>NC_142044.1:11335935-11655310 GCF_982192425.1 Myodes glareolus
AAGTAGATTGGTGCTGCCAGGAGCAGACGTGTCTCATTGTCCTAAGTTATTAAAACATTAAATGCCATGTTCTGTAGTCTTTGAAAGATATGAATGTCTATCTGAAATATATCTATGTGTTTCTAGAAAATCAGACTAACATTACTACAAGCTTGACTATTATCAATGATTATCTATTAACAACCTATATTTTTAATTATATATTGCATTTTTATATGAACTACACAATCAAAATCAGAAATATATACACATATAACAAAATTGACCTTAAAATCCATACCAATGCAAATTATTCATATCTATATCATACCCCCCCTTTAAATGTAAAAGAACATTTATAAGCAATATTTGGGAATATGGACGTAGTTATTTCTCTCCAAACTTCTTCCTGCTGTATAGGGGCGCAGTTAATCAGGTCTTTCATGGTATAACCTGTCTGCCAGGTTCATCTCAGTCGGCAGTTGAGTGAAGTAATTTTTTGAGGGTGTTCAAAGAAACCTTTCAGGAGGGCGTGGTCTATCATACCATATTGGGATAGAAGCAATCCACAGGGTCTCATCCTCTGTGAAAACAAAAGAAGAACCTCCTTTCCAAAGTATCATATCCTTAGATACAAATTCAGAAGTCAAGGTATTTTCAACATATCTATCTTGGATTAGTTCAGCAGCATTTATAAACAAATATCTTTTAGCAGCTGTTGCTCCTTCCTCAGCATTTAAACAATTCAAAGAGAGCATAATAGCATACAGTATCAAGATTCTCTGTGTATTTTCCATCTTTATGCAGCTTTATTTTTAACCTCTATTTCTTTTATTTTTACTTTTACTTTTTGACACAGGTTCTCTGTATATCTTTGTCCTGGAATAACTCTGTAGACCAGGCTGTCCTTGAACTCACAGAGATCTGCCTGTCTCTAACTCCCCAGTGCTGGGATTAAAGGCATGTGCTACCACACCTTGAACTCACAGAGATCTGTCTCTGCCTCCCAGGCATTGGGATTAAAGGTGTGTACCACCACACCTAACTACTTCCTTTTTTTCTTTTTTCTTTTTAATGACTTTAACCTTTAGCCTGCATATATTTTTAACACACTGTAAACCATTTAGAGGTTTTCTTCCTCTTTGAATCTCTCTTTACTGTATATCTCTCTTTTTCTGACTACATGAGCCTTTAATTTACTAAGCAATATGGAGAGCCGTGGCTTTGACAGCTAGATCCAGCTCATTTTCTAACTTTTTAGCCTCATGGCTGAGATACCAGTCAGAGCTGTGTTTACTGTCACAACTCTATGGCGTTTCAAGGTCCTTGCTAGCAAGCAAGCCGCAGCATTCTGCTCACAGACCACACTCAGTCGGACTGCCTGCCTGAAAGAGTCAGAGATTGCCCTGGCAGGACAGCCCAGAAAGCCGGCATTTTAAAACAGCGCAGCTTTTTTCTGCTACGACTGAAAACCGAAAAGCATGCATTCAGCTTTTCATCAACACAGTTTAAGTGTTTTATGGCAGGACCTCTTAATGAGCTGCAGGGTTTTGCAGCTAAAGCTGAGTCAGGAAGCCTCTCTTAGATGAGAGCATTTGCTTGCCTCTAGCAAGCAGAGCAGACCCGAGAAATTGCTGCTACCAAGAAAACATGCTTTACTCTATTTTTTTCCCAAGCTTTTAGGCTTTCTGTGGATTCAGTTATCCACGTGGGTGCCATCTGTAGTGAGGGGCTGCGGGCAGGCCTGCTTTTCATCCCGCCCGGCTCCTGCACAGCTAGCTTAGCCCCGGAAATAACAACACACAAATTGTATTCATTTAAGCACTGCCTGGCCCATTATCTCTAGAGAGTTAGTTACTGACTCTCACATCTTGATATTAACCCATTTCTAATAATCTGTATAGCACCACAAGGTGTGGCTTACCGGGAAAGATTCAGCATGTCTGACCTGGTGACTGGCTCCATGGCTTCTGCCTCATAGCCCTCTTCCCAGCATTCTGTTCTGTTTACTCCGCCTACCTAATTTTCTGTCCTACCAAGGGGCCAAGGCAGTCTCTTTATTGACCAATGAAAATAACACAATAGACAGATAACCCTCCTCCATCAATGTAGATATGTGCATATGGATATATGTATGTGTATATGTGTATGCACATATATATTCTTAAATAGGCAAGTATAGCCTGCTCAGTCTGGATAACGTTTCTTATATATATATTTTAAGACTGACCATGTGGTATTGGATAAAAAAATGAATGTGCTCTCCTGGATAAGACTATTATGAATGAATGTTGTCAGCATTCTTTGGTGCTGTAGTTCATTCTAAAGGGGTAAGGACTCCTGGATTTCCCCTTCAGTGTTGGCAATTATGCTGCTGTTCTTGTTCAGCTCATGCTTGCGCAGTCATATGGGTGAGCCTTGATAGTTGTACTTTCTATATTACTGAATAAGTCTTCTTATATTTCATAGAATACTGACTAATATTTTACTGTGAAGTAATTGATAGTACTATAGAGTGTTGTGGTTAAAATTCAGCATACATCAGTTACTTGCAAAACACTTACAGGAAGAGAAGGACCTTTCTGCAGTTGCATCTTAAACTTCACTGCAGTATTTCATTTTTATTGTTGAAGATTAGGACCCTAAACTTTATCCTAAAGCAACCATTTATGAATTCATCGTAAGTATACCAGCATGAGGGGGAAGCTCTGGTAATCAATCACACCTAGGTAAGGCGTGACTAGCTGGAGCCCAGGAAGAAAAACTTGGAGGTGTGTGCTCTCTCTCTATGGGCAATTCCCACCGGACACAGAGGAAGTCTTCCCATTCTTCCCATTCTTGTGGTGTAAGTTTCCCCTAATAACTACTAAAAATATAATTTTTTATCTTTATGCTGGCCTGGTTATTTCCCATATTGAGCTAATTCCCAAAATCAGCATAGTTTTAAAGATGAGTGGTAATTTTAGTAAAATCATAGAATTTTTATTACCCAGTGAAGTAACATTTTTTGTAATCACCTTTCTATCAAGTAATATTAACATCAATAGTGTATTTTATGAATTTTTCAGGGAATTTTTAGTGTTATTTCTTAAATATGGCAGAATGCAATCTCAGGATCTCCTTTTTTCAATCACATTCCTGTTAATACTTTGCATATCTTTAAGTCAAATTATCATAGTAGATGTCTAACACTTTATCTTAATTTGGTCTTACTTACATCATCACATTTTCCAACATGTAAGAAAAATAATAAAATACATATATAAATATAATAAATATATTATAAAATAAACAGTAATAAAAATAATAAATATTTCTGAATATGTTTTCCATCTTCATAATTATTCCATAGTACCCATTCATTATCCCACTGTTGCTTGAAATCCCTCAAGTCTATGAGTAGTATAGCTGCAAGATGTTCATTTAAAAATATTCAATCATTTTTTTCACTTAATAAAATAAAATTATCTTCATTATAAAAGATAAACTAAGATTATTTCTAATTCAAAGAATAAAGATAAATTAATGTTATTGGTCAATGTCATAGAAAATTCATCTCAATGAGATGGCACAGTAGTATCTAGATATGGAATTTAAGAAGCTGTAGCTAGAAAAAATTATCCTTAATTACATAACCTATACCCAGAAAGACAGATATTATATTTATTTACTTATATGTACATATTAACTGTTAAGTAAATCATAACCAAGCGTTAATCCAGAGACCCAGAGTGGTTAGTCATACAGGAGAAAACTAAGGAGGACAAATTTATCTTCCTGGAAGGGAGCAATAGAATAGATTTTATGGGTGGACTGGGACAGGACAGGGACAGCAGGATTGGAGGACTACTTAGGAGTGGAAAGGGAGATGTAACTAAAGGAGGAATGGGGAGAAACGGCCAGAACTGAGAAGCACTCTAGGGATAGTATGGAAACCTAGTGCAGTAGAATCATCCTAAAATATATGAAGGCTATTCAAATGAAGTCTCCAAATAATAAGGGAGACACATTACACTTTAGCCATCCCTTGTCACCAAGCAGAACTTCCAATACCAAGACTGGGTTACCTCCAATTGTATTGTTGCCAAAAAGGGACCCAAGGAAATATCTAAACCACCTAGGCTACCCCCGAGAGAATAGGTTACTGTCCAGAAATTCGCAGCATGGGCCCATTGCTGAAGACCACACCCACACTACTCGTTGAACTTGTAGAGGTCAAGCTGGATCTTATGTAGAAATTTATCCTCTATATTCTGTTGTGTTTATTATAGAAAGATACCAAAAGAGAAATTCAGACTTCCAAAAGAGAAATATAAACACAAAGCCAGGCACAAAATTTTGGACTTAAAATTTGTTCTGTTGTCTACAAAATATGCTACAGAAATATTTATGGAAGTAAACAACAATGTCTGACTTGACTTAATGCACATTCCACAAGATAGCACCAATACCACCACTGAAGAGCCCCCAGGTAAAACCACCACTGGTCTTAAAAAAGAGTAACAATAAAATGAGTCCTAATGATATTCAACAACACTGACAGATCAATGACTTATTTAGCCATCATCAGAAAACCTTCATTTTATAGAGAACAAATATAGAGACTCCTAGCCAAACACACAGAGAAAGAGACCAAGAAACACACAACTCTAAGAGAGATGTCTCCATCAAATCCCAGCCCTAAGAGCTAGGTAATCCTGGGAAAGAAGAGCTAGAAGGAATGTCAGAACCATAGTGGACAGAGGATACCACGAGGAAAAGGGCCTTTTAAGTCAGCTGAGCAATGTTCAGATGATCTCACAGAGACTACAATAGCACTCAGGGCTGAAACGGGTCTGCACAGTTCTGTGTATATGCTATGGTTTTCAGTTTAGCATTCCTATGGGGCTTCTGAATGAGTGAACAAATGGGTCACTGATTTGTGAATCTTATCTTGGGGCTCATTTTTCTCTTGTTTATTTGTCCTGTCAACTTCAATGTAAATTTTTCTTGATTGTTCTATCTTATATATTTATTTTGTTATTTTTGGTTGTTACCTTTAAGAAGTATGCTTATTTCTAATGAGAGGCAGAAAGGGGCGGAGGGAAGGAGGGTAAATCTATCAGAATATATTGTATGAGAAAAGAATTTATTTCCAATGAAAAGGGACAAATTTAAGAAAAGAGAAAAGGGTAGTTTCTTTAAATAATGTGAGCATTTTAAATATTTGTGTTTCAAAGGAACAGGAAATTTTTAAATAAAAGTGGCTATTGAATGTATTTTATTGTCGATATGTCGGGCAATCACACCAATACTGAGGACAAGTCTACCAAATTTACACGAGCAGAGGCAACTTTATTCCATTACCATGGATTGTTAGAAAAAAAATTAGTTAGTGCTATGGGCAGGTAAGTTTCTGACTCTGTGATGCCAAATAGAGGAAGTAGGGTCCTTTTTAAAGCAAAAACTACAAGTTAGGGTTCAGAGGTGATATATAAAAAGAATTTTTACAATTTGTGTTTAAGGTTTTGATGATGAAACATTCTGGGAAGTTCAAACTTGCAATAACACATTACAACTGGTAGTACAAATTGTGATAACAAGGTGTATGTACAAGCTTGACAGTGGGTTTTCTTACACAAGCCTGTGGTTATCTTGACATAACTCTTGACACTGCCGGGGTTTTGTACTGATTTTTAAATTTTAACCAAGTGTACTTTTTGTAACTGCAGAAAATATGGACAAAGTTCATACTACTTAAGAATCATGGTTGGTGGCTAATGTTTTTGAATTATTGTAGACTCCTCAATTATGTTCCTTATTTTCTTAATAGGCAAACTAGCAAAACTGTACAGTTGGATGTTGGAGATATGGCTCAGCAGTTAGGAACATTTGTTACTATATAAAAATAAATAATTTTCAGATTTCAAAATTGCCTAGTGATAAAAGGAACCATAGTGGTTGACAAAGTAATATTTATAACTGACACTTCTAGTTATAATTATGTGATTAACAGCATACTAAATAAATCTATGCCAAGATATAAATTAATTTTCTAAAATTAAATTTCTACAGATTACACAGTAGTATTTTAAATTTCAAAAATTTCAGGTGTTTATCTTTTAAATTTCATTGATTTTTAAAAATGAGCATATAAACTTCATAAGTGGAAATGTTCCTTTTATATTAGAGTTATTATAAGTTGACTTTCAAATAAATTGCAGTCATTCTGAAGTTTGCAACTTCATAATTACAGCATCAATAAAAACTTTAACAACAAAATTATATTTAAATAAGTAGAACATTCAGAATCATGGTTTGTTCTTGACCTCAAAAGCAAATTTGAGGGGGCTGGAGATGACTCTGAGTCAACTCAGAACACACCCAAATAAACTCTGATTAAAAAAGAAGATTTATTACCCAGAGGAACTAGGGAGATGCCTTTGGGTCAGGCAACGTCAGACATCAAGCAAATATTTCTGCATGAACGGGTTTTAAAGGAGAAAGGGGGGGCGTCTGTGCTACAATGAGTTGTATAACTCTGATCGGACAAGTTAGTCAGTGTAGCCAAATAATGAATTATGGTTGCTGTACTATGGATTTTAGCCTCAGGAATGAGTCAGTGGTCAAAGAAAGGAATGGACTTTGGGATCCAACTTTAAAAATGTAATCTAACAGTTTAGTAAGAGAAAGAAAAGAAGAAAGGTCAAAACTTGTCTGCAACGTCTGAGCCTGCTAGAGAACCCTTCAAAAACATCCATTGCTTTTTCCTTTAATCATTCACACATTTCATTTTTTGAAAGAATATTGTTTACTCCATTAGAGGTCTATGAGTAATAAGTGCATGCATATGTCCATTTTCATGTGAAATGTTTTTAATGTTCTATTCTAACCAGCTATCAGTCCTAATTAATTTAACTAACAACTAACCTTGTTTGGATTTTATGTAATTAAACAACATTGTCAACAGACTTTAGGTGAAATCAATTATACTATATAGTCTTGACTAGAGTGATCATGTTTCATTGGCAAGTTGAGTACATCTAGAATTTAAAATGTAGGATATATTTGCGAGATACTTTTGCTTAATTTGAAATGTGAAGATTCACTTGCAATCTGTGGTAAGAAGACATGCCTTTCAACTGGTTCAAAACATATCATTAATCTGGATCTTGAATTCAGAAGACACACCTTTAATCTAGAAGTTTTGAGCTGGGAAAATCCAACTCTAATCTAGAGGACATGTTCTGCTGGAAGCCTACATAAGGACACGGAAGAAAGTAACTTTTGCTTTCTGTGATCTTATTCTTGCCTTGCTAACAAATCTATTCCTTTACTTCATTGAGTCCACTTCTTTGGGATTCTAGCATATACTAAAGACCAGTCAAGGCATCCAGACTCCTTGACTAAACAATAGATTCTTGAACTTTCCATATACAGACAGTCATGGTTGGATTAGAAATACTGTACCCATAAGCCACTCTAATAAATCCAATTTATTAAATGAGACACACACACACACACACACACACACACACACACACAGAGAGAGAGAGAGAGAGAGAGAGAGAGAGAGAGAGAGAGAGAGAGAGACAGAACATAGACAGACAGAGAAGTTCATTTTGTAAGTTTTGTTATTCTAGGGAACTTTGACTAATACAGTTGACCTGGTTCATTAATGTAATGGCTATTTTTTGTTTTCAACATGACTACATCTGTGATTAACTTAACCCCAAACAACTGGATACAGCCTGTTAGGAATTCTCTTCGTTGATCCATTTGAGGTAGGAAGACTCACCTTAAATACTGATAATTTGAAGTCAGACGATGCGCTCTAAATATGGACTATACTTTTGGGGATAGTCTATATTCAAGGATATAGAAGAAGGAAGTTTTTGATTTATGCTGGAGCCTAGTAATTCCCCTTAATTAAAAAGAACTTTTCTTCTCATCTGTTCCCTTGAGAGCTATGGCGAACACAATCTGATACCTTTGAAGGTACCTAATGGTGTCCAGTGTGATCAGCAGCTGCCTATGTCCTAAGATCCTTAATGTCATGTTCCAGAGTTTCATCCAAGTTGAGTGAGCTCTCCAGTGCTAATCTCCTACAGCAGATGTTTTAGTATGGGCTTGATTTGCATGCTGTGACTGAACTCAAAGTGATACATATTCTGGCACCAAATCCTACTGAGACCACATAATACAAAACAGGAATTTCTTTAGTTGGTCCCGTATATCTAGAGTTGGTTGTGAAATATGAATAGATATAAAAACACTAAAGTCTATTTCTAGTGATAAAGAAAAGACTGATAGCCTGGGTCATGATATGACAATAATGCTGTGAAAAATGCTGCCAGCAGATAGAGTTTTTATCAAATACTTAGAGGAGGTAAGTACTACATGACCCTTTTTTAATACTATAGGACATTGTGTATAAGCTAATGGTATTGGCTCCCTGCTCTCACTCTTGTGGAGAAAGTAGTCAGTAAAAGGAATGGGTTCTAAGGTTCGAAATTTGAGTTAACATTCTTTGTTAATGCCTAAAAATACCTCTATCTACCCCATCCCACCTATTAGATCAAGGTTTTTTTTTTTTTCAAAAGAAATCTGGAGTTCCATTATATGGATGGCAAATTGCAATGCACATTGAAATCCTAATCCCACACTTCACCTTTTAATAAAAAGAAAACCCTGAATGAGACTGGATGAAATCTTGAAAATTGAAATATGAAGTCAGCATAGATAGCAATAAACAGACAAATTTTACACCTCAATCCCCTTGAGCTGTCTTTGCCACCAAAAAACTGTCATTTTTCCCCACTTGTCTGATATTTTAGCCCTTCCTTATCTGAAGAAACTTGCTTATGACATCCTTTGAGGCAGTTGCTTTAGCATCCACTGAAGGTGTGAGTTAGGTCTTAAAACAAATCGCTTCAGCTCTTTCAGTTTTACACAAGAACTAAATCCATGTTTCAGTAAAGTAGGTTTTGAAGTACGACCTGAAAGAAATGTGGTGCATACAGAAGTAACTGAGAAATTTATTGGAATTACAGACAAAACTGGTTATTAAACATTTTCTGGTTTTTTCCTTTTTCCCCGTGTAGTAAGAAAACTCTGTTAAAAATAGGAAGTAATAAGTTAGAGAGATTGGTTCAAAAGGTAGGAGAAATTGCCACTCTTTTAAGGGACCAGGATTCAACTTTCAGCACTCAAATAGTAATTTACAAAAACCTGTTACTTCAATTCTATGGAATTTGATGACTTCATCTGATCTGCACAGACATTATGCACATTCATAGAGGCAAAATACTAATATATATATAGGAAAAACAAATTAAATAATTTAAAAAGATAACACGGTGTGTCTAGTGTTGGATAATGAATCTTCTTGTACCCAATTTTGTAAAAAATAATAGTATCCGGTCTACTAAAGTCAGTAATTAGAGAAGTTTCATTCAAGTAAACAGAATCCAGTGCATGTTTCCGGAAGAGAGTAATAGATTTTTCAATACTATGAATCAGTTTCAAAATAAGGCTCAATTTACAAAATATTGGTATTCTGTCAAAGAACTTTCTCTTATCATTTCCCAAATAGGCCTTAAATACTAAAATAGGATAAAGACAATAGGAACAGAGATTTTCATTTATTTGGAGATTCCTGAACATCCATTCTGAAAGACAGTCACTCGAAAAACATGAAAATAATATGAGAGCCTGCTAGGCAGAGTTGAGAGTATATGGTGTTAAGCCACATAAATTAACTCAGATTCATCACTCTGCAGAAGAGTTGGTATATGAATCCATTCTACTCTTACATTTGTTTAAAATTAAATTTGAGAATACTTATCTTCAGTATCTGGGAGAATGCTAATCTCAGTGTTCTGACCTGTAGAGCAAAGTTTTATTAGAAATATTCAAATATAAGATAATGTAATTGCTTACCACTAAAATGTTATAACCAGAAACAAAACTTCCTTTTGGGGGGAAGATACAGAGGTTTGTGGCAAAGATGCATGAGTTCTGATCTATTTAACATACACGGAATATATGTGAACCTCAGAGAAGAGGACATTAGATTATCTTATGTTTAATTCAGAAATATTTCAAATTTCAATTGCTGTTATAAATGTTGTCTCATTAGTTGAGCATATTCATATATCCTAGGTTTTCATGTATGATGCTAAAGTGTCCAATGTTATCCATTTTATATCTATTAGTGCAACTTGATAAAAGAAGGGCATTTTAGCAGAGGAGAGAAAACACCTTCATATTTACAGGACAAGTATACCAACTCACACAGTTATGTCAGTAGGAAAGTTAATGTCATTGTCTTTCTATAAAATATCATTGCACTGGCCCATTATTTTAAAGGCATATTAATTTGGATTAGAGGTCAGGCGATATAAACTCCTCTAGACACGACAGTGTGACATTTGTGAATCTCAAGATAGGAAGTAAATCTCACAAAATTCTAAACCTCTCATCTCAGAGGAATTTTTAGTACTTTACGGTATGAGCATTCCAAGCTATTAAATAAACTCCATTTTACCTGGAACCAAAATGACAAGCAGATTGTGGTTATATTTGAGAAAACATACATTTTATTTGAGTCTGCTATTTTGACCTGTTTACCAATTGTTTGACTCAAAAATCATCCACTTTTCAAAGGTTCTTAGAAGAAAAGTGTCTGTATAAGGCACAGGCTGCTTCATTGACAGATTTTCAAGTGCCTGGAGGTAAAAAAATAATAAAAAATAGAGAGAAAGAAAAAGCACAGCATCCATTTTTGCTGTCTACGAAGACTTGCTTTGCTGGTTTCTCCTGTTGAAGCTTGCCATTCTGTTAGTCATCTTATCATATTGTGGTATTATTTTGAGCTTAAAAACCAGTCGATGGGGAAATCTTCATGTCATCCCAAGTCTTTTCTGAGCACCTGTCCTGCCCCGGGAAAATGTCTGGCTGTAAATATCCCTGCTGTACATTTTGCAGTAAGCAGAGGATGTTTTTAATGACCCACTTCTGCCACTATCCTCCTTTTTCAAATCTTTCTCCCAGGTTTCCTTGCTGTTTACTCACCTTCATCCCCCGTCCCTGGTGGCAGAAGAGCTGTTATCTCCTTTTCAAAGATTTCACTAACTGCTCTCCCTTTCCTAGCAGAGAGAGAGAGTTCAAGTTCAGCTGAAACCGAAGGAAGCAGTTGCATCAACCCCTCAGGAGGTTTGTATAGATGTTTAAACCATTCTTTGAAAAAAAAAAGAATTCAGTGCTCCTTCTGGAGCCAAAAACCTGGACAAAGGTCACACTCTGGGAATAACCTGCCATCTTTATGACAGCTGATGAGTTGGAAGTGGGAATGGATGTAAAGTTACATGGTAACTTTCAGGGTGACTTGTCCTTGATTTACCACTCACTTGGCTCCTACAAACTGCTGGGTGTTTCTTAGAGTCCTGAGAGCTTGATTCTGACACATTCTGCTTTATTTCATTATTTTGCTAGAGAGACGGGTCCTCAGAGCTACCTAGTCTGACGCTTTCTTGTCATTCTCTCTTATGTTAACTTTTGAAATAAGGCAGAAAAAGTTCTCCGACTTTTCCTCTGAATTTGCCCAGAGTTTCTTGCCTATATTTTGAAATAGTTCGTCGCTGTATGGGGGCAAGTATCTACTCAGATTTGAAATAAATGTCTTATATTTACAAATAAATTATCTCTTTAAAGATAATAAGCTTTTTAAGTGCATAGATGTACTATTTTCTTTATTATTATTATTACCCAGTCTTTTGGCTAAGATCAAATGTAGATATACTATTTTCTTAAAATGGGATCTTAGGTGAAACACTTAAAGTGTTTTCATCCATAAAATTTTCTTTGTGAAGATTTTCTCAAATTTATATATTTGTATACATTCTTAATTTCTTTGTAAAGGTCTTTTCTTTTTTTCTATTAAGTTTTATGTGTATGTGTACTTTTGAATGAGTTTAAGTCCACCATACAAATGTGGGTGCTTTCAAAAGCCAGAGGGGATGGATTGCAACCTGTACCCTGGAGTTACAAGTACTTGGGAGCTGACTTATATGGATGCAGAAAAACAAATCTCGGTCCTCTGGAAGAGAAGCACATGTTGCTATCCCCACTCAGGCACATCTTCAGCTCTTCCCCTATGTTTTACCAGGAATTTTCTTTTGGACCGCCAACCAGCCCCATGTCACAACATGGTTACTTCTCAACTAATTATGAATACTTGGCCTAGCTTAGGCTCTTTCTGTAACCTGATTTTCTTTATCTACCTTTTGCCTCAGTGCTTTTGACCTTTCTTTCCTCCTGTATATTTTACTTTCAGAGTTTCTTGTGATAGCTGTCTGAAGTCTACTTGACTTCTTGCCTCAGGCGTATCCCCCTATTTCTTTTTATTCTCTTCTCCCATCTTCTCTCCTCTTTTTTCTCCTGTTTGTTCTCTCTGCCCCACAACCTCAGCTATCCCTCTCCTTCTTAGTTATTTGTAGTTTAGCTATTTATTAGAATAATCATTTACTTTGTCATGAAAGGTGAAACAAATATAACACATCTTTTCATAATTAAACACGCATCCTAAAAGCAACATAAAGAAATATAGCATGTCATTACATAATTAATATTTTTAAGTAAAGAAATGTAACATATTTTACATAGTTAAAATAGTATTCTACATCACTATATTAATGATATTTTTAATTTCATCTTCATATTATTCAATGCTAAGATGTAGATTTCATTTTATTTCAAAATATTGATTTTTATTCTTAGTCTTTGACAATTTTGATAATATCCATAGATTAATATAATGCCCTTAAAATGTTCTAAATTAAGGTTTTTACTGCTTATCAAAGAAAATTTATGATGGATGTCTGTTAACTCTTTCCCGTTACCAGACCAGAGACTGTATTGAGTAGTACTGTCTCTACTATATTCACTGAGGGAAAATATTTTCACAATCTTAACCATTTGCATTTTAGCACACAAGAAAAACATAGTTTTATGTGTCAAATTAGTGAGAATATAAACAAATAAGTAAAAGTTTCTCATTAATCATGAAAGCTGCAAAATAGTTATCATAAGGCATGTAAGAAACATGAATATTAAAGTGTTGCTTTTTCATCCACATAATGTATAATGTGCAATTTACTTTATACCAAGAAGTAAAAGTAATTATTCAATAGTTCTGAATCTTGTTATGAATGACTTTGACAATGACAAGTTCCCATAAAACTGGCGGTCGCTATCTCCATAGCCTATGTGATATTGTGTACGTCCAAGCAAAGTGATGGAAAATATTTATAGTTCAAATTTAAATATTTAGGTAGGAAAACAAGGGAAAGGCAACTGTGTGTGTGTGTTTGTGTGTTGGTGCAGTGTGTCGGTGTGTTTATATCTGTGTGTGTTTGTGCAGTGTGTCTGTGTGGTGTGGTGTGTGAAGGTAATTAGCAATAGGATTTGAATGAAAAAGAAGAATAAAATCAGAAGCTATAATTATTAAGTAGAATGTTGAAAAACATACTGACCTTCCTTAATATCAAGGGCATATTTAAATCACCTATTATCTTTTGTGACTCTATAAAATACCTCAGTTAAAATGAGTTTTAAATATGTAAAATGTTCGACTTTTTAAAAAGGATTTCTCTTATTGAATCTTTAAGAATTTCATCTAATATATTCTTAACTTATCTCTTTCTCTCCTCTTTAACTCCTTTTAAAACCTGCCCTACTTCCCTACCCAATTGCAAGTCCTTCTCCCTCATAATAAAATGGAGTTTGGTCTGTGTTGGCTGACGACACCCCTGTGCCTGTCAGGCCTGGAAGGTAACAGGCTATGGGTACACTGAATGCCGTACCACTGAGGAAAGCTAAGTTTCCCTCACCCAGACAAAATAAAGTTCTGATGGATTCTGGGCTAGAGACAGAACGTTATGCCCACATCCATCTTTGATTCTGTCTGAATTGAGCCTCAGCCAGTCTTGTGCATGCTTTCAGGGTTTCTTGGAGCTCATCCCTCTGTCAGGAAAACACTGAACTTTGAAATTATTCACAATCTCTGGCTCATAGAGGCTTTCCTCCTCATCTTCTACATTGAGCCTTTCAGAGTAGGGTGGTATGATCTAGCCATCCCCTTTGGAGTTGAAGAGTCTCAAGTTTATTTTGCTCTGACTGATGGCCAGTCATGAGTTTATTAATTACCATCTACTATCATGGACTATAGGAAAATAGTGTTTGATCCTTTTGTAGAAATTCTACCCCCACCTCGTAATAACATCTAACCATGTTCCATTGATGATTTATTTAAATAATATTAACATCTAAATTATCCATAGTTTCTGGTTGAGTACTTAACAATCTACTAATATCCTTTTAATACAAAAGCCATAAGTATTATCATTGCTAAAGAAACTATTGTACATGATATTCAGAGAGTTACTATGAAGTTCAGTTGTTTAAAAAGTAGTATGCCCATGATACTCGGATTCCGTTTTCAAACAAATGTAGTTATTAGGCTTCTACGAATTGGAGTCAATAAGTTCCTGAGGTTTCTATGATTCCCTTTGGATACTTAATAGATTTAGTGACCAATTTTATGAAAGAATCATGAATTTTAAATGTGATGATACTAACAGCTTGCAAGTATTCTAATAACAAGCTTCCTTGCCTAATAGGATTAGCAAACATGCATAATATTTACAGGATCATTGCCAAATATAGATTATGTTGAAGCAGATAAGCTGCTTAATTTATAAACCAAGATTAGATATTGCTTTTCCCCTTGTGAATGGCAATGTATGTGACACAGTGCCTAAGTTAAAAGTATTTCTCAGTTTCTTTTACTATAGTGTTACTCAAGTATTCAGCATGCTTGAAAGGCTGGCATAGTAATCTAGAATAGGGAGTTTATTGAAAGAATTGTGGTGTGTTTGCATAAAGTTGCATAAAGTTTATAATTCTGGGTATCAACTAAAATTCTGAGAACTCGTAGTTAATATTCTATTGAAGGCAATCTAATCATAATAGAAAGTGTTCCAAGTTTGTCTATGAACCAGTTATATGAGAGATATTATGACTAAAATGCACATTTGAAAGAAAATAATCAACTTTCTTCACCTGGGGGAATAAAATTACTGACATTCCATTTTCTCTTTCTCACAGCTTCATTAAATAAAGAAAGCAAAATCTTTACTGTAGAAATAAAGAATGAATTTTAAGATAAGTGCAGAAATGAGTGCATGAGGACATCAAATTTTGTTTTTTAATACTATCAAGTGACAAAATTGTGATTTATTACAAAGAATAGCATTTATGTTTATAAAAATGATCATAGTTAACTTATATAACTATTAAACAAGATTCAACATACATGTTATTCTCAATATCAGTTTGTATGGCTCCCATGGAGAGAGGACAAGGTTACAGGCAGCACAGAGGGAAATATTGTTGATAATGGGTCTCAAAGTCCTTAGGTCTCAAAGATAAAATGCTCTGCAGTTTATCTTTCTAGTGATATAGAGTGATCTTGATTCTGTTCTTTCTTTTCTGGGTTCCATCTAAAGGAAATCACACTCTGTCTTTTAACCATTTCCCATTCTCCTCTAAATAGGTGAAAACATATGCTTCAACTCCACAACAAAGTTCAAATTTAAAATGAAAATAAAATTACACTGTAGATTAAGGGATTAAGGCAAGATCTATGTAAATAATTATGCAAGCTAGAAAATGTTCTATCTTGCATGGTGCCTTGATTAACCTCTAGTGGCCATTTTTGTTTGAGTATGACCTACTAAGAAAATTGGTAAGCTGGCATATCATATTTTAAATGAAAAGAAAATATAAAAACAAAATCCATTCTTGAGATTAAAAATACTTTAATTTTAATAATGGAGTATCAGACATACATGTAATAAACAAGTACATATCTTATATGTTTTCACACAAAGAATCTGATTATAGGATGGGACATATCTAATACTTTCTACATGTAGCTGCACTACCATGACCAATAGGGGAAATGATCTCTTTTGGGTTAGACATTGCTTTTATTTACAAAATAAATTGATATAGTCACATCTGTAGACATCATGGGGAAAAAGTTTAATCAAGAAAGACTTATCTGAAACCTCAGAAATGTAAGTTGTCCTGCTGGAGGAAACATTAACAAAGAAAGATTTCAGAAGTTGAAGCAGAATATAGACAGGATATATTAAGAAATAAAGATGCTCGTGATGAAATTCCAGCCACCATTGAGTTATGCTAACTTAAGAGATTCAGGTAAATAAGAATATCAGCCTATCAGCTCCAATCTAGTTGTGCAATAGAACTATGACATATATGTGTGCTTGCCATTTTAATCTCTAAATTTGGGAGTTAATAACTCAAGAAAAGTGTAATGGGCTCATAGATGAAAGTGAAGTGTTTTCACGACAAACAAAACAGACACAGTAACATTTAAAACTTATAGTATTTACTTCTGTGCAACATAAAATATTTTCAGATGATAAAAATAGAGATTCCGTATTAGCAAGATATTTGCCTGATGGGCCTATACTCACTGTAAGTCTTTGCATCTGTTCATTTTTGTGCCATTTACAATAACAAGGAAACGAAAGCTGCTTAGATGATTATCAGCAGATGAATAAATAATAAATAAATACTATATAATCAAAGGAATTTTACTCGGCTATATGTAAAAAGTAAATCATGTTAAGAGGAAAATTAATTCAACAGCGTTTTTATGTAAAATAATGTAAGTCAGTCTTAGAAAGACACAGATGCCAAATGTCTTGCATATGTGGATAAGTATATGTGTATATGGTGTCTGTGTACATAACTATATAAGTCATGAAAGTAAAAAATAGATCATGAAGGGAGAGAAGGAACAGAAGGTGAGTAAACCGAAGGACAAAAATAAATGACTTAGTAGCACGAGGAAAACAGCTTGGTGTCAGGGAAAACAATCAGCATGAGGGCAGAAGCGGTGCAGAGGAGTGGAGATGAGTGATAAACAAAACCAGCGTGTATGAGTATACCATAAGTGAAACTCATCACCGTGAGTGCTGATTGAAAAAGAAATAAACAAAAAGTTTATTCTAGAGCATTGGTTCTCAACCTTCCTAATTCTGTGACCCTTTAATACAGTTTCTCATATTTTAGTAACCCCACAACCACAAAATTATTTCATTGCTGCCATGCACCTCGCCCCGTGTCTGTGCTCTATGTGCCTGAATCCAGTTCGCGAGCTTCGGGCAAGAGGCTGGAGGTTGGGGAAACACACGCAGAGACAGACCGACACACAGACCTCCAATCATTGGTCCAAAGGCCCTCTTTAATAGCACCATGAGAGGTTTAAATACCTTGCAGTCAAGGCCGACAGGTGAAAATTCCACCCTCTGATCCTCGAGGCAAGGCACAGCTTCTGGTAACTTAAGGGAAGAGCAACTGAAGGCCAGGAGCCCAATTGGTCCCAACAATTGCTACTTCATATCTGTAACTTTAATAATGTTATAAATCATAGTGTAAATAACTGATATGCAGGATATCTGATATGAGATTCCTGTATGGTCCTGACACAGGGGTTGAGAATCACTTTCTAGACTAATCCAACACCATAGCAACAAAATTATAAGTAGGGAGCAGGCTGAAAATGCTACTGTAAGGGTAATTTATTTTTTGAGTGTGATTAGACAAAAGGGAAAATACATATCTTTGCAAATATATACCCAAATTTATGAGGATTCACTTCAAAAACCAAGATTTCTGACTGAGTAACTGGATCTATGCCCTCAGCTGAAAATTGCCCTAGCATTCAAAGTGATGGTTTGGTATGAAAAATGTTTTACCAAAAGAATCACATGTTGAATCGGTGTATCTATTCATTGACAAATGCTTTGATTATAAGAATTCTGGGTAGATAAACAAACTATTATACTTTAGTGTTTGCAATTGCAAGGGATTACTGGAAAATGGTCAAAAGATTAAGGAATGTTTCCTACTTGAAGGAGACAGTTTACTTGAGGTGTGCCTTGGAAGATACATTCTGTCTTCCCAGAGTCCTTTTCTGCTCTGACTCCTGGTAATCATGAAACAGCGTCTGTGCTTTGCATGCAAACTCTTCCATGATACTCTGTTATAGCGATGAATTCAAGGCACATTGGACTGACACATGAAATCATGTTTTTCTCTTTGTTTTCTTATACACATTGCCAATGATACACAATCTGATTAACAGAGGCAGGAATTATACTCTTGGTGTCATTATCTTTCTGTGGGAGTGGAAGGAAAGAACAAATTTTATATCATATATTGTCTCAATGGAGTACAGAAATGTTGTCTATTTCACCTGTTCTTTGATCAAGGGGAGCAAAATCTAAGAAAATTAGCTGAAGAAAGAGAATTGTAGAAGCAGTCACCAAAGGTAATTCACCCATGTTTGATTCTAATTTACCAAAGATAAATTTTGAACGTGAGCTGATTATATAAAATGATTTTACTTTGGAAATTTTAGTGAATTAAAAATATTCAATGTCTCTATCTCCATCCATCACCAGATGAAGGTTCTATGGTGATATGCAAAATATTCATCACTATGGCTATGGGACAAGGCTAGTTCAGGCACCCTCTCCTCTGTTGCCCAGGGAACAATCTGGGGACCTCTCCTTGGACCTGGGAACCCCTCTAGAATCAAGTCTCTTGCAAACCCTAAAATGGCTCCCTTAGTTGAGATATTTACTTCCCTGCACCCATATCCATCATTCCTCCCTCCCATCCCATTCCCCCAAGCTATCCCCCATGCTCTCCTTCTCCCTTCTCTCTACCCATCTCCCCTTACATCAACCCTCCAACCCCCCCATGCACCCAAGTTTGCCTGGCAATCTTGTCTACTTCCAATATCCAGGAGGATAACTATAAGATTTTCTTCAGGTTCATATTCTTATTTAGCTTCTCTAGGATCATGAATTATAGGCTCAAAGACCTTTAATTATGGCTAGAATTCACTTATGAGTGAGTACATACCAGATTCCTCTTTTTGGGTCTGGGTTACCTCACTCAGTAAAGCGTTTTCTAGTTCCATCCATTTGCATGCAAAATACAAGATGTCATTGTTTTTTACCGCTGAGCTCCCCAGGTCCAAATGAGGAGCAGAAGGAGGCAGAACATGAGCAAGAAAGTCAGGACCACGAGGGGTGCGTCCACCCACTGAGACGGTGGGACTGATCTAATGGGAGCTGACCAAGGCCAGCTGGACTGGGAGTGATGGAGCATGTGATCAAAATGGACACTCTGAACGTGGCTGGCAATGAAGGTTGACTGAGAAGCCAAGGACAATGGCACTGGGTTTTTATTCTACTGCATGGACTGACTTTGTGGGAGCCTGTTTTGTTTGGATGCTCACCTTTATAGACCTATATGGATGGGGGAGGACCTTGGACTTCCCACGGGGTAGGGAACCCTGACTGCTCTTAAGACTAGAGAGGGAGGGGGAGATGGTGAGGGAGAGGTGGGGAGGGGGAGAGAAAAGGGAGGCAGGTAAGAGGTGGAAAATTTTAATAAATAAATTATATAAAAAAGTAAGCTTAAAATAGAGTTTATGTTTCATAAGCATGTGATATTTTAAAAAATAAAAATAAAAATACTCAATGAT
Source organism: Myodes glareolus (assembly GCF_982192425.1). NCBI lineage: Eukaryota > Metazoa > Chordata > Mammalia > Rodentia > Cricetidae > Myodes > Myodes glareolus. The sequence continues at coordinate 11,355,548 of NC_142044.1, forward strand.
TTGAAGGTGAAGGTTCAAGATGAATTCAGAATTGAAGTGAGCTTGTAATAGCAAAAAGGGTGGGAAAATATTCAAATAATCTTTTATTAGAATAAATTATAGAAACTAATTACAGAAAAAAATTAAATCATGAGAAAAAGATTTAAGACCTCATGTACGTATGAAGGTGCCTTTATTATCTTATATTTATTATATGAAGGTGTGTTTATTATCTTATAACACTTTTTATTATCTTATATTATTTGGAGTGATGCTATTCAACATACATTTGCTTTATCTAATGGTGATGGATGAGAATTCACTAATAATATGAATCTATATCATTTAATATATATAACATAAATTAATATAATATAATACAATATATAAGACAGTGAACATATAGACAGCACAATTTAGTAAGAAGACTTTCACGGTGTTACTACTTGCCGTTCTCTTTGCATGTGCACATTCTGTCTCCCATTTGCTCTCCAGTTCAAGAGTTTTCAAATAATAACCATAAAGGAAACATATTTTCAAAATTTAGTCATCATGTGTTTCATAATACTCTAAGAGAACTGTTTCAGAAATTATTTTTATTTTTCAACTGCATAACTTTGCATTTTTCATGCATTTGTTAACTATTTTTGTATAGCTAACCTGAAATCTTACATTTTTTTATTACTTTATAAATAATGCCAATCAAAATTTCTACTTCCTCCCCTCCTCCCACTTCCTTCCCACTCCCCCCCACACCCTCTAAAATGCCAGGAAAATATTTAATTTTTTTTAAAAAAATATTTACTATCAAAAAGCATCTTTAAATTTTTTCCAGATACATAAGTATATTTTCTATTTTTCTTTCATTTTGCATTTTTAAATTCTGCCTATTATGAGTTGAGCAAAAATGTGCATGAGAAAGCAAGCATATCCATAGTAGGATATAGATTTCATTGGATAGTTACCCCAGCGATACAGCTGGATCTAATGTGGCCTGATTTTCTATTCTCGGAGGAATGTCCATACTGACTTCTGTAGTAGCTGAACCAGTTCACATAATCAGCAGTAATGAACAAGTGTCCTGCTTTCCTAACATCCTCACCAGCATGTGCTGTTGTTTCATTGGTCTTGGCCATTTTGTTTGGTAAAAGAAGAAATCTTAAAGTTGTATTAATTTGCATGTTTCTTTATGACTATGCATGTTGAATATTTTTTAAAATTGTTTCTCAGATATATATTCCATCTTTTGAGGAACACTGTTTAGTTCTAAACTTCAGTTTTACTGGACTATTTTCCTTATGTTCAAAGGTAATTTTATTGTGGGTCTAGATACTAAAGCAGTGTGCAGCAGGAATAAGGTTTAATCTGCAGACAGGAGACTTGAGGACTGTAGGATGAAGGTCTCTTATGTGAGTACAAGGCTAGGGTAGCAGCAGTAGGTCTCTGATAGAGAGATATTTTGTGCATCAGTGGAATAACAAAGAACTAGCAATAAACAAGAAGGAAAGCTCAAAAGGGACACAAGGAAGAAGAACTAGGAGACCCTGGGTAGGTAGTGATGGTTTGAGTCTCTATGTTATGGGGAGGGCTGATCCATTTCTTCTTCTTCTAGGATTTAATATATGTTATCCTTAGAATAAATCATGGTGTTTCTAGTGTTAGAGAATTGGAATGTAGATGCATGAATCCTCAATGTAAATAATTCATTATATTTACAGAGTGCTATATATTGATCTTCTATAAAATATAGACATTAACATGGATTCCAGGAATAGTCTGTTTCTAGTATCTTGCCTTAAAAACTAAAGGCTTGATAAACTGAAAAATAAAGAAAGCTATATGATTATACAATCAGTCTGTTGGGGCTAGTGTTCCCCTTCAGCAGACTGGGCTGAAGATGACTCTTCTTGATCTATGAGGATAAAATGTGAAGAGTTATTTCTCAAAGATTTATGAATGTTCAAATAACTCCTATCCTTTAAGATTTGATATTCAGCTTACCATCTTGATACACTAAAATTCTTTCTTTATCGGATGCTGCCCAGATAGCTTATAAATTTATATTATATGGTTCCTGGAAACATCTTTCTTGATGGATTTTGTAGTGTCTGATCCCAGGAAATGAGACTGAATCCTTCTCAGGTCTTCTGGGGAAGACAATCTCTTTAATGTCAGAAGCTGATCTGCTGAAATGCTTTGGCTGGCACAGTTTTATGGCCTTCTGCTGCTTTAGACTCTTCAATACCATTTCTCATCGATCGTTCACATAAAACAAATTTTAAAGTCCACTAAAATGTATTATGGTTGTAATTTAAATAATAATTCATGGTTATTATATTCCTCTCCCTACCATTTTCTATTCATGATGTTTCATATTGATATAGTATTTTATTAAATCAAACATTATGAGCAATCAATGGTGGTGAGATGAATTATCAATAAATTAACCTTGCTTTTTTTTTTTAAGGTACCACATTTTCTTTATTCATTCTTTGATTGAGAAGTACCTAGTATTTTTCAGGTTCTGGTTATTACAAATAATGCTGCTTTAAACACAGTTGAGCAAATGTCATTGTGATAAGATTGAGCATCCTTTGGGTATATGCCCAAGGGTAAGCCCAGGGATCCTTATACATTATCCTATCTACTGATTTACAAGCTTCTTATTGCCAGTCTTCTGAATACCGTGAGTGATACACCACGAATAGATTACATTTACTCCACTACCAGATAACCTACAACCTTTCGTGTTTAAACCATGGTTATCATGCTGGTCTTTTTAGTAGGTCTAAGTGAGCTCTCCATTTTGGGCATGGCCCTTGGGTGTGTGCTGTAGCATCTTCTGGGATTGATTGTGTTGATAACCTCACATGAAGGCATAAGAAAGATTTTTGATAATATCCATAAAAATGGAACACATGGAACTATATAAGGCACAGGTTGCAAATGAGAAGTTGAGTATGGTAAAGTAGAGGCCGATAATAAAACAGAACCCTTCATGGAGAACAAAAGAAGAGGCAATTAATTTTTTTAGGCTAAAAATTAACTCTGCCAAGAAAAATGGTGCAATTGAAGTCATTATATAGAAGCCTCTTCCTAACTTGTGGAGACAGCCAATAGCTCAACATTAACTATATTTAATCAGTTGTAGGGAATCTAACATGATTAGATGTAACTGTAAACTATCAAATGTATTTTAAATATTTTGTTTTGGTCTAAAATGTAATATAATGAAAATAAACAATGTCTTGAATAATAAAAATTTACTTTCTTTTGACCAATATCATATCACTTTCTTTCTCTTACAACCCTTGAAAACACCACTCTTTTGTCTAAAACTATTAGTTTGACTGTTTTAGATTCCATATGCAAGATTATACAATTATTTGTCTGTCTGTATTGGGCTTATTTCACTTAGCATAGAGTTCATTCAACTTTTAGAAGATTGTAGGCGTACATTCTGAATCCTGATGAGTATTCTCATATATACACATATACCCATGTGTACCATGCACACTCATGTATTAGTCACATGTGTGCACATATACAAACATATACACTCACATATCTTATAATTTATTTACCTACTAGATATTGAGGTTTTTTGCTTATTCTGACTATTATCAACAGTAACGTGATGAATGAAAATAGAGTAAAATTATCTATTTCTTTTTATGCAATAGGTATTTACCATCATTTATTTTTTTTAAAGTAAATTTTATTAAATTATAAAAGTTTCCATTTCCGCCCCTCTTCCCAACACCCTCCCACTCCCCCCACTCCCTCTCCTCCTCCCTCTTCGTCCCTTAGGGCAGTCAGGGTTTTCTGCCCTGTGGGAAGTTCCAGTTCCTCCCCCCTCCCTCCAGGTCCAGGAAGGTGAGTGTCCAAACAGACTTGATCCCCAAAATCCAGTATATGCCGAGGAAACAGGTCCCAGTATCATAGTCAATGGCTTTTCAGAAAGACTTCGGGCCAGCCACATTCAGAGAATCCGGCCAAATTCCTAGAATCTGGTTAGATCACGTCCTCGTTCAGTCCCAGTCCAACTGGCCTTGGTAAACTCTCATTAGATCCGTTCCCTTGTATCAGTGGGTGATAGCATCCCTCGCAGTACTGATTTCGTTTTTCATGTTCTTCGTCCTTCTGCTCCTCATTTGGACCTCGGGGGGCTCAGTCCGGTGCTCCAATGTGGGTCTCCGACTGTATCGCCGTCCTTCGCCAGATGAAGGATCTATGGTGATAAGCAAAATATACATCAGTATGGTTATGGGCCACGGCCGATTCAGGCACCCTCTCCTCTGTCCAGAGAACAATCTGGGGGATCTCTCCTTGGACCTGGGATCCCATATATAATCAAGTCTCCTGTAAACCCTAAAATGACTCCTTTAGTTGAAATATATTCTTCCCTGATCCCATATTCATCCTTCCTCCCTCCTCCCCCCATCCCAGGCCACCGAGCTTTCCCCATTCCTCCCCTACTCCCTTCTCTCTAACCCTCTCCCCTTTCATCAACCCTCCCACCCCCCCATACACCCGAGGTTACCTGGGACTCTTGTCTATTTCCTACCTCCTGGTGGATAGCTAAATAATCTTCATTTATTATACAAAAGCTGCATACATAGTATCATGAATTCATTTCCACTTTATATAATCAGTTATCTTTTTTTCTTTTTTAAAAAAATTTTAAATTCTTTTCCTTTTATTAAAAAAAGGAATAAAACTATAGTTTTTCATTATACATACCAACCAAGTACCAACTCCCTTCCCTCTCTCCTCCCATTCCTACTACTTACTCTACCCCATTCAATCCTCAGAGAGGATAGGCACATTTTTGGAGAAGGTCTCAGGCCCTCCCTACTATATCTAGGCTAACTAAGATACCCATCCAAAAAGAATAGGTTCCCAAAAAGTCAGTACAAGCAGTAGAGATAAATCCTGGTGACACTGCCAGTGGCCCCTCGGTCTGTCCCAGTCATGCAACTGTCAACCACATTCAAAGGGACGAGTTTGGTCCTATGCTTGTTCCTTCCCAGTCTGGCTGGTGTTAGTGAGCTCCCATTAGCTCAGGTAGACTGTTTCAGTAGTTGTACCCATCATGGCTTAAGAGGTCAGCTAATAACCATTAAATGAAAGAGGAAACACTTCCTTGCATAAACTTTATTCTAGCCCCTATTATGGATTTCAGATATTTACATTGCTATTTTGTATATTGATTTTTTATTTTTAGAGCACTAAATTTTTACAATTATTTTCTTAATAATTTGAAATAAATAATGCTTTGTAAAAATACCTGGTTTTATTTCTGACAAACATTGGTAAACACATTTGACTAAATTACAATTTGTTTTTGTTTTTGTATACATATCTTCTAGGAGATAGACAATACAGTCCAGGATTTACTTTCAAGTAATCTTCAATATATAATTAATTTAGTCTTGAAAATAAAAGATACAATTAACTTTATATGATTGTATAAAAAGAACTGGAGCGTATTTTAATTATTTAAATAATCAGATATCTTAACTGGCTAGTTACTATTTACACTAAATAGCCAACAGTTTGGATAATTTGGTCAACTCTGATCTTCATTGAATAGTGCTGAAGCATTTGAAAGGCTCACTCGTGTCTTGATCCTCATTTAGTTTAGCTTAACTAATTAGATGTGATTCAGCTTCAATAAAGTCACTTCAATAGCAGGGCACTCTCATAGCAAAGTAAAACTGAGATTTCACTTCTCCCAGTATTGTTGATCAAAACAGGTAACAATAAAAAAAAAGTAAAGTAAAGGGAGGGACAAGTAAAATCCATATCATGAAGGGATCTGCAAAATGGCTAATGATAAGAGAGGAGTTGACGACAGCCTAGAAAAAAAGAATATAGAGTTTAGCAGTGAAAAGATGAAACTATGCACCTAAAATAGGTAGGATGAAATATTTGAGGTCTGGGAATATAGAACATGCTGAAAATAGGCAAGGCCCAGTGCCTTCCATTCAAGCAGCATGTGTGTGGTGTTTTGAATGAGACTACCTTCCATAGGATCGTTTGACTGCTTGGTACCCAGTTGATGAAAATGTTTGGAAAAGATGAAGAAGGCTTGGTCTTTTTGAGGGAGGTATGTCACTGGGGGTGCATTAAGGGCTTCAAAGGATCATGTCATTACAAGTTAGCTTTGCCTGTACCCTGCTGTGGGTCAGATGAGATGCAATATCTCAGCTACTACTCAAACCTCATGCCTGCTTGCCTACTGTCATTCCCTCAACCGTATTGTCATGACTCTCCTCCTAAAATCAAGCACATCCACAATTAAATTCCTTCTTTATAATGGAGGGAGAAAAGGAGAAAAGTAAGGGAGGGGGAGAGAAAGAAAAATAAAATATTGGGAGTAATGAAACTTGAAGGTCTGCTTAGCATTTGAATATTTTCAAGCCATAATATGCTATTTACTGGGGTCTTTTGTCGAAAGAGGAAGGTAGAATATCTTTTGAGGTCAATCAATTATTATTCTCTCAGGGTGTATAGATAGCTAAGATTGTTGATGGCCACAGCAGATTGCAAAGAACCTTTTTGCACAATGGAAGCTAGTTTGCAAGGGGCATTCTCAGCTAAATCAGTGTAATTTCTCTGTGTTTTTTGATAGAAATACCTGGTATCATCAACAATAGAATCTTACTATCAAGTTTAGTAGGGAACCAAATCAATGGTAATAGCCTGCAGTGTTTAGAGGTCTCTGAACTATTATTTGATAAAGAACAAAGCATATCTTATACTTGACCTTGGACTTTTTTATTCAAAAATATTTATTTTTTTATTTTTTATTCATTTTACACACCAATCAGAGTTCCCTCTCCATCTCCTCTTCCGCCTACCTCCCTCTAATCCCCCATTCACTCCCCAGGGGGTAAGGCCTCCCACAGGAGTTAATAAAGCACATAATATCAAGTTGAGGCAGGAGCATCAAGTCCTCTCCTTTATCGAGGTTGGTTAAGGTATCCCACCAGAGGGAATGGTCTCGAAAAAGCCAGTTCATGCACCAGGGATAAATCCTTGTCCCACTGCCATGGGAACCACAAAAAGACCAAGTCACACAACTGTCACCCACATGCAGAGGGCCTAGTGTGGTCCTATGCAGGCTTCCCTGCGGTCAGTCCAGTGTCCATGAGATCCCACCAGCTCTCTCTGGATTTCTCCATCATGATCTTGACCTCCACCCTTGCTCATATAATCTCTCCTCCCTCTCTTCACTAGAGGGGTTATCTATATCTTTTTCCATCTGTTCATGGATAAAGGTTATATAATAACAATTAGGGTAGTCACCAATCTAATTACATGAGAAGACTAGACCCTAGTGACTATTACTAGGAATCTAAGCTGGGATCATCCTGTGGATTTCTGGGTGTTTCCTTATCTCCGGGCACTGGAAATTTTTATTTAATACCTTATAACTTCTGGAAGGAGCATTATCCATTCATGAAGGGTAAATCCAGTTTAACTATTTTTTTTCAGTTCACTTATATACATGAAGTTTATAAAACAGATTTCCATGTGAATCTTTGAAATATCCATAGTTTAATTATGTCTCTCTCCTCCTCCTCTTTCCTACTTTCCCTCTTCCTACTGCATTTGAGCCTTACCCCCATAACTCCCTTTAGTACAATATTACTACATCTGCTTCACATTAATGTTTTGAACAAATGGGAACTCTTTATAAGCATCATTTTTAGAAAGAAGATGCATATAAAGAGTTATTGATATTAAATATCTGTTATATGGAAAGGTCATCAACAATTTTGCAAAATAGTTTGAAAAAAAGTTCAATGACTCTACTATGTACAACAACTATGAAACCTCCAGGATGACTACTTGCAAAAATAACTTGAATTAGATAGTTACACCTTAGGATTAGATTTTTGCTTCCATATAAGCATCACCATAATGTAAAAAATACAAGTTATTATTCTATTATATTCTATTATAGAACAATAAGAGAAAACTCATTATTAAATATTTAGAGGGATGATAATATATTTGATCCATAAACACATTTCATAATGTTTTACATTAAATAATTGCTATTTGTAAAATGTAAATTAATAGATACTTCAAGAAACAAATGAAGTTTTATATTCTTTTAAATCCTCTGTTCCCCTTTTTATGCCATAACATCTGAATCCTAAAATTAAAGAATAGGACCATAAACCATTCATTTTCAGTAAATTTTTTATGTGACAGTTAGTATGCAGACAATTAGAAACTTAATGTTTTAAAAATTAAATGTTATGACTAATTTGAAATAATTTCAATACAGAAATTCATCTATGCTTACATTTCATAATTTAATGAAAAAGAAAATGTGTGTATTACATAACTAAACCTTCCATCATGTGTTATAATTCCTTTCTGAGGGGATACATTGCTTCCTAAGTTACTCTGACTAAATTGACTGTTCCCTAGTATGGATATTCTTACACAGTGGCAATATTCTATGCTTTGTACAGCAATATTGATTCTTAAACATTTTGCAAGGTCTTTAGTTCACATTTCATTGTTTAAATGCCAGGACATGTGCTGAAGCTAAAAGCATTAAAAAAACAGAGTCAGTCATTATGACTTAAATCTGTAAATCAGACATGCCTTCCATTTGGAGCATAGCACGGTCACATTTTCTTTACATATCCACATATAAAAATATGAAAAATGGCCCCTGAAATGAGCAAGAACACAATCATATATCTTAGCATCCTTGTAGAAAGAATTACATTAGTATTCATTATGAAAGAATTTACAATAAATTTTATTTCTACAAATGTTCCTTCTAATCTGCTAAATATGTATCGATAAAAATGTAAAGCTACTTTGCATAAACGTGTTACTGTGCGATTCTATAGCATTACCCACTGTTATGACACTCTCTTCTAAACCCACCACCATTTCCTGTTTCAGATTCTCTCCCCTTATCCTTTAATAGCCTCAGTCACTAAACTATGGGAAGTTCTCTCCTCTCTGTTTTTCCTAGTTTCTTTTTAAATTCACAATGCTTTTCTAATACATAAATAATGCAAAGCAATAGGTTGCTATTTCTATTATTGAAGCAAGGTCATCTACAAATAACAGCAAAATAAAATTGTTCTTTTCTTATCATGGGCAAAACTAAGGTTTGCATTTGAAGTATTCCAGATATTTATGAAAAAAATCTTAAAATATTTGAATTTTTGTTAAATTTATGATTATTTTGATTTAAAAAAATAAAAGTAGAGAAATGAATATCTTACCTTAAGCTGAAATGAAATAAGACTAACACAATATAATCTGAGTTAATATGCTTAGTTAGATCCATGACTCTAACAACTTTAAGCCTTGTTGCTTAAACTTTGCTGTTTTCTATCATCTGAGTGACAGCAGTAGGAACGACATCCATGCATACATACTTCATAAGACTTCAAAAACCCTTATATTTAAATAATAGGTATACATGAATTAAAGTAAGAATGAGGAACTTGTAAGTATATATTAACCTAACAGAGACAAAGAATTTTAGTCGGTTTTACTGGTGCATTTCCTATATCAAAAAGTCATCTTACATTTAGTATTTTTTTACACTTTCACTAAAATATTTTAAGCTTTATTTTAATTATTTGACATGTGTGTATATGCATGCATACATGCATATCTCCTGTCTTTCTATCTGCCTGTCTCTATGTCTATGTGAATGTATGCTACATGTATACTAATGGTCACGAGATTGAGCTCCCAGTCTTGGGAGCTCAGATGCCTGATGTGGATGCATAGATACACTGAAGCTAATGCTGAGTTTATGTCAGTCTTTGGTTGACTCTGGCTACACCTATTTCTGCCTTTCATCATTTCACGATAACAAAGAATGGGATATTATCTGCTAATCAGCAAACTTTTAAATGCTTCTTCACTATTTTAGAATACTATAACTAGGCAAAGAGGTTTTGTATCTGCTTATGCTGTAGAATATGACTTTAACTGTGAAAATGTGTGTCACTTTTGGTTATGCTGCATTTTTAATGATGCAAGAATCTACGTTCAATTATAGGAAGATATGTTGCTTCTGTTTCACCTGATTGTTCTAATAAAGAGATAAATAGTCAGTATTTAGGCAGATAAAGGAAAAGTGAGGCTGATAGCAGAGAGAATAAATAAGGGAAGAAATCTAGGCTTGAGAGAGAAGAAAGAAGAATGAGAGAAGGAGAGAGAACAAGGGACATGTCCAGGGCAAGAAACCAGACAGACACCAGGTAGCCAGATATAAGGGAAGCAGTGAAAGCAAGATTCACAGAAATAAGAAAGATAATAAGCATTGAAGCAAAAGGTGAATGAAGAGAAACAGTTTAAATTATCAGATCTTAAAAGAAAAGAACTAATCTAGGGTTGAGCATTCAAAACTAATAGGTCTTTGTGTCATAATTTGAAAGCCATTTTGTGGTTCAATAGAAAAAGCCTGGTGCAGTTCACACTCAAGTATTATCCCTAAGTTGTGTCTATTGTGAAATCTCTATACACAAACAAATCATTTAATGTGATTATACAAGAGGTCATTGGCATTATCTTGGTGGAACTTATTATGAAAAAGTGAGATAAAATTAAGTACAGGTGAGAAGATCTGAAGTAGATAAAGGAAAACTGAAAGTCATCTCATTACTTTGCTGTGGAATTTAACTCTTAAGTCACTTTTTAGTAGTGACCCACATGATTCATGTATTTCCTTTCAGTAAGCAACAACATATATAAATATTTTTATACAGACATTTCTTTAATTTACTTAAATATTTATATTTTACAGTAGTAACAGAAAAGTTTATTTTTTTTTTGAGTAACAGAATGAAATGTGTCAGTTGAATTTTAGATATTACTGAGTGGTTCAAAACATTCACTGATCTTGCAGGAAAACACAGTTAGTTGCCAGAACCTCACTGGGCAGCAAACAATTACATGTAACTCTAGCTCCTAGACCCAGCACCCAGCACCCTTTTCTGACCTGCACTGCACCTAAACTCACAAGTACATACTCTCATAAGTACATACACACATTAACATACTCAAATAATTACATCATTACAAGTGTATGTATTTCAATAGAATACTGTTCAATTCCTTTAAGATCAACTGTGAAGAATGTCTGTCCAAAAGAAATACAGTCTTCAACAAAAATTGTGTGCTACGTCTTTGTTTTTTCTTTGTTTTGGTGTTGTGTTTTTGGGGGGTGGGCTGTTTTTGATCTTCAATATTGAGATTTGTTTCACCTCCTAGAAATTTTTGCGTATGTGTTTGTGTGTGAACTTGTGTTGGATGGAGATGGGAACAGAAGGGACCATGTTAGAAGAACAACAGAGTGAGACAATATGGGGAGAAACATCTGGAATAGGTGGGCATTTGGGGGGGGGGTGATGTGGAATCATAAAGCAATGGAATCTTGTAGACCTTATGAGCATGGCCCTAGGAGGACTCCTAGCAAAGGAAGATATGGAGTCTAAACCATCTATCTTCTGAACCAGACCAGACTTCCAATAGTGGGGCTGATACACTAACCCAAGCAAAAAACCCTCTACTCAAAATCTGCCCTGCTTCTTAGATACTCAGGAGTAATTGTGACTCAAGGCTTGTGGGAGTGGCCAATCAATAAATGATCTAACTTCTGTGCCATGACACCAGAAGAGGTTCATGTCTGACACTGCCTGGATAACCAGGATCCTAAGCTAAATGGTTCAGAGATATAAAATAAAACCAAACATGACAGATGAAAATAAGGCAATGAAATTCTTTCTAATGATATTCTGCTATACTCATATACTGCATCCTAGTCCAGTAATCAGAGAGGTTTCATTCAGCAGCTGATGGGAGCAGATACAGAAACCTACTGCCAAGTACTGGACAAACTATGGGAACCCTGAAGAAGAGGGAGAGAAAGTATTGTAGGAGCCAGAAGAGTCCAGGACGTCAGGAAAACACAGCCCATGGGATCAACTAAGCAGAGCTCACAGGGCTCAAAAATAAAAGTAGCAACCACAGAGCCTGTATGGGCCTATTTTAGGTATTCCTCATACTTGCTATGGTTGTTTAGTTTGAGGTTTTTGTTGAACTCCTAATAGTGGGAGTAGGTTGTCTCTGAATTCCATTATGTACAAACAGACAAAGAAAGTTTTATAAGTATTAGCCTAAATACACATGATTCACCTATGGAATCATTGGGGGCTATTGGAATTATGTGTACAGCTGTACACATCTACCTATAAAGTATACAATTTTAAAGAAAAGAATGGAAGCTTCTTGAGATGCCTGAGCCAACAAACTGTTTGAATAAGGATGCCAGAACAAGCATACTGCTTGAGGACTCCAGAGTTAGACTTGCAGACATTAGCTTCAGTTCAGAACTCCTCTAAAGAACTTTATAAGGTGAAGGTATATGAATTAGTGGCAAAAACTTTCCCTTGGAAACATATTTCTTGTATCAGATAAAGAAAACACATACAACAAAGCAAAAAAAATTAGCATCGTTTTCCTACTATAATTCACATATGTGCATTGCTGGATTTGAACAATGACAATTAGCTGATTGATATGCACATGGGCTTGAAAACCAAAAGCGTCATTGACGTTTTCTCCTGCAAATGTCTCTGAAGCAGAGTATCATCTTTAGCCTCACTAAAGATTTTAAGAAAACAGCTTTCCATGGACTTTAAATCCATGAGGTGAAAACATACTTAACTTCTGTAGTCAGAAGCTACCTAATTATTTTGTTCTATTTATTGAAGATATAACATACCTATAAACTCACAATTAAGTGTCTTTAGTTTTTGAATATCTGAAAGAACAGCCTCCATCCTGGTGGTAGAAATCTCAATGTGAGCTTCTCCAAGAACTCCAACACCACCTAAGGCTGGAGAAACTCTTTAGATAAAACACAGGAATATAATATAGAGAAGATTTTTGAAATACTATATATTTTTAACAGCTAAGGTCTGGTATTTTTATTTTAAAGTTGAAATGCTTTGAAATTTAACTTGCAGCTAGATTTAATATTTGAACTTTAATATTTTCCTGCAAAGTTCAAACTGCTAAAGGGCTTAGATTCAAATTTATAACGTGTTAGGATGTTGGCATTTTATAATTTAATTGCTTTATCAGTTTTATTAATAGATTTCTTAATGAAGTCATTTAAGCCATTGAGTAACTTCTGACAGGCTATGTTGTACGCTATAACAATACCTAATTTCCAATGGAAAATGGAATAGAGAAATAGATTTTCAGCCTTACAGAAACATGTTTGGCACATATTTTAATAAGTACTTTACTCAAATCAATATGGAAGGTCACACAGAAAACATTCAATGTCCTCTACTTATGTCAAAGAAGGAGTTTGAGAGGGACAATCTCAGGAGGCTCTGTACTGGCAAAACTATCTGCTAATAAAGAATAAATAACAATCTGTTGTCTTTTCCATTGGGAGGTCTGAACTTATTAACTAAGCCCAATGGATTAGGAAGAATAGTTAAGAAATGATCATGGGATAACTTGATCTTTGTTCTCACTATATATTCCACATTATTTAGAATTTTCTCCTTTTGTCTTACAGTTTTATTAAAATACTATTACTATTTAAAATCTTTGATTAATTAATAAACACCACTAAATAAATAAACTCTAGTAGACATTTCAACATCTCCCAAGTATTTTTTTCTGTTCTTTTATTGTATATGTATGTGAGGAACACTTGGTGAGATTTCTTCTGTGAAGTAGACAGCAATATGTTCACACATATTTTAGGCCATTTGCTTTAATGTGGACCTCTAGAATTTAATTTAAACTGATTAAAACTTTATACCTAATAAAGTTAAATTTTTCCATTCAGATAGACCTCAATCCTTGAAGACTTCTTAGTTTTTTATTGCCTGGGTGAGTTTGACTATATTAGGTACATTACAATTTCAGATAGCACAGTGTCCTACATTTTATCCATGGAAATGGCAGGATCTTTCTATTTCTAAAACTATCTCTAATTCCAACATATATTTGGGACACACTTTCTTCATTCATCTGGAAATGAACACTGAAACTAATTCATTACCTAAAAACAACAAAACTGAGGATAACAATAGTTCATAGAATGTTATTCTTTCTCCCTATTATGGGACACATTCAGAATTGGCATTAATTGAGTATCCAGGGTTTTTGTTTTATTTATAGATTTTTGTTGAGGAATTGCTGTACAGTTTTCTATAACTGTGATATCTTTTAAAATTTCATAATCAGTAACTGAGAAATACAACTGATATAAACTTTGCTAAAATATAGAAGTTAGAAGTCTTTAAAGAGACACAATAAACTTGTAGAAAACGAAATAGAGTAAGAAACTAAGCCATGGAAACATAGAATATACACAGAGAGTCAGGGCTATGTGTATTATTGTATTCCCTTTGAATTTTTTGACCATAAAGGAGCTAAGTACAGAGAGACATTTTGATGTACAGACTGCTAAACTAAACCGGCATATATACCTCTCAAGATATCTTGACTTCAGAACTTGGGTCTAAGAATATGTTACTTTGGAAAAGAGGTTCTTCTTTTGTTTCCACAGAGAATGAGAACTGGTGGAATCCTTCCAGACTAATGTGGTTTGATGGACCAAGACCTCCTGAAAGATTGCCTTGAGCACCAAACAAAAAATTACTTCACCCAATAAACAGCAGGGAGCAGTTTGGAGAGAAATATGCCCATATTAACAAATATTGTATATAAATCTTTGTTTACATTTAAAGAGGGATATGCTATAGAGCTTAGCATATCTGAATCTTGGTTTATTGATACGAATTTAAGCTCAATTTTGTTATATGTATATTTCTGCTCTTGATTAATGTATTGTGTTTGTGCAGCTCATTTAAAATGTAATGTATAATTAAGAAATATAGGTTAATAGAGAGTCATCTATAATAGTCAAGATTTTAGTCATGTTAGTTTGGTTTCCTAGATATAGAGTGATATATTTTAGCTAGTTGGGTATTCATTAAAACTTTCAGAGACCTTCAAAATATGACCTTTAAAATATTTTAAGAACTTAGTACTTTCATGACATGAGACACATCTGCTCCTGGCAGCACCAATTACTTCAAGAGGAAGATGGGCATCAAAGAGGCTCTTTATGGAGTTTTAGCCTTTTGGGCAAGAAACTGCTATTGCCTGGACTGCAGATGGTATGCTCTGTGAAGTGGACATGCAAGACACAAAAAAGAAAGGACTGCTGAATTTGCCTAAAGGTGAGACGATCCTTCTATGGGCCACCAGGATGTAGACGGGTGCGCCAATGATACAGAAAAACTTTGGGTGACTGTCCAGGCAATGAGATATCTCTGTTAATTCTAGAGTTTTGGAAGTTGCTTATAATGCACTTCCTGTTCTCTTAGGTAGTAATATATCTTCTGGATTCTTTGCTGGAGTTGAAGAATAGAGAGTAACAGTTAAAGTTTTCCTTAGTTATTATGAAAGATGAAGTAGATATAAGTATTGTAGCTATAATAATTGCTTGATACCTGTTTTGTTATATTTAATTTTACTATGTTCATGTTTAAGCCTTCTTCTTTATTTAAACAGAGAAGGTTAGCTGATGTGGGATTCACCTCTCTATGCTGTGAATACAATTAGTTAATAAAGAAACTGCTTTGAGCCTGTAACAGAGCATGGCAGAGCAGAGCTAGGAGGGGAAAATTAAACTGAATGCTGGGAGAAAGAGGGCAGAGTCAATAGAAGCCATAGAGCTGCTTCTGGAGGCAGACACGCTGAAACTTTACTGGTAGGCCACTAACTTGTGGTGATGCACAGATTAATGATTAGTTATGGTTAGTCAGGATATGAGTTATCTAAAATGCACTGAAGCTATTGGCCAAACAGTATTGCAAATAATATAGTTTCTGTGTGATTATTTTAGAAGCCTGGGTAGGATAGAAACATCCTACAACTTATCCCTACTAATGTGATGTCACCAAATAGTTCACAGTGTGTTTTAATTTTACCACTTTAATTATTAGTAACATTTACCACCATTCCATATTCATATTGATTATTTATTTCTTCTTGAGAAAAATATTTTCTCAGATCTCTGCCAATTTTTATTTACTTCAAGTTTAAATTTTCTTTTAAAATGTACTATAATAAAGACATATCTGTGATTTTGATAGCCATGTGAACTAATTAATTCACATATTAAACTGGTAGTATTAGTCACTCACATACCTAAACTGTTAAAATTTGCATTGGGAAACAATTAAATTCAATTTTCTAAAATCTTTGCAGAATATACTGTATTTTTACTAGTTATAGTACCAATGCTATTCAAAGGATCTCTTGAATATAATTCTCTTATTTAACTGTACTGTGGACCCAGTGACAAACATATTGCTAATCTCTTTCTTAATCTACTAAACAGGAATATGTTCCCTAATTTTGTGGACAATATGTTTTATATTCAACATATGAGGGATATTCCTTGATATTTTCTGCATGTACTGCCTTATTTCTCTAAAGATGATCTTACTCATCTATACCTTTAAATTTATATTTAAGCAAAGTTTATCAAAGAAAGTGTTTATCAATCTTCCCAGAAACCCCATGTCTCCTTCTCTAAACACAGACTCTCTCTCTCTGTCTCTCTCTCTCTCTCTCTCTCTCTCTCACACACACACACACACACACACACACACACACACACATATATATATATATATATATATATATATATATATATATATATACTTTCCAGAATTATATCATCATTTGTGCTAGGTCCTCTTATCATTTCTGTGGAGACAATAACTTGCTTCTATTTCAACATATCTAATATAAATTTTTTAAAAATTATATTTTTTTAAAAATTTATCAATCATGACTACATAAGGAGTACAATATCTTTTCAACCTTAATAAATTTGCTGAAACTTGCTAGACTTCCATTTTTAGGAAGGTGTATAGACCTTTGAAAATTTAACAAAAATATACAACACATATATGTATATATATATATAATATTCATGCAGATAATCTGCACCTATTTAATTTTTGAAACCCTATGTGAAAGGAAAGTGTATTCCTTATTGAGTCCTACAGCTGCAAATAAACTAGTTGTAATCTGTGTTGCTCCCTCATTCAGCTGTGTTGTCAATTGAGGAGCAAATAAAGTATGAGAAAGTAAGGACCAAATAAATAAGTAAATAAATCCACATGTGTGAGCTGTTTTGCAATGTAACTTGTAAAAATGTACCAGACTCAGATTGACTGTCTGAGTTCAAAACCATTTTCTTCTGTTTATTGAGCATGTGAACTTGACTGGTTTGTTGAATAACCTTTGTCTGTATCCACATCTGTAAAGCAATAATAACGATACTAATGTTAAATACTGTGGCTCAGTTGAGACTGAAGCTATTGAATTATGTTAAGGGTCAGAACGGTTCTTGGCATATGGTAAACAGCATAAATCTGAGGACTGTTGCCCCTTGAAGTTTAAAAGCCATATCGAGAATGTTTTCATAGAGTTATTATAATGCAATAAGAATGGTGACCTTCAGAACTTCCAGAGACGGCAATAAAATCAGTGTAAATAAAAGAGCAAAATGAGCCTGAGAAAGCTTCTATGTGTGAATGATTTTAAATACAATTGAGCAGAATAAATGCTTTCAATTTTATATTTTGAAGTTTATTAAATATTTTTTCTGAGATATTCATTTCTAATTCAGAACACTAATTTTGAAGTATAGTTCTAATGCCAACAAAATCACTACCAGTTCTTGTTTAATCTGAAACTAAAAGACGTGTGAACAGGTCTTCATGTGCAATGGAAGGAGTTGGATAAATTGTTTGAACATGTGATGGTGACGATAGAATGTTGAAATGGTGGCAGAAAGCGCTTTTAAATATATCCTACTGCTCCTCAACGTGAGCAAGGAAGTCAGCATCAGAGGGAACCATCATCCGACGATGAATGGAGATTGAGACAGAGAACCACATTGGAGCACTGGACTGAGCCCCCAAGGTCCAAATGAGGAGCAGAAGGAGAGAGAACATGAACAAGGAAATCAGGACCATGAGGGGTGTGCTCACCCACTGATACAAGGGGACTGATCGAATGAGAGCTCACCAAGGCCAGCTGGACTGGTATTGAAAGAGCATGTGATCAAACCGGATTCTCTGAATGTGACTGACACGGGGACTGTCTGAGAAGCCACTGATAATGGCTCTGGGACTTGTTTCCTCTGCAGTTACTGGCTTTTGGGGATCCTAGTCTGTTTGGATACTCACCTTCCTAGGCCTGGAGGGAGGGGGGAGGAACTTGAACTTCCCACAGGGCAGGAAACCCTGACTGCTCTTAGGACTGGAGAGGGAGGAGGAGAGGGGGTGGTGGGAGTGGGAGGGTATTGGGAGGAGGAGCAGAAGTGGAAACTTTTTATAAATTAATAAAAAAAAGAAAAAATATATATCCTAAAATAATTCATAAAATTATAGCTGTCCACTTGATCGTTCTGATTTGTTCACACTGCTAGGATTGATTCCCTTTGCTCTACTTCCACACCAATGGGATGACAGGTGCACACTACAAAACAGCGATTTTAAATGGATGTTGAATATATTCCCAAGAGTGATATTGCTGGATCTTGAGGTAGGTTGATTCCCAATTTCCTGAGAAACCGCCACACTGATTTCCAAAGTGGTTGCACAAAATTGCATTCCCATCGGCAATGAATGAGTGTTCCCCTCACTCCACATCCTCTCCAGCATAGGCTATCATTGGTCTTTTTTAATTTAGCCATTCTGACAGGAGTAAGATGGTATCTCAAGTTGTTTTGATTTGCATTTCCCTGATCACTAAGGAAGTTGAACATGACCTTAAGTGTCTCTTGACTATTTGAACTTCTTCTGTTGAGAATTCTCTGTTCAGCTCAGTGCCCCATTTTTTAAGTGGGTTAATTAGAATTTTAAAGTCTAGTTTCTTGAGTTCTTTATATATTTTGGAGATCAGACCTTTATCTGATGAGAGATTGGTGAAGATCTTCTCTCAGTCAGTGGGATACCTTTTTGTCTTAATGACAGTGTCCTTTGTTTTACAGTAGCTTCTCAGTATCATGAGATCCCATTTATTCAATGTTGCTCTCATTGCCTGTGCTACTGAAGTTATATGTAGGAAGTGGTCTCCTGTGCCCATGTGTTGCAGTCTACTTTCCACTTTTTCTTCTATCAGGTTCAGTGTGGTCAGATTTATATTGAGGTCTTTAATCCATTTGGACTTGAGTTTTGTACATGGTGATAGATATGGATCTATTTCCATTCTTCTACAGGTTGACATCCAGTTATGCCAGCCCCATTTGTTGAAGATGCTTTCCTTCTTCCATTGTATAGTTTTAGCTCCTTTGTCAAAAATCAGGTGTTCATAGGTTTGTGGGTTAATATTCGGGTCTTTGATTCGATTCCATTGGTCATCATTGGAATCACCACCATTGGAAAAACACCGTCTCTGTTTTTATGCCAATACCAAGCTGTATTCCTTACTGTAGCTCTGTAATATAGTTTGAAGACAGGAATGGTAATGCCTCCGGAAGTTCCTTTTTTGTATAGAATTGTTTTGGCTATCCTGGGTTTTTTGTTTTTCCATATAAAGTTGATTATTGTTCTTTCAAGGTCTGTGAAAAATTTTGTTGGGAGTTTGATGGGGATTGCGTTGAATTTATAGATTGCATTGGTAGATTTGCCAATTTTATTATGTTGATCCTACCCATCTGAGAGCATGGGAGATCCTTCCATTTTCTGGTGTTCTCTTCAATTTCTTTCTTCAAAACTTTAAAGTTTTTGTCAAATAGATCTTTCACTTCCTTGGTTAGTGTTACCCCAAGATACTTTTTGCTATTTGTGACTATCGTAAAAGGTAAAATTTCTCTGATATCCCTCTCTGCTTCTCTATCCTTTGTGTATTGGAAGGCTACTGATTTTTTAAGTTGATCTTGTATCCTGCCACATCACTGAAGGTATTTATCAGCTATAGGAGTTCTTTGTTAGAGTTTTTGGGGTCGCTGATGTACACTATCATATAATCTGCAAATAATGAAAGTTTGACTTCTTCCTTTCCAATTCAAATCCCCTTGATCTCCTTATGCTGTCTTATTTCTATTCCCAATCATACTACAAACACGTTTGTTCGACTATGTTCATAACAGCATTATTTTTAATAACCAAAACCTGGAAACAACCTAGATGCCCCTCAATGGAAGAATGGAAAAAGAAAGTGTGGAATATACACACATTAGAGGACTACTCGGCGGTAAAAAAAAAAAAAAAAAAAAAAAAAAAGTCATCTTGAATTTTGCATGCAATGGAATGGATGGAAATAGAAAACACTATCCTGAGTAAGATAACCCAGATCCTAAAAGATGAATATTGTATGTACTCACTCATTAGTAAACTCTAGCCATAAACCAATGACATTAAGCCTTTAGTTCACAAGCCTAGAGAATCCAAATAACAAGGTGAACCCAAAGAAAAATATATATATAGTTCCTCCTGGAAATTGGAAGCAAACAAGATTGCCTGGCAAAAGTTGGGAGCATGGGGGTGGGAGTATGGGTGATGTTGGGAGAATGGGAGAGGGTGAGAGGGAAGGGAGAAGGGAAAGACTGGGGAGTGGGAGCGTGAAGATGGAGGAAGGGTGGGTATAGGAGCAGGGAAGAAGATATCTACATTAAAGGAGCCATTTTAGGGGTGGCAAGAGACTTGGCTCTAGAGGGGTTCCCAGGTGTCCACAGGGATGGCCCCAGCTAGGTCTTTAGGCAGCAGAGGAGAGGGTGCCTGAACTGGCTTTGCCCCACTATCACACTGATGATTATCTCAAATATCATCCTAGAATCTTCGTCTGGCAACAGATGGAGATAGAGACAGAGATCCTCATCAGAGCAATAGACTGAGCTCCTAAGGTCCAATTGAAGGGCAGAAGGAGGGAGAAGAAGATCAAAGAAGTCAGGACCGCGAGGGGTTGTCCAACCATTGAGACAGTGTGCCTGATCTAATGGGAACTCACCAAATCCTGATGGACTGGGACTGAACAAGCATGTGATCAAACCGGACTCTGATTGTGGCTGACAACGGGGGCTGACTGAGAAGCCATTGATAAAGACACTGGGACTTGCTTTTATGGCATATTCTGGCTTTTTTGGCCCTAGTCTATATGAATACTCAGCTGCCTAGGCCTGGATGTAGGGGAGAGTGACTTAGACTTCCCACAGGACAGAGAACTCTGCCCTCTCTCAAGCAGGGAGGGGGAGGGAGGAGGGAGTCTGAGGAAGTGGGAGCGAATTGGGAGTAGGGGAGGTAGTGTAAATTTTTGAATGTAAAAATAGATAGATAGATAGATAGATAGATAGATAGATAGATAGATAGATAGATAGATAGATAGATAGATAAAATGGATGTTGAGGATCCAAATTAAAATGCTCGTGATTGATAAGCAAATTCATCACTACTGAACCCCCAACATTGAGATTTTACTTTCTAGGCACTGTGCCCACAGGAAGCCTTCCCAAATGCTCACTTATGAAAATTCTGGGTAGGGTGGTAGGCTTTTTTTTTTTTACTGTTTAGTAAATTGGTGCTGTGTCTGGAGATGTGGAATACCCCTCATCAATACAAAATCAAGATACATTTTCTCTTATTTTCTGCAAAAAAAACCATTTTGATACAAGTTTAAAAATGAAAATTTTCTCTATCATTAAATCCCTCTCTTTCAAAATGTGCTTTGCTTTAACTTAAGACTTTTAATACTATTATAAATTTATCATGTTTCTGTTTTATTTCCAAAGTTAAACATTACTTCCCATAGTCTCTATGGTAAGCAGAAATCAAACCACAAACATCCTTCACATTTGAAAAATGTATGTAGAAAATTACTAAAACTATGGTTATAAATAGGAATGTAATTTTCATTTATAAGTAGATAAACAAAATCATATCTGGTAAGAATAATTACTCTTTTTCAAACTTTTAGGCAGAAGAATTCTGCTTTCCAGTGTATAATATTTGAATAGCATTCCAAGATATACACACACATTAAAACTGTGTTCTTACAAACAGTATTAGCATGAATATTAGAGTTTTTCCAGATGGGTGATTCTGAAGAATCGTAGCCATTACATTTTAAAGCCCTTTGTCATGTCTTCCAAATAAGCCAGTGATATTAATGAAAGTGTCTGGTTTTGACTGAAGCATCTCTTAGAATTGTTAATGGCCTTCAGGCTGATTGTCTGAAGAAATTGTACTTTCTTTTTTCTTTTTCTTTTAAAGGAGCATTTGTTTCAGCAATCAACAATTATTTTCCAGAGAAGGTATGAGAAAATTAAGTTTCTTCAAATATATTTTCAAAACTCTTCTTTAGAGTATAACAAAATAATTGATAAAATTTATAATTGTTCACAGTTTATTTGATTAATCTTAATTTTTCACAAATATATAGGGGCAAATAGGTTGAACCATAAAGCACATTGTTAAAAATAGTTATTTGTTGGTGGGCATGTCACAAATCAGACTTACTAGTGTGGGATCAGTTTAAGTAAGACACTGGGCAAACATGGATTAAGAGAAAGGTGTCTAGTAGGTGGTCTGGACTGTATACACAAGGGGATATTTCCTCAGGTGACCTCACCTTCTGAATATGTTAGTCCCTGCATAGTATAGTCATGGGATCAGGGAAGCAGAACTGGACAATGGATGTAAGCCTTATTATAGTCTATCTAGTTTTTCTGTTAAGCTTGCATGAAATATTTACTTAAACATCAGGTGAATCCCTTCCTCCTCAAAACAGACAAGGATTGAGTATTTTCTAAATTTTCTGTGCCTTATTAGTATGTAGATACACACAGTACTAATTAATCATGATATGGCTTTGTTAAAGGACACTGTCAAAAAGTTCGTAACTAATGAAAGTTCTACAGTTTATTTAATATAAATCTAAAGTACACATGATAAGTGAAAAACTAGGTGCAACTTTGCTAGTTATGTTAAAACCTCAACTCAACATACTCCTAAAAGCATTCTCTAAAAGTATTTTTCAAGTTAAAAACAATTATTTATATCTGGCTTGATATCTGTTCTATTCAATCCTATTTTGGTAATGACTGAAGAATATAAAATATACTTGTGTTATAAGTGACAAAGATATCTCTAGATAAATATCCATTTGAGACAAAGTAAAACATACAAGTACTAAAGTTCATAATGAAAAATTTTGGGATGTAATAAATATGTAATGACTTTTGGTAATTTAAAAACACAAATGATTTCAGATACATAGAAAAATAATATTCATATAAGAATAAATAAAAGTTAAAACAGATTTTGCTTCTCATTTAAGTGAATTATAAGACACAAAATAAAAAAACAGTAATCATAGATTTATTTTTATTTATTTATTCTTTATGTATATGGCTGTTTGCCCTATATTTATGTCTCTATGTTTTGTGAGTGTACAGAGGCCGTGGAAGCCAGAAAAGCCCAAATGATCCCCAAGAAGGAAGCTACAGATTGTTGTGAGTCATTATGTAAATGAGGAATAGAGCGTGAGTCCTGTGGAAGAGCAGCCATCTTTAAATTGCTGAGTCCTTGCTCATGCCCTGAGAATAATAAATTCAAATATGAAAATACAAAGTACATAGTTTCAGAACTTTTTATCATTTACTACTTCTACATGATTAGATAAATCTTCTGTTTATGAAACCTATTTTTCATATGTACAATATAAATGATATCCTTTTTTATTATACACACAAATGCTCACTTGATCACATTGTGCTTACATAACAAACTAACTGCTGTTTTGTGACTTTGTCCTCTTTTCTCCATGCTATTGAGATATTATCTTATCTTTGAATTTGGGGAAAATACTGTACATACAAAGATCTGCAAACACAAATAAAAATTTATACAATATAAAAATTAACTTTATAAAAGTTTCATATATATACATATATTAATTTATTCTAAATGGTAAATTTCCATGATAACCTACTAAAACAAAGCAATAGATTTTCTATTTAAAAATAATAGAAAATTTCATATGTTTAGATATGACTTTTAAAAGATTGGGAAATAGCTGAGGTTTGTCTATGTTTTATTGCATTCCATATTTTACACTTAGACAATTTTACTAAATACATTAAAAATGTTCAGAGGTGAATCGTAAGCAATCTTGATTTATTAAGAGAAATGGCATCCACCAAATAATCTAAGGATTTTATTTCATCAAAATAACTTGCAAAAGTTCAGTAGGAATCATGATGCAACAATGGAAGAGTAACATCTAGAGGAAAGTGAAAGATCTCCAGGGGGATCCAGCCTAGTTTCTTAGGGTCAATCCCCATCACAGTTAGTGAACAACAGAAAGGGTAATTAATTAGGGTAAAGCTTGTACTGAGTGTACTTGACACTCTTGCACGGAGTGACACTTACACAAGTCAATACACAGAATAGTTTGTCCACATGTCCCTAAAGAATACAAGTGTTGCATTCTTATTAGTCAACAGCTTTAGGCATAAATAGACAAAGTGAAGGTCCTTTGAAGTATAGGCTACTTGGAGGAATTTGATCATATGCTCTGAAAGGGAATGTCAGCCACTTGGACAAAGTTAGATGATATGCTTTTAAAGGGAATGTCAGTCATTGGAAGAAGTTAAATTATGGGTTCTTAAAGGGAATGTCAGTCACTTAGGGGACGTTAGATCATATTACCTTAAAGAAAATTTCATGATTCTAGCCTTTCTCTCTCTTTTCCTTTGCACTCTCTTGAAGTGAGCTATTGCTCCACAACACACTTCCCTGTAATATGCTTTGTAACTACCAGCCTGAAGCTGCTGTACCAATGGGTCACACTGAATCCCTCATACCATGAGTGGACAGAACATTTCCTAATATTGAGTTCTTTACCCCAGGGTTGTGCCACATTTGACAGCAAGTTTCTATAGCATGGTGCGTCATTATATAAAGATTTTCAGCAAGTTCTTCCTCCATTATAGTCGTATGCCATTAAATTTCAAAATTGCCTTTATTGTTTGAAATTATAATGTATTACATCACTTCTACCCTTTGGGATTGGATATACAAAGCATAAGACAAATAAACCTGGGTGAATTCAGTATTCACTGGGTTGTCCTCCCAAATCTATTATGTGTCTCTGTCCTTTTCTTTTGTATTTCTGTTTTTTTATGCCTAACATTTTTAATTCACATTCCCCTACCCTGGAATTTACAAACCCACTGAGGTCAGAAACAGAATCACATAAAAATCTGTGTTCCAATCATATCTTAGGCAATGGCAGCACAAATGAGCTTTGCCAAGATTTAAATGGGGTTTACTTAATTGATTTTTAGATTAACAGTGGCCTGAATTACTTTAAAACTTAAATGTATTACTAATTATTAAAACTTTTGCTCAATTTTGAAGTAAAATTAAAAATAGCACAAAACTATGCCAATAGCAACATACATTTACATTAATATGAAAGAATTTCTATGAAAATGTTCATAACACTGTTCCCTAGAGTTCTGTATACTTCATGAAATCAAATCTATTGAGAGGGAAAGGGCGACAATTGCCTTTAAATAGTGCAAGAATTTTAAATACTTGAATTTTTTATTCTTAAAACTGTATCAGTTCAAAATTGGGGCCTGGACTAAGGTGATAGTGTTGTGTCAATCACATTTAATTCATTAATAAAATATTTAGGACTCTTCCTTCACAGTTGTGATATGGAGACTTGTCACCAATCTTGAGAAATTGTGAATTTCCAATTCTGGGTTATCTCTATATTCTATCATCTAGCTACATAGCATGCCAATCTATCATGTATTTATCTACATCTATCATAATCTATCTATATTCTGTATAGATAGATTAGGCAATAGTGAATTTAACCATCATCCAGTGTGTATATGAGCAACATAAATCAGACTTCTTTTTTTTTTTTTCTTTTGCCTTTTGGCTCTGAATTTGTATTAGGAGTCCACTTGATCATTTTCCTGGTCACTCAGACTCCTGAAATAACCACACAGAAATGGTATTAATTAAATCACTGCTTAGCCTATTAGCTATAACTTCTTATTGGCTAACTTTTACATCTCAATTTAACCCATTTCCATTATTTTGTATTTTACCACGATGTTCTGGCATGTCTGTCTCTGGCAGTGGCTCCATGGCTTCTCTCTGACTCTGCCCTTCTCTTCCAGCATTCAGTTTAGTTTTTTCCTCCTAGCTCTACTCTACCCTACCACAGGCCCAAAAGAGCTTCTTTATTAACTAATGGTATTCACAGCATACAGAGGTGAATCCCACATCATATATATATGCTTTTCTAGTTCTTTCTTTAAAGTTTCCACATTTAAAATCATAAATTTTTCTATGGAATAAACTCTAAAAATTTTGTTTTAAGTTATAAGGAAATCTCAGTAGTGGTTTATCTGAGGGTTACCCTTAATTCATGCTAAAGGTATACCTGTTTGTTACAGTGTCTCAGTAAATAGTAAGTATTATTTGTCAAGACTGGTCACTTCAAAGGAAAGGCAAGCCAGCCTGACCCAGAACATTACAGCTGGATCTTCTCTGGAAGGCTGTAGCTGTGACCAGCTAAGTGAAGAGCTAGCCTTGTTGGAGTAGGCTCAAACCTTCTTCCAGCATGAAGGTGTTGTCATGAAAAGAATGAGATACAGGGACAGCATGAGAGCACAAAGACAGCATTGAAATGAAGAATCTGAAAGTCAAAAGAGCACCAACAGCTTCCTGGTGTCACCAGGAAATAGAATAGGGAAGAGATAGTCTCAAAGTCCCCAAAAGCAATAACATTAAATCAGACTTTATAATTTCAGGACTTGGAGATAACATATTTTGATAGTATTAATCAGTTTCGCCTGCAATAATTCTTGTAAGAAAATCAGGAAATTCCAAATAATGATTACCGTTTATTAAAATAAACATGTGATTGTCCTCAATCAGCTGGGGTTTTTTGTTTTTTTTAAAACAAAATAATTTTATTAGAATCCACTTATTTATACATTTAATGTGTGTTTGTGTGTGTGTGTGTGTGTGTGTGTGTGTGTATTTACATGCCTGTAAGCAAACTTCCTACAGCATGCATAAGAGCTCTTTCTCACTACAGGTTACCACAATAAGATGTTGGAAGTTCTCCAGCCCATTGTCATGTTCAGCGTCAAATTATTTGCAGCTGGCTGTGTTGCTCTTTATAATTATCAGTGCTAACACTGCCGTCCCTTTAGTATTGTCAATGTGGTTCATGGCTGTCTCCTATGTGGGTAACCTGCTAGGTGATCAGTGCTATTAATTTAATCCTATGGAGCTTTCTTTGAGAATATTATCAGCCACATATTAATGTATGAGTCAATTTCCTCCTTCATGTTGAAGTTCATTGTCCCACGCTATCATCTTGCCAGCAAGAACCACACGGGACACTAGGATTCTTCTGCAGAAATAGCTTTAATGCATCCTGAGAGAGAGAGCATCAGCTAACATGGCCGGGGACCCCTAAATGAGGGAACCCCTCCTTTATATAGGAAGCAGTCCTTGCTTCGGACGTGTCACCCTTGGATTGGTCTGCTGCCCAATTAGCCCAGGTGAAGCCTCAGGAGTAGGCGGGGACAGCAGTGGAAAGTTACCTAGCATATGTGCGTTCACCTGGCGGTGAAACCGGATGCCAGTGCCATCTTGTAATGGGGCATGTGGATGCGGCCCTTCACATCTCCCCCTTTTTTTACTTCTTTGCAGAAAGGCAACTCCCTCAGAAGGTAAAGATAGAGGTCGCACTTCCCAAAGTGGAAAAATTATAATGGACTTACACGGAATCTGCCCCTAGGTTCATGACACCTGGAACTTATCCGGCCTGCCTTCTGCCATTTTTCTGGGAAAGGGAATATGCAGCAGGAAACCCTTATGCAGGGCGACATATCTCTCAGAGAGGGCCATTCTCTGTGCGATGCTCTTTAGCTCGACAACCTTCAGGGCTAGCTAAGTCAAATATTCCACCCTGTGCCATGGACCACTGTCCTAGGGGTGCAGGAGCTGGTTGGCATAAACCTTACTGCTTCAACATAGATAACCACATATCAGTAGAGGCTCCCTGTTCCAGGGCAGCCAGCGCTGTACAATAACCATTTTGTCCCTACGACTTTGGGATTTGAGTCAGCAGACCATCCAGAGGGGAAACACTATTCCACAGCATAGGGCTGCTCCAAAACACTTCCACCCCCACCCATTCTTTGAAGTAGGGGATGAAGGACACGACCCAGGACTGGATTCCTATGGCCAAGCTTATAAATCATCTCTAGGAAGGTAGGGGAGCCCCAGAGTCTCATTGGTTGTAAAAAACCGCCACTCTATGGCTGACTGGTGTCGGCTTCGGGAAGACTGAGAGTATCCCCCATTGCTACTCCATCATAACCGTTGTCATCCATCCGCAAAATGGCAGGAGGAACAGGATCCAAATCTTTAGGCGAGTTCGCATGTTGTGGGTCACTCCTCATCGTTTGGGTCAGTCTCTCTGGCATCTAGAATGGATTTTCCCGATCCTGTGGGAAGACACAAACAGCTCCCCTGGATCTCAATTGAATGGGATCCGGGCCTTTCTATTCATTGGAAAGCACATCTTTCCATTTAACCAAATCTTTGGGCTGCTGCGGATCCGAACAATGTCGTATTGCAGCATTTTGGCCATTATCATCCAGATTTAAAAAATTTATAGTGAACAGAGCCATGGCAATAGCCATTCTTGGCATCGGGGGCAATTCCTTTATTATTCCCCCTCTTTTTGTTTAAATAGATATTTTACAGAGAGGTGGATGGTTCTATGTGTCTCAGAATCAATCACTCATTAACTAGCTGATTTACTGAGCACAGTTTAGGTAAAAGTCAGTCACTGTATCTGGGAACGCAGGGGCCAATTCTCCAGCTGTGTAGCCAGTCTGTCAAGATTAACCTTAGTATCCAATTTTTAATTTGAACAACCATGGCATTTTGTAACCTGTCTTGAAGATACCCATAGTGCTCAGCAGAAATAGCTGACAGGATAAGGGAAACTGATAGCAAGCAATAACTGACAAATCAAGGGGAAATCCAGCAGTACAGCAATTGTACAACAATAACAACATTGCAATGTATAGCAATAACAGTACAGCAATAACTGATAGATCAAGGGTAGGAGCTGGATCATTTTTCAGGAACCTGTCAGCTCCGCAGCAAGCAGGTATGACAGCTCCATAGCAGAGGCTTTGTCCTCAGGCCTCTGGACAGATGAATCCACAGCATGAACAGTACCCAGATGTATGTCAGCATTCCTAGAAAAAAACATAAACAAAACTCTTCTCCCAAAATAACATTTAAGAGTACTAAAAAACTCAGTGTAGAATTAGTTCTGCCTCGAACTTTTCCAGGGGCAGAAAATAATTATCTGATCCAGTACGTGAGCACTCACACAACTGGACAGAATTATTAAAATTGCTATCTTTATGGGGGCACATTGCCTCCCGCCAACATTTAGAGAAATAATTAATAGGATCTTAGAACTGAGAAGCTGTCTGTATGGCACAGAACAGTCAACAAGACATATCTGCTACAGATTTGGAAATCTTTATCAGTCATCAATCCATATAAAAAATATAAGGACTCCAGAAATAGTCCTTCAAAGAACATTTAATCAAATAAAAATATACACAATAAACCTAAATTGAAAACTCTCACATAACATTTTTAATCATTGGAGAAATGTGAATCAAAACAACTCTTGAGACTTTATTTTATTTTTAAGACATGACCAAGATTAAATATTGCTTATAGCTTATTTTTAAGAGAAACTTCTCCATCATTGGTGGAAATGCAAACTGGCATAGTCTGGACTTCAGAAAACTAGGCAACAAACCATTTTAAGACTCAGCTATGTCTCTATTGGGTTTGTAAAACCAAGGAATCCTTGAATCCACCACAGTTTCTAACTTAAAACTGCCGAAACTACGCTGCACAGCAGGGGGGCAGGACGCAGGCCCGCTCTGCTCCGTCTGCAAACCGCCACCTGAGCTCCCACAGGCGGACCTCCAACCATGCTTTTGTACCACCAAGGCCCGGCTCCCGCTGCTGCCTCCCGCCTCCCGTGGGCTGCGCGCCCATGCCTCTCTGCCCGCCTCCCGGGGCGCGTGTCCAGAGATCCCCTTTTTGCGTTGCCGCTTGGCTCTCGAAAGTTTACCACGCCCCCGTCACCTAGGAATATGGGTAACCATGCTGATGCACTTTTATTATGATAATTATGACCAGCCCTGCCTGAAGCGCATGGAGTGAATCGGGACTCAGGGAATTTTATTGTGAAATTTTGGTGGCCCTGGCTTCCCCTCTGATGCGCAGCGGGCGGCAGCCCCCGGTTCGGCCTCTGACGCATGGCGAGCAGTGCCGCGTCCTCTGTTTGCCCACCCACTGCCTCAGTCAGGGCAAGTTTCTGCCAAACAAGCCGCAGCCCCGCGGAAAGGCCAGGCGCATTCCATATTGTACACATACCCTCTGACATCATCCGGACTTTAGCCCGCCTATGTTGCCATAGCGACCTGGCTTTCTGTAGATGCCTCTGCCGATTCCAGTAAATCCCGCCCACGTGCGCCAGCACTACCAGCTCCGCCGGCCGCCTGTGCCCCACATTTCCTATTGTCCTGACTTTGGTTACCTCGCTTTTACTCAAATCTGGAGGCTGTTTTCTCAAGCTCCTCCTGCGCTGAACTTATGAGGTATACGCTACAACATTTCAGGAGGTCTCGGTGATTCAAACCACATGGATCTCAAGCACATACTTAGGCTCCCATCCTCTGTGGAGGTGAAAACAGAACCTCTCCTCCAAAACATCATATCCTTAAGCCCATATTTTAAATTTAAAATACCTTTTTTAGCAGTTCCTAAATTCAAATATCTTTCTCCTGTCCAGTACATAAAAAATAATGCAAACAACATAACATAAAGTTTTTGACTTTGTAGGTCAGTTTTCTCCCCCATCCTTCTTAGAATTACCGGAGGGTCATTTTTGACTTATCTGGGTGCACACGCACAACCTCCCACTGCTGCTCAGTTTCTGATATGCCATCCTGAGTCCAGGAATAATCATACCTCTCTGAACATGCAGACCTGCAGTTCTGAATCCTTCCTGAATCCAAGGTGAATTCAAGAGATCCCCGTTGGTGTGAGTGATGGTCAGGATTTCCCGGGTATCAGCATCAAATGTCCCACGCTATCGTCTTGCCAGCAAAAACCACACGGGACACTAGGATTCTTCTGCAGAAATAGCTTTAATGCGTTCTGAGAGAGAGAACATCAGCTAACATGGCCGGGGACCCCTAAATGAGGGAACCCCTCCTTTATATAGGAAGCAGTCCTTGCTTCGGACGTGTCACCCTTGGATTGGTCCGCTGCCCAATTAGCCCAGGTGAAGCCTCAGGAGTAGGCGGGGACAGCAATGGAAAGTTACCTAGCACATGTGCGTTCACCTGGCGGTGAAACCGGATGCCAGCGCCATCTTGTAATGGGGCATGTGGATGCGGCCCTTCACAGTTCATTATATGCAAAGTTTAAAAAGCAGGAGTACAGAACTGCCACGAAACAGATACCACCAAAAGGATCTCTGATGCTTTAATTTCCCTCATAGCCTTGAATTCAGAGTGGAATCATTCGAGATCTCCAATTAAAGTATATTCTAAACTTTACCCCTAGGAGTCATGGCAGCCAGATGTACTTCAACATCTAGAAAAATGTGTATTTTCTGAAACAGATGTCCCAAGTAGAAGGCAAGATTATTCTGTGTAAAACAGCAAGAGAATCTATACTTATCACACAATAGTGCTGTGTGCGGCATACAAAAGCAGTGTTTAGTATAGTGTTACCACACATGCATTCTTAGGTCAGGCTACCTGAGTACATGTTGTCTTTCCATCTTAGTAGTTATTTGATCCTGACAAGTGTCTCTATCATGTGGAGCTCATATCCTTATTTGTGTAATGGAGAAAACAACAACAACAACAACAACAAAACAATGGTACTCAGCATATATTCTATTTGCTCCAATTCTCAGTTCCCAAGCAACTGGAAGGCAAATGATTTTTTTACATTATAGTTTGACTGATAGTGACTTCAGGAATTTTGCTATTGTTCTACTGACTTTTTATGTGTGATTTTTCTTAACTTTGGCTCCTTGCCATGCTGACTAGAATATCCGAAGTGAACTAATGAGAGCAGACAACTCCACACTCTGTGGGCATCCTTCAGATGTATAGTATTATGGGTTTCTAGTGTCTAGACTCCGTTTCTCTGACTCTTAGCAGTTAAGGTTAATCGACTTGTAGCCTTATAAAACAACAGGGTATTTGTTTGATGGAGGCTCATATATCCCTTCAGAAAAGCATGTTAATTGAAGTTTCGATATTATAACTTGAGTAGATTTTAATCATAAAATCATTGTTTACCTCTTTTTTACTGTCATTTGTAATATCTATTATAGAACAAGAACATGAGAGGAAGAAGAAGCTTTTATTTCAAATAATTAATTTAATCAACCCTTTCCCAAAAGATTATAGCAACTAATTAAATACATACTTATAAACATGCCAACATTATTCTTACTTACTAGTTTTTCTAGTTTCTGATTTTATTGGACTTACATAATTTTCATAATTAAATGAATATACTTATTAGTAACAAATTTTAACATAAGGTCTTCCCCATTTAGTCATTCCTTTATTTCCTTCTGGAAGTCATAACAAGTCAGTTTTATTGTCTATGTTTAATCTGTAATTTTATCACATATTTTTATGTTTAGCTTTAAATTTTTCTTCTTACTCCTTTTCTATAGTTTGAAAAGTATGATCAGTGCTTTAATTCACTGCAAGGTTCACTTTGGCTTAGCTTTCATATTTAAATTATACTTTTTTCCTAATTATTAGTTCCTGTCACCTCACTTTACTTGATTTTTTTATTTTGTATTGGTCAAGAGTCTTAATCTGAAATTTTTATGCTACAAAAAATTATACTACATTGTGTAGTTTGTAGACTGTAGGGCCCTGTCTTCCCTGTTCCTTGAGGCCAAATCACAGGATGCAAGAATTGTTTACACTAACCAGCTTAGCTTCCCCTACTCATTCTGGCAGCTGGAGGGAATTAGTTCTAAGCCTTGTTTCTGTCATTGCTATGATAATTTCACCTGCTAAGAAGGTCCTCACAGGCGCCCTAAATCTCCTTCCCTCTGTCAGGGTTCCCAGCTCAATACCCCCTACATGGAGGCTCAGGAGGTCAACACTATGATCTCACTCCCAGGGGGGAGGGGGGCTCTCATCCTCTTGCCTCCAAGTATATAAGCCTACGTGTGCTGAATAAAGATTGACATTTACCCTTTGGGTGAATGATCTGATCTGTGTGTGTGTGTGTGTGTGTGTGTGTGTGTGTGTGTGTGTGTCTGTTCAACTCCTAGGATAATGATCCAGACTCGTGGCAGCCTGGTACAGGAGGCACGCCCTGTGCCGGGAGAGTGAGGTTTCACAGAAAAGTGCGAGCAGCAGTAGACTGTATACATTGGGTTCTTGAGAAGAATAGAAGCAATAGAATGACTGATACAGTAGCCAGAGGCAGAACTGTTTTCATTTGATGAGGAAGGCTATATTATTAGAGGGAAAGTAAGAATCTCTAATCAAATTGGAAAGCTGAAAAAAAATGTGTTCTGATTATCAGTAATTTCTTATGGAAGTGGGAGAAAGGGTTGGTGCCCTCATCAGCAGAGACTGTTACCAGGCTGGGAAGCAGTTGTTTTAACTGAGAAATAAATTCTGGAAGAAACTACATATGCTGGAGTTTGTGTGTATGGAGTGGCAGCAGGGGTAGGGGTGGGGTAGGGTGGGTGGAGCTTCATTCTTCCTTAGCTAGTTTCAGAAAATGCCTGAAACCTTCACGGACCATCTCAGAAACGTCCCATAGACAATCCCCCGCTTACTAATATGGACAAACATGATTTACTGTCACCTGAAGTAAACCTTGTACTTGAACGATTAATTTAAACAACTTCAAAACTGAATTCATAAATAAAGGAGTTGTCTTTTAGTTTTAAGCACTAAAACGAGAGTGAGATGAGTTTTGTCTGTCATATTTCTCAATATATCTGTTGGCATATTTTTCAGCAATGAACCAGATTTCAAAACGAGCTGTAGTATAGCAGTTCATGTCCAGGAATTCTCAGTCCTGGAATGGGACTTTGGAAAAGATAAAGCTACATGGAAAATGTGTCTATAGAAGTATGTGAAAGATGACTATTGAGCTCTTAGCCAAGGATTGTCTGGACATCCACAGAGGCCTTCGTGAACTACAGCAGGTGCTGGTTCTCTTTGATAGTCTCTGAACTTGTGGAGAACACCAGAGAGATTTGAGTCAATGTGAACAAAAGCTGCAGTTTAATCCAGCAAAGGCCATATTTTGCATATAAGGTGAAATCACCATTGAGCCTTGGGAAATAGAACTAAAGACAGGGGTTACCCATTATGAAGATTTATGAGTCCGTTCCAGTTGTGTAAATATCTACCTGTAATTTAATTATTTATTGTTCATGGTAACTCTTGAAGATGATAGGAAAATGAAAATTGTATGTATAAATTAGTTAGGCATAATTTTGAGATTTTTAAATAAAATAACTAAATAGTAAATTCTTAATTTATATTATATATAAAATAAATTCATATTTTGCTTTTAAAAATATGTATTGTTTTTGTATTTATAATATTATGTAATGTCTACATAATATTTATAAAATTGAAACTTTAAGAATTTTCTGTACAGTGTGTATTAAAAAGCTTTGAGAATGAAAAATATTTAAAGTTGAGGTTTATCTATTTTTATAATAAAATATATTTAATAAAGTACAATAATTGTGTTGTACAATTCAGCTATGATCACATTATCAGAAACATAGTTTTCAAACATGTCACTAGAAACTGCATATTATGAAGCATATTTTATTCCTTCTTCAATTCTCCCTGACCACAGGACACTGAAGAATAACAGCAATTTATATATTCAGAGAATAGCTTAGGGTTACAATAAGAGGAATACATGCCTTTTCAGAATTTTTACATTACTTCCTATAATATTCTAGTTCAATACCTTAATAACTGCTAAAATGAAGGGAACATATACTATCTCAAATTTCACTTATTATCCAAGGGTTTCTAATAAAAGCTAATGAAACCTTCTTTCCAAAGGCAATTTATGCTTTTCCAAAATTGTCTATTCTAAGTAAAACCTGAGCAAAATAAACATATTTTTGAAGCTATTGTGTGAGGATCACCACTGGAATTACTTAAAAATTGATGTGATTATATTAATAAAAAGTCTTTCAATGATGATATATATTAACTATTAAGTTGCTATGCCAATAATGTGACTCTTAATATCCAAGGACAGAATTAATATTCAAGTGAGCCAATATTTATTCCTTTGTTAATGCAAACTGTAATCATCTAGGTCATACTCTTCTTTGGGGTGACAAGATATTAGTTGATCTCCACAATTCTAGTATAATGAGCATAACTTGTTATCTATGGACATCTTATTATTGAGAAGTTTTTTCCTAATTTACTTGTTACTCAATAAATAGTTCTTGGCTACCTGACAATGCTCTCATCTTTTGAGCTGATATATTGAATAAGGTCTTTTTGCAGTTTCCTGATTTCAATGATACTTCCTCCATGTTTTACACTCACATTGCAGATTTAGAGCTAGGAACTGCAAATGAGAGAAGACATGTGTTTGTCTTTCTGAGTCTGAGTTGCCTCATTCATTATAAATGCTTCCAGGTCACTACATTTACCCAAAATATGTTATTATTCCATTTTCTTTATACCAGAATTGTACACCATTTATTATATATACTCCATTTTCATTATTCATGCAAATATTGAAGGACATTTCAGTGGTTTCTATTAATAATGGTTATTTTGAATAGTTTGCGAAGGAACAGTGTTGAACAAGTTTGCAGAGAATGGAGTTGAGTTCTTTGAATATATACCAAGGAATGGTATAGCTGGATCATATGGCAGATTTGATTTTAGCTTTTGAAGCTTCTCTGTACTAATTTTAGAGTTGGCATCAATTTGCATTCCTACCAACAGTGAATGAGTTTCTTCTTTCTCTACAACCTTCCCAGCACATTTTCTCAGTAGTTTTGTTCATTTAAATCATTCTGACAAGGGTGAAATGAAAACCTCAAAATTGTTTTAATTTCATTTTCTTTTTTTTTGAAAGTAATTTTATTAAATTATAAAATTTTCCATTTACGCCCCTCTTCCCAACACCCTCCCACTCCCCCTCCCTCTCCTCCTCCCTCTTTGTCCCTAAGGGCAGTCAGGGTTTCCTGCCCTGTGGGAAGTTCAAGTTCCTCCCCCCTCCCTCCAGGTCCAGGAAGGTGAGTATCCAAACAGATTGGATCCCAAAAATCCAGTATATGCAGAGGAAACTAGTCCCAGTGTCATTGTCAATGGCTTCTCAGAAAGACTCCAGGCCAGCCAGATTCAGAGAATCTGGTTGGATCACGTGCTCGTTCAGTCGCAGTCCAACTGGCCTTGGTAAACTCTCATTAGATTCGACCCCTTGTATCAGTGGGTGATAGTATCCCTCGCAGTCCTTCGTCATTTTCTTCGTCCTTCTGCTCCTCATTTGGATCTTGGGGGGCTCAGTCCGGTGCTCCAATGTGGGTCTCCGTCTGTATCGCCATCCTTTGCCAGATGAAGGATCTATGGTGATAAGCAAAATATTCATCAGTATGGTTATGGGCCAAGGCCGGTTCAGGCACCCTCTCCTCTGTCCAGAGAACAATCTGGGGATCTCTCCTTGGACCTGGGATCCCATATATAATCAAGTTTCCTGTAAACCCTAAAATGACTCCCTTAGTTGAAATATATTCTTCCCTGATCCCATATTCATCCTTCCTCCCTCCCCCTCATCCCGGTCCACTGAGCTTTTCCCATTCCTCCCCTACTCTCTAACCCTCTCCCCTTCCAACAACCCCCCCCCATGCACCCGAGGATACCTGGGACTCTTGTCTCTTTCCTACCTCCTGGCGGATAGCTAAATAATCTTCATCAGGTTCGTCTTCTTATTTAGCTTCTCTAGGATCACGAATAATAGGCTCAAAGACCTTTAATTATGGTTAGAATCCACATATGAGTGAATACATACCGTGTTCCTCTTTTTGGGTCTGGCTTACCTCACTCAGTAAAGCGTTTTCTATGTCCATCCATTTGCATGCAAAATTCAAGATGTCATTATTTTTTACCGCTGAGTAAAACTCTAATGTGTATATGTTCCACACCTTTTTTAACCATTCTTCTATTGAGGGGCACCTAGGCTGTTTCCAGGTTCTGGCTATTACAAATAGTGCTGCTATGAACATAGTTGAACTAACGCTTTTGTAGTATGTTCGGGAATCTCTAGGGTATATTCGCAAGAGAGGAATTGCTGGGTCCTGAGGGAGGTTGACTCCCAGTTTCCTGAGAAACCGCCACACTGATTTCCACAGTGGCTGCACAAGTTTGCATTCCCACCAACAATGGATGAGTGTTCCCCTCATTCCACATCCTCTCCAGCATAGGCTATCATTGGTGTTTTTGACTTTAGCTATTCTGACAGGTGTAAGATGGTATTTCAAAGTGGTTTTGATTTGCATTTCCCTGATGGCTAAGGAGGTTGAGCATGACCTTAAGTGTCTTCTGGCCATTCGAAGTTCATCTGTTGTGAATTCTCTGTTCAGATCAGTACCCCATTTTTTAATTGGGTTAATTAGAGTTTTAGTGTCTAGTTTCTTGAGTTCTTTGTATATTCTGGAGATCAGACCTTTGTCTTATGAGGGGTTGGTGAAGATCTTCTTCCAGTCAGAAGGCAGCCTTTTTGTCTTACTGACAGTGTCCTTTGCTTTACAGAAGCTTCTCAGTTTCAGCAGGTTCCATTTATTCATTGTTTCTCTTATTGTCTCCTACTTAGGAAGTGGCCTCCTGTGCCGATATCTTGTAGACTACATCCCACTTTCTCTTCTATCAGGTTCAAAGTGGACAGATTGATGTTGATGTCTTTAATCTATTTGGACTTGAGTTTTGTGCATGGTGATAGATATGGATCTATTTTCATTCTTCTACAGGTTGACATCCAGTTATGCCAGCACCATTCGTTAAAGACGCTTTCCTTCTTCCATTGTATACCTTTAGCTCCCTTGTCAAAAATTAGGTGTTCATAGGTTTGAGGGTTAGTATCTGGGTCTTCTATTCGATTCCATAGGTCGACTTCTCTGTTCTTATGCCAATACCAAGCTGTTTTCAATACTGTAGCTCTGTAATAGAGTTTGAAGTCAGGGATAGTAATGCCTCCAGAAGTTCCTTTATTGTATAAGATTGTTTTGGCTATCCTGGGTTTTTTGTTTTTCCATATAAACTTGATTATTGTTCTCTCAAGTCTGTGAAGAAGTTTGATGGGATTTTGATGGGGATTGCATTGAATCTATAGATTGCTTTTGGTAGAATTGCCATTTTTACTATGTTGATTCTCCCAATCCAAGAGCAGGGGAGGTCTTTCCATTTTCTGGTATCCTCCTCAATTTCTCTTTTCAAAGGCTTAAAGTTCTTGTCAAATAGGTCTTTCACTTCCTTGGTTAGAGTAACCCCAAGATATTTTATGCTATTTGTGGCTATCGTGAAAGGTGATGTTTCTCTGATTTCCCTCTCCGCTTCTTTATCCTTTGTGTATAGGAGGGCCACTGATTTTTTGGAGTTGATCTTGTATCCTGCCACGTTACTAAAGGTGTTTATCAGCTGTAGGAGTTCTTTGGTAGAGTTTTTGGGGTCGCTTATGTACACTATCATATCGTCAGCAAATAACGAAAGTTTAACTTCATCCTTTCCAATTCGAATCCCCTTGATCTCCTTATGTGGTCTTATTGCTATTGCTAGAACTTCAAGCACTATATTGAAGAGGTAAGGAGAGAGTGGACAGCCTTGTCCTGTTCCTGATTTTAGTGGAAAGGCTTTGAGTTTCTCTCCATTCAATTTGATGTTAGCTGTCGGCTTGCTGTATATTGCTTTTATTATATTTAGGTATGATCCTTGTATCCCCAGTCTCTCCAACACCTTTGTCATAAATGGGTGTTGAATTTTGTCATATGCTTTTTCAGCATCCAATGAAATGATCATATGGTTTTTTTCTTTCAGTTTATTTATATGATGGATTACATTGATAGATTTGTGTATGTTGAACCATCCCTGCATCTCTGGGATGAAGCCTACTTGATCATAATGGATAATTTTTCTGATGTGTTCTTGGATTCGGTTTGCCAGTATTTTATTGAGAATTTTTGCATCGATGTTCATGAGTGAGATTGGACTGTAATTCTCTTTCTTGGTTGTGTCTTTGTGTGGTTTTGGTATTAGGGTGACTGTAGCTTCATAAAAGGAGTTTGGCAGTGACTTTTCTTTTTCTATATTGTGGAATACATTAAGGAGTATAGGTATTAGCTCTTCCTGGAAGTTCTGGTAGAATTCTGCATTGAAACCATCTGGTTCTGGGCTTTTTTTGGTAGGGAGATTTTTGATAACAGCTTCTAATTCTTCACGACTAACAGGTGTATTTAGATTGTTCACCTGGTCTTGGTTCAACTTTGGTATATGGTACTTATCTAAAAAAATGTCCATTTCTTTTACATTTTCCAACTTTGTGGCATATAAACTTTCATAGTAAGATCTAATGATTCTCTGAATTTCCTCTGTGTCTGTGGTTATGTCCCCCTTTTCATTTCTGATCCTATTAATTTGCAAGTTCTCTCTCTGCCGTTTGATTAGTTTGGATAGAAGTTTGTCAATCTTGTTAATTTTCTCCAAGAACCAGCTTTTTGCTTCATTGATTCTTTGAATTGTTTTCTGTGTTTCTATTTTGTTGATTTCAGCCCTCAGTTTGATTATTTCCAGTCTTCTACTCCTCCTGGGTAAATCAGCTTCTTTTTTTTCTAGAGCTTTCAAGTGTGTTGTTAAGTCTCCAATGCGTGCTTTCTCCGTTTTCTTTAGGTGGGCACTTAGTGCTATGTACTTTCCTCTTAGCACCACTTAAGGTCATGCTCAACCTCCTTAGCAGTCAGGGAAATGCAAATCAAAACCACTTTGAGATACCATCTTACACCTGTCAGAATAGCTAAAGTCAAATACACCAATGATAGCCTATGTTGGAGAGGATGTGGAATGAGGGGAACACTCATCCATTGTTGGTGGGAATGCAAACTTGTGCAGCCACTGTGGAAATCAGTGTGGCGGTTTCTCAGGAAACTGGGAGTCAACCTCCCTCAGGACCCAGCAATTCCTCTCTTGGGAATATACCCTAGAGATTCCCGAGCATACTACAAAAACATTTGTTCAACTATGTTCATAGCAGCACTATTTGTAATAGCCAGAACCTGGAAACAGCCTAGGTGCCCCTCAATAGAAGAATGGTTAAAAAAGGTGTGGAACATATATACATTAGAGTTTAACTCAGCGGTAAAAAACAATGACATCTTGAATTTTGCATGCAAATGGATGGAAATAGAAAACGCTTTACTGAGTGAGGTAAGCCAGACCCAAAAAGAGGAACACGGTATATATTCACTCATAAATGGATTCTAACCGTAATTAAAGGTCTTTGAGCCTATTATTCGTGATCCTAGAGAAGCTAAATAAGAAGATGAACCTGATGAAGATTATTTAGCTATCTGCCAGGAGGTAGGAAAGAGACAAGAGTCCCAGGTATCCTCGGGTGCATGGGGGGGGGTTGTTGGAAGGGGAGAGGGTTAGAGAGTAGGGGAGGAATGGGAAAAGCTCAGTGGACCGGGATGAGGGGGAGGGAGGAAGGATGAATATGGGATCAGGGAAGAATATATTTCAACTAAGGGAGTCATTTTAGGGTTTACAGGAAACTTGATTATATATGGGATCCCAGGTCCAAGGAGAGATCCCCAGATTGTTCTCTGGACAGAGGAGAGGGTGCCTGAACCGGCCTTGGCCCATAACCATACTGATGAATATTTTGCTTATCACCATAGATCCTTCATCTGGCAAAGGATGGCGATACAGACGGAGACCCACATTGGAGCACGAGACTGAGCCCCCCCAAGGTTCAAATGGGGAGCAGAAGGACGAAGAAAATGAAAAAGGAAATAAGGACTGCGAGGGATGCTATCACCCACTGATACAAGGGGACAGATCTAATGAGAGTTTACCAAGGCCAGCTGGACTGGAACTGAACGAGGACGTGATCTAACCAGATTCTATGAATTTGGCCGGATTCTCTGAATGTGGCTGGCCAGAAGTCTTTCTGAAAAGCCATTGACTATGACACTGGGACTTGTTTCCTCTGCATATACTGGATTTTGGGGATCCAGTCTGTTTGGATACTCACCTTCCTGGACCTGGAGGGAGGGGGGAGGAACTGGAACTTCCCACAGGGCAGGAAACCCTGACTGCCCTAAGGGACGAAGAGGGAGGAGGAGAAGGAGTGGGGGGAGTGAGAGGGGGTTGGGAAGAGGGGCAGAAATGGAAACTTTTATAATTTAATAAAATTACTTTCAAAAAAAAAAAGAAAAGGGAGTGGAAAGTGGATGCAAAGTGGATGCAATTCTATCTTAATTAAAAACATATTTTTTAAAAAATGAAACACATATAGAATATAATTATATCATTTCCCTTCTCTTTTCTCTTCTCCTCCCTCTAATTTAACTCCTGTACCCTCTAAAATTTATGAATTCTCTTTCTTAAGTTGTTGTTACACACATACACACACACACACACACACACACACCTACCTAAATAACTAAAAGCAACCTACTCAGATGATATAATATTACTTATATGAAAACAACTTTAGAGTTTGGTAGTAGTAGATAACCACTTAGTGATCCTGTCTGAAGAAGATTATTTCTCTTGCTTTTAGCTTTCTTTAATTGCCACAAGTCATTCTTCCTCTAAGGGTGAGGTCCTGAGAGCTCTCTTCTTCCCTTGTTAGTATTACTATTGGTGCTGTCTTTTCAGTTCTTGATTGGTCACCCGTGTTGACGATGCTTCATGAGGGGTGTGTGTCGCGCGTGTGTGTACATAAAAGTGTGTATAGGTGTATGTTTTGTCACATAAAGCATCAGTCAATCCTATTATGTAAATATAAGTGTGGAAAGTTAAAGATCAAATACAGTCCTAAAGAAAACAGTTTTTCAGTGTCATCTAGTGTATAATTTCTCAATGTAATCCATGATTTAGTAGCATCAGTATTGTTTATGAATTTGCTATAATTGAGAATTCCAGACTCTACTCTAAAAATATTTTCAGAATTATCATTGCAACACATTCTCTTCTTAACTGTGTTTAAACCTGAATTTAGATGACACTGTTTATCACATATCAGTTATTACTTTTAATAGAGACTGTCATAGTATGATAAACTTAATACATCAACAGAGTAGAATAGAAAGCATGCAAGTGCCCATCATCATATATGGAAACATGACTTATACAGAGTTGCTATGTGAAAAACAGCTGAGAAACATCACCTTCTCAAACATTTTGTATTTTCATTCTTCAACTATATATAAAGAAGATAATTTAGATATCTGTCTAACACCAGTTTTCCAAATCAGGTTCAATTAACTGTGAAGTATACATATTGATGGCTTGACAAAGTTTGTGAGAAAGGAGAGTAATTAATATCAGTATCCTACCTAAGAATAGTTAGTGGTGGACAGGGGAGATAGCAAAGTAGTTAAAACAGAAGCTTAGTGACTATAGTCTCTATTGTCATGATCACTTTATGATATCAGATAGGAGAGTGAGTGTATTTACAACATTATAATAGTCAAGCCACAGAAAAGCAGAAACAGGGGTTGCCCAAAGCAAGCTGTTAGGCAAGACTAACAATATATTTAGTAGAAACACCTAGTCATAATCAGTAGTGTACAGTGACATTTCAGGATGACTCCTGACACCAACTTTGGACTCAGGAAAGTGCACACATGTGCAAGTACATATTTACACACATGTCCACTCACCCACATGCAAACACGTAGATAAGATGCAAAGCATTCACAATCACATGCACGGAAAAATTAAAAAAAGGAAAAGTGCTAATTTGGAAACTTAACGTAATTTTAATATGAGAAATATTGAAGCAAGTAATATAAATAAAAACTAATGGATTTATATTTTAACTAAAGACTTTACTTATTGCACTAGAAAATAAGAAAGAAAAGAGGGAAGGGGGGAGGAGGGGACTAGAGAAAGGGAGGAGGGGACTAGACAAAGAAGGAAATGACAGACAGAGCAAGTGAAATAGAGCCTCTGTTTTCTTTTTTTTTAAAGTTTATTAAATTATAAAAGTTTCC
Organism: Myodes glareolus; assembly: GCF_982192425.1. Lineage (NCBI taxonomy): Eukaryota > Metazoa > Chordata > Mammalia > Rodentia > Cricetidae > Myodes > Myodes glareolus. The sequence goes on from NC_142044.1 coordinate 11,399,003, forward strand.
ATTTCCGCCCCTCCTCCCAACACCCTCCCACTTCCCCCACTCCCTCTCCTCCTCCCTCTCCATCCTTAAGAGTAGTCAGGGTTTCCTGCCCTGTGGGAAGTTCAAGTTCCTCCCCCCTCCCTCCAGGTCCAGGAAGGTGAGTATCCAAACAGACTGAATCCCAAAAATCCAGTATATGCAGAGGAAACAAGTCCCAGTGTCATTGTCAATGGCTTTTCAGAAAGACTCCGGGCCAGCCACATCCAGGGAATCCGGCCACATTCAGAGAATCTGGTTAGATCACGTGCTCATTCAGTTCCAGTCCAGCTGGCCTTGGTGAACTCTCATTAGATCAGTCTCCTTGTATCAGTGGGTGATGGCGCCCGTCGCAGTCCTGATTTCTTTTTTCATTTTCTTCATCCTTCTGCTCCTCATTTGGACCATGGAGGGTTCTGTCCGGTGCTCCAATATGGGTCTCCGTCTGTATCGCCATCCAACGTCGGATGAAGGTTTCCTCTGCTCTTGCCCTCTTTGCTCACGCTCTCCTTCCTTCTGCCTCTCCTTTGGACCTAGAGAGCTAGGTCCAGTGTTTCGACGTGGGTCTCTGCCTCCATCTCCCTCCATCGCCAGATGAGGGTTCTGGCACTCTTGTCTATTTCCAATCTCCAGGAGGATAGCTACATGATTTTCGTCAGGTTCACCTTCTTATTTAGCTTCTCTAGGATCACGAATAATAGGCTCAAAGACCTTTAATTACGGTTAGAATCCACTTATGAGTGAATGCATACCATATTCCTCTTTTTGGGTCTGTCTTACCTCACTCAGTAAAGCGTTTTCTATTTCCATCCATTTGCATGCAAAAATCAAGATGTCATTGTTTTTTACCGCTGAATAAAACTCTAATGTATATATGTTCCACACCTTTTTTAACCATTCTTCTATTGAGGGGCACCTAGGTTGTTTCCAGGTTCTGGCTATTACAAATAGTGCTGCTATGAACATAGTTGAACAAATGCTTTTGTAGTATGGTAGGGCATCCCTTGTGTATATTCCCAAGAGAGGAATTGCTGGGTCCTGAGGGAGGCTGACTCCCAGTTTCCTGAGAAACCGCCACACTGATTTCCACAGTGGCTGCACAAGTTTGCATTCCCACCAACAATGGATGAGTGTTCCCCTCATTCCACATCCTCTCCAGCATAGGCTATCATTGGTGTTTTTGAGTTTGGCTATTCTGACAGGTGTAAGATGATACCTCAAAGTTGTTTTGATTTGCATTTCCCTGATTGCTAAGGAGGTTGAGCATGACCTTAAGTGCTTTTTAGCCATTCGAAGTTCATCTGTTGTGAATTCTCTGTTCAGTTCAGTACCCCATTTTTTAATTGGGTTAGTTAGAGTTTTAGTGTCTAGTTTCTTGAGTTGTTTGTATGTTTTGGAGATCAGACCTTTGTCTGTTGAGGGGTTTGTGAAGATCTTCTCCCAGTCAGAAGGTAGCCTTTTTGTCTTACTGACAGTGTCCATTGCTTTAAGAAGCTTCTCAGTTTCAGTAGGTCCCATTTATTTATTGTTTCTCTTATTGTCTGCGCTCCCGGGGTTCTGCTTAGGAAGTGGTCTCCTGTGCCTATGTCTTGTAGACTACTTCCTACTTTCTCTTCTATCAGGTTCAAAGTGGTCGGATTAATGTTGATGTCTTTAATCATTTGGACCTGAGAGCCTCTGTTTTCTGCTATTAAGGTTTTGGCATGTATTGAATGTATTTGTGTTCGTGTGTGTGTATTAATGTTTGTATATGAAAACCTTTTAATATTGCTTATTTCTGTGTGTATGTTTGTGTGTAGTAAGGTGTATAAGTGAAATTTTTAATGTTTTCTACTAAATGTGAACCAATAATTAGATCCCTTATAATGTTTTCTGGGGAATATGTTCATAAATCAATCTACTTTATATAACATGCAATTTCATATTAATTCAAACTAGATTATAACACAAATACTTACATTGCAAATATAAGTATATTTAAGAAGGTTCCTCATTAGCTTCATTTCATCTTGTAGTATTAAAATACAATAATGACAAGTGAAATATTGGAAGGTTTTCTTTTTAAAATTATAATTCCAGGTTACTAGATTTCATCACAGTAAAGAAATCAAAGCAGGAACTTAAAGCAGCTACTCACGTTCATAGTCAGTCATGAGCAGAGAGATTTTGAATGTATGCATGTCTACCACTCTACCTTCATTCCCTTCTCTTAAACAGTTAACTATCCCCTTTCTAGGAAATTGTTCCACCCAGAGTAGAGACATTCTTTTCATCTCAAGGAAGATCAACATAATCACCAATAGACATTCCCATAGGCCAAGAGGATTTAAGCAGCCCTTCACTGGGATTCTTACTACGTAATCTAAATTTTGTTGAGTTTACAATTGTAAGTAACCACTTCAAAAGCCCCGGGTGCCAACTACTCATTTCTTGGAGAATCTCAAGAGTCCTGGAGAAATCTCTGTAGTTATGTGAAGTATATATTTGCATCATAACAAGCTATGACATTGCAACAATGATAGTTTCAAATTGTTTTGTGTTGTGGACTTTAAAAGATAAAAGAAACTTGGATGATAGAGATGGGTCAATGGCAACCACAAAAGCAAAAAAAGTAAAATCTGAGAGAATTTTAGGTACACCTTTCTGAGCACTGTTTGTATTTCAAAGCAGGATAAGAATCAAAGACCTTCATTTACTTTCCAGAAGTGAGGAAACTTTAAGGACCTCTTTCAAATATAAATTCAGTAATTAAAAATAAAATGTCTTTCTTTTTCAGGAAGGGAAGTTGGACCCTGTACAGAAAATTCTGTATTACTTGGTGACTCTTATATGTAGATTATAAATTGTTGTTGTTTTCATTCTGACTTCTGATAGAGAAACACTAAGCTTTACATCAGAATCTAATCATTAAATTTATATTAACTCTTAATAATGAGTTTTATATTGAAATAATTTTTCAAGATAACACAGTGTGAATGTATAGTTGGTTTCAGACATCTGAATACGAATCAGTTTCATGGAAGGCTGCATTCTCCTTAGACTGCTCATAGCTAAGGGTTGAGGTATTTCACTAACAGGTTTTGGTTTCTCTGGAAACTTTTTCCTCTGACTTGCCTTGGTACCTGAGATTCTCACAACAAAATCTTATCCTATTTATCTCTTCATCATACAGTTATAATTTTTGTATGCAGTGGTTAAAAGGTCCATCATATATTCTGGCCGTTAAACTACCCTTTACGCTAAGTGACTTCATATTTGCTTCTCATATAAATCAAGTCAGCACAGATCCAATGCTTCTGAATAGTAATAAAGAGACAGATCTAAAGTCTTACTTTATTCTCTTTGCATTAAAATTTTTTGAGAGATCTACAAAGCGTGACATTGGTCTCCTGTACCGACAACATTGCATTAATTCTCTCCCTGAATTAGAAGTTACCAGTAATTTATTTAGAACTGCTACAAGCTGCAAAATTGTACAGTAATTGCTCAGAAACCTTTTCATAAGGTCGGCTTATCAAAGCCAAGAGCTTTGTTAGAAGTTTAAACCAAGATGCAAGACATACTGAAATTATTGGTTTGTGAATAAAGTGCCTGTTTTTTGCTGTATGATTCCTTACTGTAGCTATTTCCCTTTTGTTACAAACTTGGAATTTATCTCCCACAATTCAGTACTATTAGAGCACTATTTGAGCTATATGCGAAGATCATTACACAGTCAAGAAACCTATGTACCACTACCAGGTCTTTGCTCCTCTCTCCTATGTAAACATAGAGATCTGCCTTCCCTAAATTCTTTCTACTGCCTGAAATAGACAGACATTTAGGATCCAGGCAAAGCATACCATTATAGACATCTCCCGATATCCAAGGAAATAAAATTACTACAGTCCCAAAGCTGTTAATTCATAGCTGCTCACATAGGGAGACAAAATAAGCATGCCTTTGTCTTACCTCACTTACAGATAAGGAAAGTAGTGACATAAAACTAACCTTGCATTAAAACATTCCTAACTCTTCACATACACCTCAGTTTGCTGAAGACTTTAGCTCAGGAAATTTACTGCTTGTGCCTTACTCTCAGGGAAAAAAAAAATAAACATCTACCCACAGCCCAGAGAAAGACAGACTTCTACCGGTGCCTCTGATAAGCATCAAGCTTAAGAGCTTGCTAACACTTAACAAAAGTGTAAGTGGACTACAAGCCATAAACTTCCCTCCTCTGTTTACACAGGTTACCAGGTTACCTATGCCTGCAAGATTTTGTGGGGTCTTCATAGCTGGATGAGAACAAAGAGCGTGAAAAGAAGTCAGAGCATAAGTTAGAGCAAAACCATCCCCAAAGTTAGCAGAGAGAGGAAAGTGAAAAGAAAAAGAAGAAGAAAAAGAATGTAGCAGAGAATAGCAGAGAATCAGAATTGGAAGTAGAGTTGAGACATAGAATCTGAGCAAGAAGAGAGAGAGAGAAAGAGAGAGGGAGAAAGAGAGAGGGGGGGTATTTCTGGGCCTGAATTAAATGAAATACTAGGAGACCAAATATAGGAGGCATATGAACAGAGGTATTGAAATAAACTATAGTGGTGAATATGAAATATGGAGAGGCAAGTATGCTGCTTTAAAACAGACACACACACAATTTCTTGGCTTCTCTAATTGTTCAAACTGAAAATGTTTCATTGAGTATTAGAAGTTCCTTAATAAATACTAAATTGGATTAAAGAATCAATTTTGTGTAAAAACATTAGCAGCACATGTACTAAGCTATAAAATTATGATCTCAGAAATTGGTCTGGTGTGGGTCAATAGTCTATATTCTGTCAATTATGTTCTAAATAAATGCTGATTGGCCAGTAGCCAGGCAGGAAGTATAGATGGGATAACCAAACAGATAGTAGTGGTAGGTCAATGAGAACAGGAGAATTCTGGGAAGAGGGAAGCTCCCTCTGCAGTCCTGTCCAGATTCAGAAGAAGCAAAATGTGACTACACCGCTGAAAAAGGTACTAAGCCAGGTGACTAACACAGATAAGAATAATGGGCTAATATATGTTATAAGAGTTAATAAGAAGACTGAGCTAATGGGCCAATCCGTTTATGATTAATTTAGACCTCTGTGTGATTTCTTTGGGACCTAACGACTGCAGAAACTGGGCAGGACAGAAGCCTCAGGCAAAATTGGCCCAAGGTCCAAATGAGGAGCAGAAGGAGGGAGAACATGAGCAAGGAAGTCAGGACCACGAGGGGTGCGTCCAACCACTGAGACAGTGGGACTGATCTAATGGGAGCTCACCAAGGCCAGCTGGACTGGGAGTGATGGAGCATGTGATCAAACTGAACACTCTGAATGTGACTGGCAATGAAGGCTGACTGAGAAGTCTAGGACAAAGGCATCAGGTTTTGATTTTACCTCATGGACTGACATTGTGGGAGCCTGGTTTGTTTGAATGTTCACCTTTATTGACCTGGATGCAGGGTGGAGGACCTTGGACTTCCCACAGGGCAGGGAACCCTGACTGCTCTTAGTACTAGAGCGGGGTGGGGGGGGGAGAAGGAAAAGGGAGGCGGGGAGGAGGTGAAAATTTTTAATAAATGAATGAATTTAAAAATAAATAAATAAATAAATAAATGAATAAATAAAACATTGGCCCAGTGAGAATCTAGAAAATACTGGCATAATGAAGTGAAGGAATGCTAATCCTAAAATTCAGGAGGTAGAAGTGGAAGAATTAGGTATTAAAGGGTATTTTCAGATTCATAAAACATTAGTGGCCAATGTGTGTTTGCCTGAGACCCTATCTCAATACCAGCAACAACATGAAATGAAAGAAACAAACAAAACAACAAAATAAATGAATGGTCTGTTGAACTTGCAGTTGAAGTGTAGTTTTAATGGAATATTATATGAATATGGGTACCTGTGCAAGCATATAGCTTATGTTCTAAATTGAGATTAGTAATAAGAATGCTTCATTCTTCTTCAGTAAAGGGAAAAAATAAGAACACCTGATTATTAACAGTCTTCTAAGGACTCACTGGAAAAGTATAGAATTCCCATTCATGCAACTCTATGGATCGTTTAGAGCCTTGCATTCCAAATGGTGGCCTTTTTTATTTTGTTAGAGATTACATGTGTTAAACTAAAGTTTAAACTGTGTTTCAGCTCCTTCCCTTTAGGTTTCAAATTTCAAAGTTCAGGGAAATGAATCATTAGCTTTGATTGCCAAGAGATAACCCACCAAAATCCATTCTCAGAAACTCACATGACACATTGTGCATCTTTCATTTGTCCAACTGTGACATACATGTGAAATTCTCCAACTGTGATCTTCTAGGTGTTTACTGACAGGACACTACAAACTATGACCACCTTGGTATAACGGTTTTGTCAAGCTTTAGTATTTATCTGAAACTCGCCAAACTTAAAATCAAGCATAGTGGTAATATCTACTTGGCACTAGAATACAGACAGCAGCAATATAAGGCAGGGCTACAAAATGTGTACTTCCAGAAATAAACAGTATTAACAAATGATAGTCCTTACACCTTTACTACCTTACTGGAAACATCAGCTTGGGAAAGATCTGGTAAATTACGCTGAGAAAAATTATTGAAATTCTATTATCTTCACATGTTGCCTAAATAAGTGACCCCAAAGCCCATCAGGAGAACCTGTATTAGATAACATCTGGAAATTAGAATTCATTTCCCTCATGCATTACAAGTATTGAGGGTGAAATATGCTAACTATGTGTGTCTCTTGTTATTCATGATCACAGAAATCTTTATTGTACAAAATTACTTTTATCCAAGAAGCCATCATTAATCCAGCACACATCTCAATAGATGTGGTGGAATGATGCCTTTTATATGGAGGAAATGTAAAGTATCACCCTTACGTAAAGCTCTGAGTATGACTAGCTTAAATTTTTGCTAGGAGTGAAAAACATTTCAATTTTGTATGTCTTAAAATCTGCTCCATTTACTTAATATAATGTACACCAAAGGAAACAAACAAACAACAATAAACTATTTGTTTTATTTTACAAATTGATATAAACTTCTGTATCCGATATCGTGATGAAAACATATCATCTTGAGATACACATCACATCCAGTGTCTTATCCAAAGATATACAATTTTGTTTAGTGAAATGATGTCCAGGGACACTTTCAAAGTATCATCTACACAGTATCAAATAATAAATAGTTTAGGTATCTCATATTTCCATCAAAACTTGTGCAACTGTTCATTTTTATCAGTAGCTCTTACAATAAAGATTAATTTCTTGAAGATTATAATTTTCTGAACTTTAGATTCTCTGATGTGTCATTCAGAATATGTTATTAAATAACCTGTACTTTATGCCTTCTTAATTCATGGTTGTCATTTTTTTGCAACATCCACATAAATTGATATAGAATTCACAGTCAGCAACAAAGCAACCTGATCTTTTGTGTGTTGCAAATTACATAGAATACAACTTTTCCTTGCATAAAATACTAAATTATGACACATATAGTTTCTGGTTTCTGCAGATATTCTGATTCTAATGAATATAATGGCAAAGATTAGGGCTTGTCATCCTTATACTTGCAGTTCTGCTCCATCTGATTTGGAGATTTGAAGGAAAATTTATTTAAGTTTAAAAGGATTGAGATAAGTAAGGTGGTTCGAGGGGAAAGAGAGGGAGGGAGAGAGAGACAGAGACAGAGACAGAGACAGAGAGAAAGGGAGAGAGAGAAAGAAAATCATTCTTAAGATTTACAGCTCTTTATCTTGGTGTGATCTTTCTTGGCTATTATCCCAGAACTTTTTACTGTGTGAATTGATAGTCTGTCAGGGATTTTGACCTGGATATTCTTAGAGTTTAACTCTTTCTGCTATTCCATCAATCTCTTTTTACATTTTATTAATCGCTACCACAGATCTTATGGATTTGAGGAACTGATTGTCTAAAGAAAAATCCTGTGAGCAGGCTATTTGTCTCTGTCCAGTCTCTGTAATGCATCACAAAGGGAGCAAGAAATTGGCTCCTCAAAATCCTGCAAATTATTCATTTCTCTCAGAACTTCTCCAATATTAACTCTGTCTGCATTACAAGCTGCTTTAATAGGGAATATGCATCTCATGAAACAGATTCAAGTTATCAATTTCTTCACAACACAAAGAAATCATTCAAGCAGTATAGAGGACCACTCGTGGGATGATTCCAGTAGCTGATTATGGTGTTGCATTCTCATTTATCAATTTATAATTCAATGCTTTATTTTCTTTGTCATCAATAACCATAGTCCTCCTAATTCCAGAATTGCAACCTTCAGAAATTTATATAGTTAAAATAAAAATAAAGAAAAGAGTAAATAAGAGAATAATGGATATGTATCCATGTGTCAATATATCATGTTATGCTAGGGAGATGTTTTTACTGAAGCCCCTGCAGGTCAAATTCTATGTGAATGAAGAAAAGTCATAAGAGATACTCATTTGTTTGTAGAAGAGATATACAATGGTACAGACACTTTAAGTTTGAACACTTCCCCCAAAACTAAACAGATATTTATTATTAAGTTCAGGTGTCACATTCCGTTATTTATTCAAATTAGTTTAAATTATTTTTTTTACACAGAAATCTGCATGCAGATGTTCACAGAGGATTTACTCATTGTTACAAAATCTGTCAGTAAGTAAGATACCATTCATAATGTCTATAGATAAAAGAAACTGGTACTTACAACGTATAGAGTTTTATTCATGCTAAAAATAACATACCATCAAGCTATGAAAAGATGTGAGAAGACTCAAATATAAACCATAAATGAAGTTAGAAATATATTTTAAAAATACTCAAAGAATGAATCTTCTGACAATGCAAAACTACAGAAATGGGAATATGTCTGTGTGTGTGTGTGTGTGTGTGTGTGTGTGTGTGTGTGTGTGTATGCCCAATGTTAGAGAGAAGGCAGAAGGTCGGTTAGAAAACAGGGTTTACAGCATTATGAGTGTGTTCTCAATATAAGCTCAGTGATAACTGGATGCCATTACACGAATAAATGTGCAATATACATCACTGAGAGTGGAAGTCAGGTAAGTTGTGAAATTTGTGTGACTATGTAATGTCAATGAAGAAACCCAATATCACCCACGAAAGCTTGAATTAAATAAATCTTTTTAAAGTTTTGACTTTTCTAGAGATTATTTGGAATTTTAGGCAGTGTCTTACCACTTTGATAACTGAATCCTAATTCTCATAACTTTGCCAGAATAAACTTATCAGGAAATTCAAGCTATATACTGGGACTTCTAACTTCCTATAATTTTCCAATAATATTGTATGTACTTTCAAAAAGAGAGAGTAGCTAACCATTACCTATTTACACTTTCTTGGTCTTTATTTCAAATTTTAAAGAAACTGATGCCACCTTTTAATTGTGAATGGGAAATAGGTGATCATCAGAAATCAAATCATGCTTTTCCAGTCTTCTTAGCAATAGATATTTTAAAGTTCTACTAGTCGTAATGGTTAATAATGGTAGTATTTGTGTAAATGAAAACATATTGAGAATTTATGATGCAAGGAATTGTTATGAGAAATTGCATAATGAATTTCATTTGTGCACAGTGAGTGTTTTGATTTCCTAGAATATGTTGAGGTGGAAATGACGAATAAAATCATGGCTCAGCTAAAGCACCCTAAGAACCTGAACTTTTTAATTTGGTCTGTTATCATACCAATGATTCTACATAAAATGCGTGCTTATAAGAAGAAGACATTCAATGTAATCTGGAAATAAAAAATATAATTATAACCCTGCGCACTATTTTTGTTGTGCAGTTTTTGTTATTATTTTATTTCAACCATCCTCAACATGAACGTAGTCCAAGAAACCGTTGCTGACCTAAGTAATATAACTTATTTTTCTTAATATTTCATTTTATGATCCCAGAGAACTAGAAAATAAATTAAAGGTTATACCATACAACCTGGAGCTTTTCTTGACAATGAAAAATAAAAGCTGTCTGAAAGTCTGCAGACACCTTAAGTATATGTTTATTTTTGACTTACTTTCATTGAAATAAACAATTTACCTTGCTTTTCCCATGCAACTGTTTTGTTGTCTTGAGAAAGCAAACTAAATTTGTTGTCTTGAGAAAAGATATAGAAATTGAAACAAAGGTAGCTATGAATTCAAACTGAGAGGTGATCAAGTAATTGAATAGGACAATAACTCAGTCCTTGGTCTATTCTTTTATGAAAGCATATCCAATATAACATAAATGTTATAATACAAATTAATGATATTTTATCAGGTATATATGTACACATATACTTACATATATACAAAAATGGATACATTACATATATTTTTTCAATATTTACTTTCTTAAATCTTTTTTAATGTTTTAGACAGGTTCTTCTGGTGTATTTATATCATGATGTAAAGTTGAAATTATTGTGACATCTTAATAGTCAGGGTTATTGGTATATTCCATCATATTTGGTGAAATTTATACTGATGACTCTGAGGACAAATACTACTTCATCAGCAAACGTTTCCTCAAAATTCAACAATATAAACAGAATGGCTAATGGAAGATAATCTTAAAAGATGGAGAAGTAATCTTTGCCTTTTAAGCAGACGACCATGACAGAAATAGGCTATTTGAAGCACTTATATCCCTAACTTTCCTGAAGATATCCTAGCCTAGCCTAAGAAAGAGACACAATGAAGAACTCCCATGATAATGCATGAACGGGATTTAACTCTTTCTACTCTCTCTAACTGTATTGATTTCCTCTTGTTACTATGTTTGTGCTAAGGAATATAAACATACTTTACTTAACTATTAGGATACACACACACACACACAATAGCACAAACTATGTACACTATAGCAGCAGTAGCAACAGCAGAAGTTTCTTTTATTTCTCTGATAATTTTTTATTTTTTTATAAATAATAGGAATCAAAATTTCCACTTCTCCTCCTCCCTCTTCCCTCCCTCTCTGTCCAGACTTAGGAAGGTATGCATCCAAATAGAATCAATGTGGCGGTTTCTCAGAAAATTGGGAATCAGCCTACCTTAGGATCCAGCAATACCACTCTTGGGAATGTACCCTAGAGATGCCCAATCATATTGCTGAAGCATTTGTTCCATTATGTTCATAGCAGCATTATTTGTGATAGCCAAAACCTGGAAACAACCTAGATGCCTCTCAATGGAAGAATGGATAAAGAAAGTGTGGCACATTTACACATTAGAGTACTACTCAGCGGTATAAAAATAATGACATCCTGAATTTTTCATGCACATGGATGGGAATAGAAAACACTATCCCGAGTGAGATAACCCAGACTCAAAAATATGAATATGAACCTTCTTCCAGCAACAGATGGAGATAGAGACAGAGACCCACATGGGAGCACTGGACTGAGCTCCCAAGGTCCAGCAAATGTTTCTTATGAGAAAGAGAGAGAGGAAGAGAGAGAAAGAGAGAGACAGAGAGAGAGAGAGAGACAGAGACAGAGACAGAGAGAGAGAGAGAGAGAGAGAGAGAGAGAATATGTCAGTAGATTTGATGTCAGTGGATGTTGTATTTCCTAAGCCAATATGGTCTCCACTGTAACCTCATATGCCAGAATGAGCAGAGCAAGAAACTATTTGCACAATTTCTTCTCCTTGAAATGAAAGAATTAAAGGTTTATACCTTTATGGAGAAACCATCGCAAAAATACCAAAAATTTTAGTATAATTGGTTGAGTGGGGATAATTTAGCATTAAAATTTGGGGGTACATATTCATTCAATATGTTTTAAGTCTTTGAGAATTATGAATTCCCTTATTGTATTCAACAATGTATAGACCTTGTCGGCATTTCAATTGCTAAAGTGTTCAGGATGTATTATTAAGTTATTCACTTATGTCTCACAAATATGCACATTCAAAGTACATTTTTGATAATTAATACTTTATTAAGATTTGTGATAAAATAAATTTGAAAATAAGAATTTTACATAAAAATTTCATAATTATAATATTCCTACATTTAAGTAGGTTTAAATAATTTCTACTCTATTATCATGAGTCACCACTAAGCAATAATTAGAAGTTTTATGTAATTTTTCAGAAAAATCTCTCAAGACTTCCAGTTATTGCACAGTATATTAAAGAACAGTTTTATATCACATAAAAGATCAATTACTAAGAAAAAGTTTTATAAAATCTTTAATGGAATATTATGGATAATATTGTGAAAGAATATATAATTAGAAAGAAGGTATCAGCAAGGGAATAATAAGAGAAAATCTTATTATTTCTCTCATAAATAATCTCATAGTTCAAATAAGTAACAAGTAACAGTAAATACTGAACATAATGTTTGAGGTAGAGAATTTTCACAATCTTTTCTGAAGCTGTTTAATAATATTTCACTCTGAAGATAGTGTAGAGAATCAGAGAATTTATTACCCTTTTGAAAATACCCCAGCACCTAGCTTAGTACATTACATTATCGTATAAAAATATGATAAAGTATAAAATAATTACATAAATGTGTCAACATAAGCAGAATAATAGCAATGTACATTTATTTTAAAATTATTTTTTAGTTTCACTTTTTTTCATTTTACATACAAACCACAGTTTCCTCTCCAACTACCCACTCACCCCACCCTACATCCACTTCTCAGAACAGGTTAGGCCTCCCATGGGGAGTCAACAAAGTTTGGCACATCAAACTGTGGCAGGACCAAGTCCTTATCTCATGCATCAAGGCCTAGCAGGGCATCCCACCATAGAGAATGGACTCCTCAAAGCCTGCTCATGCATCAGGGATAGATTATGGCTCCATTGCATAACTGCATACTGCAGTTTTATTTCTGTGTTTGGGTTACCTGACAAGATTACTTTTTCTAGTTCCATCCATTTGCCTGACTATTTCCTGAAGTCATTGTACATTACAGCTGAGTAGTACTCCATTGTGTAAATGTACCACATTGTCTTCATCCATTTTTTAGTTGAGTAGCATCTAGGTTGTTTCCACATTCTGGCTATAATGAATAATGCTGCTATAAACATAGTTGAACAAGTGTACTTGTCATGATTGAACATCCTTTGTGTCTATAAGGAGTAGAGGTAGAGGAAAACATAATCAAGATATATTATATGAGAAAAAATATATTCTCATGTGAGAGGTTAACATGAAACTCCAGAAATTCATATTGTCATTAAGGAATGTTAAGAATTTCCTCACAATTCTTCACAACTTATTTGTACTCTCTGTTTTTATATACCCCCTGACTTGTTTTTGTCTGTGTTGAAGGTAAGTACATGCCGCAGCTTGTGTAACCAGAAGGTATCTTTTGTAATTCTGTCCTTTCTTTTTACCCTATGTGTTCTATGGACAGTTACAGACAATGGGATGGAAGCAACAATGAATAGTTATTCTCACACAGTGGTAACTAAGACAATAAAAATTTTGGATGAATTCATTACTCAGCCATATCAGACATTTAAAAATAATTAAGAGTAATATTCCTTGAATTTTTCTATTAAAACAGAAAAGAAATCATCACCTCCTAGCTCATTCTATGAAAGAATTGTATCTCTGATGCAAAATCCAAATGAGAACTCACTATTATAGCAAAAAAAATGATTAACATCCTTGATGGACATACATGCAAGCAAAACAAATAAAATACGAAGTCAACTATATCCTTAACTGGTTTCATTTTTAAAAAATGTAGAAAGTGATGGTCAGTTTTTCCCTGTCACCCAGACCAGAATAACCTCACAAAAACTATATTAATTACAACATTGTTTGGCCAATAGCTAGGCATTTCATAGCTAGCTCTTACATCCTAAATTAACCCATTTTTATTAATCTGTGCTTTGCCCCAAGGCTGCGACTTACTGGTAAGTTTCTGACATCCTTCTCCTTTGGCAGCTACATAGTATTCCTTGGACCCTGCCTATTCTCTCTATATATTTCTATTCAAATTCCCTGCCTGACCTTACTCTGCTAAGATTTTGGCCAAAATAGCTTTATTCATTAAGCAATAACAGCAGCACATATGGAAAAGGACATCCCACATCAAGGCAAAGTTGGCTAGGCTTATACAAAGTTATAAATATAAGCTCACATAAATATATTCAATGAAGAAATGGATATAAACGCAATAATAGACTCAGAAAATTGCTTGACAAAATTTTACTGTACCCTGTGATGAAAGGCAGGAAGACATTAGCAATAGAAGGAGAAGAGCTCATCAAATTCAAAACTATACATGAGGAGCCTGGAGTGGATATGGTAAGAAATGGGAGAAAACTGAAAAAGCATCCTGTAAACTTGGCTTGAGACATGTCAGTTTTCTACCATTATTTTTATTCAGGATGGTACTTACACTTTTAGCCAAAGCAATAAGTCAGGAGGCAATGAAATTATGAAATCTAAGTGACCTGAACAGATGAAAACCAGAGAAAATTGGCTCATTTACACACCAAAATCAGCAGCAGCAATTAATGTAATAATTGTCTCATTTATTCAAAAACACTTTTAACCAGAGAGCACCAATCTATCAACATTTATCATAATCAAAGGGAGTGCTAATCACATCTATATTATGATAAATACAATAAATAAGTAGGGGATATTTAAATATTCAGGAGTCTACTCTCATTTAATCCAGTTAAGATGTGCAGTGATGAAGGATTGCAGTGATCTCACCTGCTCCTCTCTGCTCACCCCATAACCCCAAAGCATAGACTGTGGACACCCACAATTAAGACAGATCTTCTCCCATCAAATAGTCTAGAGTCCTCACAGGAACACTCAGAGGACAACCTCGTTTAGATCATAAAAGAATGCACAAATGATTGTCTCCTAGCTATTCTGGATGTAGTCAAGTATTCAACACTAATCACCACAGTATGAAAATGTCATGATTAAATCTCTTATTTTGTACAACTAGTATAAACTAATTAAAGGAACTGTGAATTGTGACGTGGTTTTGTCACATTTTGTCTTTAGTAGCTTCAAACGTGCTCTATAGTCAAAAATGACCTTGAATTTTTGATCCTTCTACTTCCCCCTCCTCTCTGGGTGACAAAATGGGCTACTTTCATCTTTTTGAAATTTTTATTGTTGATGTTTGGTTATTTTTTTTTCACTTCTGAAGATCGAACACAGGGCTTCATGAATGCTAGGCACTCTACTCACTCTGGAGTGAAAAATTTAAGGAGCAGTTACCAAATCCATTGTTGAGAAAGACAATCCATATAAGGGGCTGCCTCTCAAAAATGGAAATCTCTACTTTACTGGAAAAGAGACAAGTATTCCAATTGTATGAGAAAGAAGGTTTCTTGATTTCTACTCAGTAATCCCTGGAGGAAGAACACCCTCTGAAACTTTTGACAAATCACTATTTTATCTGCTGGAGTCCTATCTACTCTTGGCTTGGTTGACCACTGACCTTTGGTCAGTATTGTGAGAATAAGAATGTACAGGTGATCAAGAAGTGCTTATCTATGAAAAGGAGCTGGATGCTAGAAAACTAACTCTCCCGTAAAGACACTATGGGTACCAAACAGTTCTACCTGCCACATTTATAGTCAAGAAATCAAATAAATCGATAATAAGACACAGACAAAATAACATAAGAGTAGAAAATAAAACGCTACAGTAAAAGATATTAAAAGGATCCTTTTTTTATTGGTTTTTCGAGGCAGGGTTTCACTGTAGCTTTGGAGCCTGTCCTGGAACTAATTCTTGTAGACCAGGTTGGCCTCAAACTCTGAGATCCACCTGCCTCTACTTCCCGAATGCTGGAATTAAAGGCATGTGCCACCACTGCCCAGCTAAGCATCCATATTTTTACAAGTCTAAAGAAATAAACTTCTCAGAAATTATGACCAGAAAAAAAATCATAAAAATATTAAAATTGATTGGACTGAATATTATTTGTCTTATTGCCATAATTCTTCCATTCTTCATGTTGATAATTTATAGCTGAGATCACCATAAGTAACCCAGAGTAATTAGTATGTCTTGTTGCAAATGTTCTGATACTAAATACTATAAAGTGATTTAACAAGCAGGAAAAGGAAGAGATAGATCAGTCCATCTCTCCTCTGTGTCTATAAGGAAGAAATTGTGAATTATATTATCTGTTTTTTCACAACTTGTCATGAGTAACTGATTTTGACCAAAGCATTTGAATACAGTGAAAAGTGGATTTTATTAGGGTGAATTATTAAAGACATTCTTACCGAAATTTGGAAACAACTGAGTAAAGCATCTATTGGTTGAGTCAGAAAAGTCATTTCAGAATTTGAGCAAATGTTTATACAAAGATTTCAAAGACCTCTCTTAAACATTCCCAAATTTCTCAAATTATGAATTTTACTTTTGCTTCTTATTATTATTTAAAAATACTGACTTTATTGATTTTTTTCTAGTTTAATGTTTCTCTATCATTTTTTATTTTTAATATAACCAGATTATTACTTGTAATCTGCAATATTTCCATGTTACGAATCAGCATGATGTGCCACAAACATTGTAATTTCCACTGTCACCAACCACTGCATATTTTTTAACAAATAATGATAGCCAGTCAATCACAATGTCTATATCTTGTTTTGTGACACTGAGAAACCTATAATTACTTCTGTCAATGTCCAGAAACTTGCTTGAAAAAATTGAGTGTCACAAAGACAAAAGATATAAAATAAAGTTTGTATGACAAGGTTGAAGGGACATGTAAGTCATCTACAAGGACATGGCTAAAATTGTTTTCTAAATAAACATAAAACATATATCAATACAAGCTAAGTATATGCAAAGTTTTTCTAATTGTTTTATATTGAGGAAATAATAAACACCTTTCCTTAGGAAAACATGGATTTTTTTGTAGATTTCTCCCAATAGATGAAAAAATTAAATTTTATCTTTTTTTCCTTATAAAAAAAGAAATGCGAAGGGATGATATCTTTAATCACAGTAAGTGAAGAGAATAGGAAATAAGTCTGACTTCTGATTTCAGATGTTGCAATAAGAAGGGGCATATAAAGGGGTAAGTGAGGGTAGATATGATCAAGTTTCAATGTATACATTTATGAAATTTTAAAGTAGAGATTTTTAAATTAGCGTGATTTCATTATTTTACAGTCTAATTGAATAAAGACATTCTGCAATAAATGTCTACTGTTATTCAGAGATGTCTTGACAATTGGTTTTGCCATGTGAAGCATTTTAATAGCGTTCTTGAGTGTTTCAATGGAGAAACTTAGCACACACTGTTTAACAGCCTATGGTTTTCATCACAGTATTTGGTATAAAAACTGCCAATCAAAGAATAGCGTTATACACGACAATCCAAAGATTTATATTTTACCTAAATATGTATAAGGACATTTCCTAGAGGAGAAAAACCGAGAGTGTAAGTTGCAGAGAATAATATAACCAATATGTTGAAACTGCAGAGAAACATTTTATGATTTAGTTGAAATTCTGCCATACGCTAAATTGCAACTGTAGTATGCTAAATAGTACTTAGTACCCTGCCAAGTTAATTATCTTGTAAAGTGTTTAACTTATTTTTACTGTGTAGCTTATTGGAAGAACCTTGATGATTATGTAGTACAGTATAAATCTATTACTATTATTAATAATAAAACTAATTATGTGATAATTATTTCATGATTTGACATTATCTTGTGTGTTCTAAATATATAACATGAGAAATTAATTCTTCTTCAGCAACTCGGTGACATTTAGAGTCTCAAATGGTGTAATTTACTGCCTAATACCTGATGTCTTAAGACTTCTGCATTTTGTTGGGATAAACACTTTATTCCTAGAATATTCTCTCTGAGTGCAATTTATCATAAAATCATGGCAAGTAGTATAAAATGAGAAATATAATTATAGTTCTGCACTTACCATCATCATTCCCTTCATTTGTGTTCATACTTTGCTTTTGTGTATCATGTGAAAATCTCAGTTTTAAATGTTCATTATTTTTGTTATTTAAGGATAGCTAGAATTTATTATGAATTGTAAAGCACCAATTTCTCCTCTCTTATTTCCATCAGTACAAAATATAAGAGAAATGAAGAACTTCTGAAGCTTCAGACTTGCTTCTTCCTTTTATGTACAATCATATGACTTTAAAAAAACCAGAGATCAATAAAACTGAACTGTCTCATGCAGGATTTAGCATAGTTAGTCCATCTTCTCCTAATTTTATATTTAGATTATGTTTGCAACTGAAATACTATACCTTAAATAATTTATAATGAATAATTTAATTTCCCCCAGCACATAGTACCAGTGTTCTGCTTTGAATGTGAAATGTCCCCAACAGGAACTTTTGGAGTCTTCATCTTTAGTTGTTGGGTGATGCTTTAAAAGAAATTTTTGTAATTTTGTAATTCTTATAAAGTAGAGTCAGTGGTTATAAACAGCATGACAAAAACCAGTGTGAAGGTGGAAAGCTTGTAAATTAAATTCCAGGTTAACTATATTATGTAGGAAGACACAGTGACAGAATTGTAGACATCTGGTCCCTTCACGATCCACAGTCAAGAAAATAGAGAAATTAATCTCTCATGCTGCTGCCTTACTTGTTTCCATCTCATTTCATCTAACATTCTATTGTTCCATAGAGTTCATAATATCCTGTCAAGGCAATGGTGTCATTCAGAGTGGAATATGTCTTCCTACATCTACGAATAAACAAGATGATACTCACAGACATGCCCCCCACACTAATCCCAGTCAAGTAATTCCTTAATTGAAACATTCCACTCAGGCAGTTTTAGGATTTGGAAAGTTGATTATCTGCAATTAAGTTGCATCTTCTTCGGTACCATTTGAATCTGTAACAATAATGTGATAATTAAATTATTCATTTTTGTTTTTGTTTTTGTTTTTTTCCAGACAAGGTTTCTGTATAGCTTTGAAACCTGTCCTGGAACTAGCTTTTGTAGATCAGGCTGGCCATGAACTCACAGAGATCAGCTTGCTTCTGCCTCCTGAGTGCTGGGATTAAAGACCTGTGCCACCACCATGTGTCCTTAAATTATTCTTGACCTTATCTGTTTATCCTTATGCAGTTTCCTGAGCAAAAACTTAGAAGAGGGAAGTGAGTTGGAAGAATGGCAGACATGCCCACTACCACCCTGAATTTTGGTACTGTGAACAGTATGCATTTTCTTGCTTCTCTAAGTTTTCTGTTGACTCCCTATGGGAGCCCTGGGACGAGCTGATGGTGGGTGAGCTAGAGTGAAGAAAATGGGAGTGGGAGAGAGGTGGGAAGAACTGTGATTGGAATATTAAATAAAGAAAACTAAATTTAAAAAAGAAAAGTAAAAGCATTTTATTATTTGTTATATTCATAATTCATAGAATGTTCAATTTGTTTATACTTACGTATTATTCTATGTGTATAAGTGCTTTTTCCTGAATGTGTGTGTGTGTTCACCGTGGTGTTGGATCTGTTGAAGCTGGAAGTATAGATGGCTCTGAGTCATTACTTGAGCGCGGGAAGCTGAATCTGGGTCTTTTCCAAGAGCAACAAATGCTGTTACCTGCTAAATCAATGCTCCAAACCCATAAAATGTGTTTTGATCAAATTCACCCATATTCCTTCTTCAATTCTGTCACTATCCTTCGTACCATTATTATCTTTTAACGTTATATGTTCTTTTATGTTTGAGTCCACTTAGTGATGTGTATTCACGAGTGGGTAGATAGAGCCATCTAATAGATTACAGGCAGTGTCTCACAGCCAAGTTTAAATTTTTGAACTATTAATATATGGCAATAACCAACAGTTCCCTAATTAGACAAGGCCTACAGGAGAGGGTGAAAGCATTGCTTTGTATTTTAAACCTAACCCACCACTTAGGTTCGGTAATATTATGTATCTTAGAAGAGAACCTATTTTTTGCTATCTTATTCAGCAAACATAATTCCTAATGGCATTGTAAATATTTATAATTATACCTACAGGTAAGTTTAGCTTTCAACAATCTACTCTTTTCTGGCATCTGGGATAATGGTGAAGGGCAAGACCTATACATGTTTATTTTAGGATTTAGCATTATATAAGAACTATGTTAAGTAATAGAAAAGAAAGTAACATCTGTAGTCTCTACTTCCTCAAGGCATCTATACAAAGGCTATATCATATTGAGCAGTCATGAGTAAACAAACCTCAGTTGACAGTGTTATCAATATGTGTACCTAGATGTTTCTTTCTCACCCACCGATTCCCAAATAACTATGCAGAAGTTCAATATTAATTATAAGCTGTTTGGTCTATTATCTCAGTCTTATTATTAGTTAGCTCTTACAACTTAAATTACCCCATTTCTATTATTCTATATTTTACCATGATGCTCATAGCTTTTTACCTCACAATTTACTTCTTGGGCAACTGCTAGAGTCTCCCAGGCCATACCTCCCATTTCCCTTTATCTTTGATAGGATTTCCCACCTGGCTCTATTCAGCTTGACTATTGACCAAATTAGCTTTTTATTTAACAATGACAATAAAACATTCACAGAAAACAAAAGGACATCCCATAACATTTCCCCTTTTCTGTCTAGGCAAAAAGGAAGGTTTTAACTTTGACATTGAAAAATTGCATATAACAAAACAGGTATCAAGCATAAATTATAGTTGTAAAATTCAGTCTATTTGTATTTGGAAAAATTAAAGAAATACTCTATTATCTATCCTATCTTTATGAGTCTAAAGTTTCACATCTAATTTATCTTTAATCACAACTAAGGAAAACTATAATAATAATTATGTGGTCTCTAATTCTACCAAAGACCCCAGAAGCATATCATGTCACCTAAGTAAAAAGGAAGTGCATTATAAGCACTTCTAGAAATGACAGAGATATCTGACTGACTGGAGAGTCTTCAAAATTTCATTTGTAATGTTAGGGCATCCATCTTCAGCCTACAGACCCATAGCATTTGGCAGACTTTTAAATGAAGCAGAAAATCTGAATGTCTGTCCTACATATATTGGCAGTTTATCAGTCACTTTCTTCTGTGTCCTGAAGAATGTCTGGCAGTTTTTTTCTTTGAAGTAAGAACCTTGAAAGACCATTCTGCCTTGTTTTGACAAAGTTTAGCAGTCATTTTCTGTGAGTCTAACATGTGCAGTTTGTATAGTATAGAGTCAAGTAGTCCATGCAAGAGTAGTTTCTTACCCAAATGGCTAGTGATGCCACATTGAAAGCAAAGTCCAAAAGGAGCTTCTTTGATGCCCATCATCCTCTTGAAGTAACTGGTGCTGCCAGTAGCAGACATGTCTCACTTTTGAGAAATTTCTTAAAACATTTTAAATGTTATATTCTGTAGATCTTTGAAGAATTTGAGATTACTTATACTTCTGGAATATATATTTGCATATCTAGGAAAGTTAACTAATATGATTATAAGTTTGACTATTATAGATGACTATTAATTTGGATTTCTTGACTATATATTACATTCTTTAATGAGCTGCATAAATATAATACCTTAAACTAGAGGAAAAATATACACGTAGTATAACAAATTTATCCTTAAATTAGTATCGATAAACTAAAATCCATGCCAAAATACTTTTCTATATCATATCCCCCTTTTTTCTTTAAAAAGAGATTGATTATGACCATTAATTATTTACAATCAATCTCTTTAAATAAAAACAAGCATTTATGAGCAATATTTTGGGTATTTGGGCATAGGTTTTTTATATTGATACCTGTTAATTGGGGGTGCTGGTAATCTTATGGAAATCCTGAGAAAATTTAGATTTATGATTAAATCTTGGTTGTAGTAGTTTGTGAGGATGTATCATCTCAACCAGTTGTTTTGAAGTTTTCTTTTCTTTTGGATGCTGGATTACCTGGGTCATTGTTTCCATCAGAGATCTTCAGGGGTCTTGCTTCATCAAAATATATTAGCCTGTAAGGAATCTATATCTTTTCATCTTCTATAGAATCAAAAGCAGAACCTCTTTTCCAAAAAAAAAAAAATATTTGGACCCAAATTCTGGAAGTCAGGATACCTTTAGATGGTTTAATTTAGCAGCTCCTATAATCAAATGTCTCTCTGCAGTTAGCACATTAACAGTCAAAAAATTCAAAGAAAACACAATAGTATACATAAACCATAGTCTCTTTGTATTTTTCATTTCTACATGGGTTATTATTATATTACTTTTACTGTCTTTTTAAAAAACTTTTTATTTTTTAAACTATTTAATTTTTTATAATATCTTATACCCATTTTTTCTTAAGCCTATGTACATGTTTTTAAGCACACTGTGACCCACTTAGAGGTCTGTTTTTGTCTGAATCTATCTTTATTATTGATCTGTAATCCATTTTTGATCACTGCTTTAAACTGCTAAGTGGGTGTGGCTAGGACCAGAGTGACCACTTTGGCTGTTGATTATGCCTTGGTTGGCTTTCCAACATGGTGGGGCTACATTTACTCCCAGTTCTGGGAGCCACACTCACTTCCTTAACTCTGGAAAGCAGTGGATTCATCACCACCAAGTAACTTGCAACATGCTGCTCATAAGCCCCATTCAACTGATCTGTAGCAAGACCTCCTGAGTCATCCATGCCACCATCAGGAACTAGGATGCCATCTCTTAAAGAGCACATCTGTTCTGTGTCAGCAAACAGAGCATATCTGAAAAAAATACAATAACCAAAAAGCCACTTATGACTCTGCTTATGTGTGTTTAGAGACATTTTTAGCTTTGCCAGGCTTTATGTGGATGCATATGCCCTGCTTTGGCACCATTTGTAACTGGAAGCTTCTCTCTCGAATGCCAGTTCACAAATAACCATTCAGAGGCTTAATATTAATTACAAACTCTTTGCCCTATTAGTTCAACTTAAATTAGCCAATTTCTAATATTTTACCATGAGGTTTGTTGTTTGTTAACTCACATATTCCTTTTCTGGCATCACCCAGATTCCAATCTTTGCCTGGATTTCCCTGCTGGCTTTATTCTGCAGGGCTATTGGTCAAATCAGCTTCTTTATTAACCAATGGTCATAAAACATATTCACAGCATCGAGAAAGGCATCACTTTTCACCTATGAACTTGTCATTTTCAAGTGTTCTACCCTTTAGATTTTAAACTGCTGATTAATTACATTCATTTGAAAATGAAAGGAAAATGTTACATTATTCTGTGAATACCATTGTTAATAAACTGTTTTAGGCCTGCACAGGGCAGAATAGAGGTAGGTGGGGAAAACTAAATTGAATGCTGAGAAAAGGAAGGCGTATTAAGTGAGAAGCCATGTAGCCCTGCCGGAGACAGCTGCCATAACTTTACCTGATCAGCCACAGCCTTTGGCTATACACAGATTAATGAAGATGGTTGATTTAGGATTTGAGTTAGCCAGAAATACGCTTAAGCTATAGGCCAAACAGGATTGCAAATAATGTGGTTTCTGTGTGATTAATTCTGACCTGAGCAGACAGGAACAAATAAGCAGCCTCCCACAATAAGTGTGTTGGGCTACACTGTGTTATTAGCTTCCAGCCATGTGTGGGGAGTTTGAAAGCAGTATGAACATGATGGTTGACAAGAATACAGTAGCCAAGACGTCTGTCAATTTCACTCCCAACAACAATAGCCTTAAACTGGGACGTATGTTTACTTTCATGCTGTGTCATTGTCACTGGAGTATGTACGCTCCCCGAGTCTATGAATAAATGAGTGAACAAAAATTGCTTGAAATATTTCAAATTCTTATCTTAATATTGTATTTCTTCCTTGCCTTATTTATTTTAAAATGATATATAGCACTGCGCTAAGAAACAATTTTATTTCCCCGCAAAGAGGAAGCCTAGTAGTTCCCCAGGTGAATGTAAACTTGATACATAATGAATCCAGTCAGCATGTTCTGCCCTCAAAACACAGACAAGATAAAAGTCTAAGTTGTTTCTTTCTGTGATACTTATACAGAGTTAAGAAGTGGCTGATACTTCTGAACACATGGTTATGTCCATAAGATGTAGTACATCTGCTAATATGTTCGCAGATACAAATCATTCTTCTGCCCTTTTCTGTCCATAGAACCTGGAGTAAAATGTATTTCTCCAAATCCCAACTTAATATAAAACGTCTAACACAGATCTGGGGTACAAGACAGGATTTTGTTGGATCAAATACAGAATCTAGCAGGTGTGCAGTTTATATTACTTTATTGATTGTTTGACTGACTGTATTTACTAAAAACTCAAGGTGATAAATTGTTGATAACTGAAGATATTTTCACTGTCTTTGATTTATGTAAACATGTCATTAAGACTCATCAAATACAGCATTTGATTTTATACTAGTTCTGTTCAGTGAAGCATGCATTCCAGTGATTTAAGGTGCAATATCCATTTCATCAGTAGTATAAAACAAATAAAAGCTAACAAACAAAGCAAATTCCATAATGTGAAGTGTTGATGTGATGTTAAGTTATATAAGAGAGACAATTTTACAGTCTTGTTTGGTAGCCTGCATCTGATCATATTTGCATAATAGAAACCACGTGTGCATTTTTTTCTTATAGTCAGAAACCTGAATGCAACTTACAGTAGTGCCTTCACATGAGGGTTTGCAAGAAGGCTTTGATTAAGGTGTTTGCTCAGGCTTCCCTGATATCAAAGCTCAACTTGATCTACTGTCTCATTCAAGTAACTGTTGTCAGGACTCAGGTTCTCACCGTTTGATGCCTAGAGACATAGATTCTTGTCAGAAGTGACCCAGACATAAATCAGTTCAGAAAATGTCAGCTGGATTTCTGCATAATAAGCAGGCAAGAGAGTCAGAGAGACCTATCTCTGTGACCTGGCCACAAAGGAGTATCACATAACGTTACTAAATTAGAAGAGATGAATATATCTGGCTGACTTTCCAGGGGAGATGGTGACAAGGCGATGTATATCAGAAAGACAGGATTACAAGCAGCAGTTTCAGAGGCCGCTTTCCATAGTATTAACCTTTGATTTCAATGCCGACTCCTTCCAGTCTATTCTCATTTACATCATTGTTAACCATCAGTTCACTGACATTCTCATTCACTTTATTTGTGTATTGGACTTCTTTGATTGTATTTGATCGTTGAGAGAGACAGAGAGGAAGAAATACAAGTGAGAAAGAATGAATACTGTTTGTATCTGCACATTTCAATGCATATGGAGAGCAAGAGAAGGAAAGCTACTATGTTGTTTTTTCACTTGCCACATAATACCTTTGAAACAAGTTCTTTCACCCAACTTGAAGCCTCTTCTCCTCTTTAAACTTCAGAGAAAAGACTTATATGTTGGGGGAAGACTGGGTCTTCATTCCCAGCAGCTCAGACCTGAAATAATCACTCAGAAACTATATTATTTGTAATACTGTTTGGCCAATAGCTTAAGCTTTTTTTCCTTACTCTTAAATTAACCCATTTCTATTATTTCATATTTTACTATGAGTCTCTTGGCCTACCTACCAGCAAGTTCCAGTGCATCTATCTCTGGTGGGGATACACGGCTTCTCTTTTACTCTGCCTCCTTTCTCCAAGCATTCGGTTTAGTTCCCCTCACCACACCTAACTCTATTATGCCCTATCACAGGCCAAATAACTTCTTTATTCACTAAAAAATAAAAGCAATACATAGACAGAAGGACTTCCCACACCACTTATATCTCTCCAATTCATCTTATTATAGTCATAATAACAATGCATTCTGTCCTGAAAAACTACATCACTACTTATTCATTGCTTTATCCATATAATTGAAAGCAGGGTTTCTTAAATATCTCTTTGTCTGAACTCTGCCTATAAAATGACCACTTACAGTTGTACTCCTGAGTGTTCTTCAATAAAATATTCTTAGAGGAAACTTCAATTTAATTTCAGAGCTAACAACAAACAATTCAGTAGGAATTACAGAGACATATTAGATATATAGATACACATAGATTCCTCTATTTAAATATAAATCTGATTAATGTAATTTTATCTGGATTTTTTCTTCAATAAGATGTTATGTAATTAACTTTTCTGATCTGTATACAAAGAAGTTTAAAATTTATTTCTCTGCATAAAATATCACCTTTGTCTGTCACTAATAATATTATCTGAACCTTTTTATCCATTTTAGTTACAATTTAACACCTTTGTAATAAGTATGTCTCAAGACAAATCAATATGTAAAACGTTTCTAAACACAATTTTCCCTAATAATTAAATGGTTTATAAATGTATTCATATTTTCTGGACAATTTGGAACCCTTTTTAATTTCTACATATCAATTCAATATACTCTTTATCATCAAATTCAAGTGTAATATATTAAAAGCATCAAATGATTAAATGATAGTACCATGTTGTTGTTGCTTAATACAACAATAAATTATTATTGCAATGTACAATTGATAGCTTTTGACTCAGGTTTAAAGAACCCCCAAGTGGATAATTACTTAGTCAACAGCGTGATTTACTGGAAATATGGATACATAATTTGATAAAGTTATACTGTTCTATTCCTCTGAACTTGAATTTCAGGACCATTATATCTGTGTATATGAAAGCAATAAAATGGAAAACAATAATATTAGTGTTTCTACCCACTGTGTAAAGTCAGTTGCTTTTCTACATTATAGTCAAATATGTATCATTGGTGATAACTCACAAAGAGAGAATATGAAGAAGTTTACATGCATTTAAAAATTATTATTTGACATGCCTTTTAATTTCTAGGCTTTTATAATTAATAATTTATAGTCAGTGTGCATTTATACTCCATAAATTGAAATTCTGTTTATGTCATTGTGACATAAAATATAGTTGTAGATATGTATGAATAAATAAGAGATAATTTTATCTGTGTGTGACAGACAGAGAAAAGAGTGAATTATGTAGCTTCACGTTGCTAAATAATAAAGAATATAATTATCTGATTGGTAGACCAGATAAAGCAAATTTGATCACCAATGATAATTATTGCATCAATATAAATTCTAGGGCAAAACACATTAGTAAATATAAACTTAGTGAATAAGAACTAATGTGAAGTATGATACGCATATAGCATATATTTATAAAAGATGTTTATATATAGGAGTAGGGAAGAAGATATCTACACTAAGGGAGCCATTTTAGGGGTGGCAAGAGACTTGGCTATAGAGGGGACCTCAGATGTCCAAGGGGATTTCCCAAGTTAGGTCCTTGGACAGCAGAGGAGAGGGTGCCTGAACTGGTCTTGGCCCCCTATCACACTGATGGTTATCTCGAATATCACCATAGAATCTTCATCCGGCGATGGATGGAGATAGAGACAAAGTCCCTCGTCAGAGCAACGGACTGAGCTCCCAAGGTTCAGTTGAAGAGCAGAAGGAGGGAGAAGATGAGCAAAGAAGTCAGGACAGTGAGGGGTTGGTCCACCCACTGAGGCAGTGTGCCTGATCTAATGGGAGCTCACCAAACCCAGCTGGACTGGAACTGGAGCAGGTGATCAAACCGGACTCTCTGATTGTGTCTACCCATGGGAGCGGACTGAGAATCCATTGATAATAGCACTGGGACCGGTTTCTACTGTATGTGCTGACTTTTTGAGACCCTAGTCTATTTGGATGCACAGCTTCCTAGGCCTGAATGGATGGGGGGGGGGGGGCTGGACTTCGCACAGGGAAGGGTACCCTGCCCTCTCTTAAGAAGGGAGGAGGAGGGAGGAGAGTGAATGGGGGAAGGGAGGGGACTATGGGAGGAAGTGTAAATTTTTGAATGGAAAAATAAATAAAAAAATAAAATAGCCAATTTAAAAGATGTTTATTAATTTAATAAAAATACATAAATTAGAATTTGAAGAATCTGGTAGACCTTATTTTAATTGGTGATTAGTTAAATAATACTTTAGCAATAGTTGAATGGACTGTTATAATAAGCATCCTAAAGAAAAGCATGAAGAAAGACACTTCATCATTTCTTTGCAATTCCTATAAAAATTGTAGCATCTGAATCTTTCAGGCTAATCTGAATGCTGGGAGTGAAAAAGTGAAGTCAGAGGTCAGAGGAGGTCATGTAGCCCCACCAGAGCCAGACAGAACTTTAGCTGGGAAGCCACAGCCATGAGGCTATAACAGATGAATAGAAATGAGTTAAATTAATATAAGAGTTAACAATAAGAAGCTAACTAGTGCTAATGGGCTAAGCAATAGTATAATTAATACAGTTTCTGTGTGATTATTTCAGAGGTAAGCTGCCAGGAACCAACAAGCAGCCTCCTTACTACAAATTGGCACACCAACATGGTGGAATAAATCCATGTAAAACTTGAGAAAGCTTAAAAAGAAATCCTATACACAAAAGAACAGAGCTACGCATGATTTGGTAGGTAGTGGCATTCGGGGGGGGGGGGAGGGAGGAGGTGGGCTCTATTTGGTAGGAGAAAGCAGAGGCATGGCTCCTTTAAGAGAGGTGTTCCTGATTCAGCAGTATCAGAAAAAATCTACACCATTTTGAAATGCTGGCTTTCTAGGCTGTGCTGCCAGCATGAACACCGGCTCTTTCAGGAGGCCCAGTTTTTCAATGGGTTTTGTGAGCAACATGAAAAAACTGCTTAATGGCTCAACATAAACCCGCTGCATACTTGGAACTGGGGCAGTGTGTGTGTCTCATAGACAGTGAACGAACCTCCTCTGCCATGTAGGATGGGGAAGAATAAGCAGGCAGGCCATATATACCATAGTAATGACACAGTTTAAGATTTTAAGAAGTGCATAGCATTTTAAGACATACTCTGGTTAGAAAATAATTATGGATATGCAATAAAGACAAATTTAGATTTAAAAAAAAAAGACCTCCAAATGAGTCACAGTGGTGGATAGATGTATGTGGGCTTGGGAGAAAGAAGAAAAAGAGTATAGAAAGTTGACAAAAAAAGTAAATGGTTTAAAAAATAAAACAAAGTGTTTAAAGAGACAGAGTACAGACAGTCATAGATTAAAAAATAAAAAAATAATAAGCCACAATAAAGTGGAATATACACAGAGAGTCTGGATTATGTATGTTATTGTGTTTTCTTTTAATTTTTTGACTGTAAAGGAGCTAAGTAAACAACATACATATTTTAACAGTATCCTAATTTCAGAATTTGAGTCTAGGGATATGTTGCTTTGTAATAAAGCTTCTTCTTTTATTTCCAAAGAAGATGATAACCTGTGGATTCACTCAAGGCTAATGTGGTTTCATGTAACAAGATCCCCTGAAAGGTTGGTGTGAAAACCCCAAAATTACTTCACTCAATAAACAGTAAGAATCACTTTGAAGAACAACTATGCCCATATTCCCAAATATTGTTTATAAATATTTGCTTACATTTAAAGGAGGATATGCTGTAGATATTTGCATTGGTAACGATTTTATTTTGGGGATACAAATTTAAGAACAATTTTGTTATACTGTATATATATATATATATATATATATATATATATATATATATATATTTCTGCTCTTGATTAAGGCATTGTTTTTGTGTGGCTTATTTAAAAATGTAATCTATAATTAGTAAATATAGGTTAATAGATAATCATCTATAATAGTCAAGCTTGTAGTCATGTTAGTTAAATTTTCTATTTATTTCAGATGGATTTCAGATGGATAGACTTTCTTCAAACCTTTTAAATATTATAGAATATGGCAGAAAAAGAAAAGACAAAAAAGAGACTTTTTATACATTTAAATTAAAATTTACAAAATGATGTATCACACAAATGCAAACAATAAAAAAAAGGTTGTTCTATACCTAACCTCAGAAGTAGAAATCAGGATGTATATGTGTACAAAATTTCAAAAAGTAATATGAAAAGTATCAACTGGTTAACTGTGGATATTTTATAAGATATCAACTACATTTAGATTTTTTCAAATGAAAAATAATAAATCACCATGAAACAAAAAGCAATAATTTAATTACTCAATGAGGGAAAAATTGATAAAGAATACATGTATAAAATAGTATTTTTACTCATATTATCAAATAAATATACTTTCAACTTTAAATTGAAATATAAAATGCTATTTATTTTAATATAATACTTGAGACTACTTGTTTAGTCAAATAAGGGAAGCAGATGAATAAAAAGTACTTTGTGATATTTTGCATAGATTGGGTAAAATATTTTTAAAAATTAAGTGTTCAAATCTATAGAAATAGAGAATACTACAATAGTTACTTCATCAGTAGAAAGGGAATGTAGGATGTAGTACACAGTATCAGTCTTTCAGGCCAGACAATGGTAGTGATGTAGTGACCAACAAGAGCACTATAACAATGAATTGCTAGCAGTTTTATATTTTTTGATGAATAAATACGTTGACCCTATCATAAACATACAATAAGGGATGATATGCATGTTAATTTAATAATGTTTTATTTCATTGCTCCCTTTTGTTTTTTCCCTTCAATGCCTCCTAAATAGTCTTTTTTGCTCTTTGAGCAATTTTATAGTTTCCAGTTTTCATTATTATTTGCTGTGTAAGTATAATATTTTTTCAGTAAAACAATCATTTTATTATCTATAATTATTCTAAAACATCATCCTTAAACACATGAGCAAATTCAGCTGAAAAGTACTATACACTAATGGTTCACATTTTAAAACTGCGAGAATATAACTCCATTAAGATCTCTTGACCATGTAGAATGAATTTAGCAATGGTGTGTACTTTTAAAGAAGGAAACATTTTTTTTCGCATTTCTATTTTCTGAAACTTTAATGTATTTGTATTTGTTACCAAATACATTCACTATGTAAAGCAACCATGGCAGTATTGAAAAGAAATAACCTATGTCCATAGTCAATATTGTAGATATAAAAGTTATATATAACCAGCCATTAAAATAATTTGATTATTGATAATATATGTATATATATACATATATATTCTTTCAAGTTGTCAGTAAAATTTTGTGAAAATATTTACCAGTTTATACTTCATGCAAAAAATCCACAATGCAATGCATTATTGAAATTAAATAAACAATCCAACTTTTGAGTATAAATTATGAGTAAGAAGCAAATAGGAATTATTAAAGTATAAAAGGTTTCTTGGAATGTAGGTCAAAATATTCCATTCCAAGTCCATTATGTGTCAATAGAGGGCTAGATTTCAGTCGTGGTAGAATACTGACAGGAAACCTAAAAGACTCTAGAAATTATGTAACAAATAAAGTAAAAAAGCATATTCGGGCTCTAAACGCATGTAAGAGAAACAGGATATTTCACCCCTGCTTTGATTAAATAGCAATAGCAATGGTGAAGGTTGTTTTAATAGTACACCTGGAAGTCAACAGGATTTTTTATAACGCTAGACTTGCTGAATTGTTTGATAATGGTAGTTGATGGTTCTGGACTTTTACAATTCTGGGAACAAATACTCATAAACTTTGAGAGACATTTCTCTGATGTAGTATAAAAAATGCCTGTGAATCATTGAATGTTTCCATAGTCAATATTTAACATGTATGAATCAATATTGTGTTTATAATTGCATAGTTCAGATTCATGTATTTGGTGTACGATGGAAGTATCTTGACTGAAATTTACTTTGGTTGTTCATTATCAGAAACTGTCAGTTTTTTGATTCTTAATGTTAAGAAGATTCAAAGTTTTAACTTTGTTATTTGCGTGATTTGCGTAAATGTTCTCCAACTACACTGTTCTGTAAAGGCATTGATAATAATAGTCTCATGACTATTTGTTATTCAAGTGAATATGTAATTGTTCAGTGTGTTTTAAGGATACAATCCATTTCCTGTAAGGAAAAACAACATGATTTTCTAAATGAAATTGAAATGAGTTCATTTTAGCATCACAGGAAAATTGGAAAGAATCTTTAATAAGCAGTATGCGATTTACTTGGTGATTAAAACCCCTGAGCAGATTGCATCCCCTTTGTCACCCAGCTTGCATAAAACCTACCTTCTCTTTTTTCTTTTTCACTTGCTGTCTGTCCACCTTCCTGGGCTTTCCTGCCAACTGACTTACTACTGTCAAGATGTGAAAAATTGCTACTTTCACTTAAAGAATTTCTCCTGCCCTCTAAATCCCCAATCTGTACACGACTGTCTGATTCTAGCCTCAAGGCTTCACGGGATATTTTGTCAGCACCGTTCGGCTAGGCTGAACAAGCAGACAGGTTTGCCATTTCCAAATTTATGAACATTTACAACTTCATACTTTCAGCACACTCTTTTTGTTTTTCTTCAGCGAGACCTCTCATCCCTTTCTAATGTATATTTCTCTATTCTGACTAAGGTTTGTGTTGGAAGGTTTGAGAGAAACTTTTCCTTTTCTCAATATTGCAGCTCAGCAGTGGGCCTTGTAATTATAGGGGTAACACATTTTTTTTTTCACAGCACATGGATAAACAAGAAAATAGAGCATTTTCATTAATTGGTTTATTTATTTAGTTGAAGAATACACATAGTGATAGAATAAATGCATCTTAGACAAAGAACTCTCAAGAAAATTCAGTAAAAATTTTAATGTGTATTATTATTATTATTGACATTTTGTTTTAATCATAGTTTAATATAATCTGAATATTTAACCTTTCTGTAGTAAAAATTGTGCCTTGTTCAAATGAAGTAAGTTCAGTGAGGATATTTTTCTCATACATTGCTAACAGGGTTTTATCTGTTTTACATGGAATGTTGTTGTTGTTTTTTTTTTTTTAACTCTGACACACACTTGACCAGTAAATCATAAGGACACAGCTGCACATTGAATTGACATTCCATAACTGACTACAATAAAGGTACCTAATTAATATCTTTCTGGTTTTTCTATTTATTTATTTATTAAAAATTTCAACCTCCTCCCTGCCTCTCTTTTTCCTCCCCCTCCCCACCTCTCCCTCCCTCTGTAGTCTTAAGAGCAGTCAGGTTTCCCTGCCCCGGCCCGTGGGAAGTCCAAGGTCCTCCCCTCTTCTTCCAGGTCTATAAAGGTGAGCATCCAAACAAACCAGGCTTCCACAAAATTTTTATAAGATACTTGTTTCTTGAAGAGAAGAATATCACTTGATATAAAATCACTTTATCTTCTCTTGTAAGGGGATGCTTGCCTGTGGGCTTTCTGGAAGGAGAGCATGCATGTGGGGACCAGATGTTTTCTGGAATCTTCTTCCACAGGTCTTCCACTTTGCTCATGGAGTCGGTGTCTCTCTATCAAACCGCAGCTCATTGATATGGCTATTCTCATCAGCCTACCTTCTTTGGAGATCTCCCATCTCTGCCTTGCTAGGAACAGTATCTACCATCCCAACACCAGGTATTGGGCATCTGAACCCCGGTCCTCTGGCTTGTGCATGAAGGTTTTTGAAATCACTCAGCAATCACTGCAATCAAAAAGTTTATTTCCTATAAAAGGTATGTAAAATTAATTCTAATACCCTTAGTGTTGTAATCTCTGTCATGATATCCTGCTAGAGGAACATTTAAATGGTATTTAGGGTAAATTTAAATAATACATATCTGCGTATTGTGCATTAACTACTCTTTGACACACAAACACACTTGTTTCCCAGTTGACACGTGAGTTTTAAACTTTTAACTTACATCGGTTTATTAATGTACTTAATGGTACTTAGATTAAGGTGTTAAACTCACGCCAATACACTGATTATATGACAACTTGTTCTATGTTCTCCAAAAGTCATCTGGTAATCCCGCCGATGGTTCTCTTTCCTTATAAAGGAGCATTTATGAAACTGTCAAATGCCTAATTTGATCTGTTTAGGCAAATGGGATTTTTTTACTGCAATGAAAATGTTTGAATGGCGTTACTACCTGATTTAATCAGTAGCAATCATTCTCAGTTTATGAGCAGTTCTACTCATGTTTTCTTTGAAAAATAATCACCAATTTAACATCAAGTTATTCTTAACTTGGAAACAAATAAATACTGTGTGGTTGAAAGCATCACCCCAGCCCCTGACATTCATTTTCGATTGCTTGAGTGGAAAGCTCCATTTCAGGCCCCCTTCCCTGGGAGTGGCCTCAGTCCAAACTCCACCACCAAGAAAGCCTGACAGACAGAGACCTCTCCCCAGAGAGAGTCAAGAGCACTCCCACAGGCTATTTAAACAGAGAAAGAACCTGTGGTCTTCCTGGTTCTCCATGCCCCTCTCTGTGTTTTCTCTTAGGGCCACCCAGGAGTACTGGCATCTTCTAATTCAGTTTAATTTGGTCTGATTTGGATTATTGCATCAGTGGAGAGGCACATCAGGCTGGAAAAACTTAACAAATACTTCAACCTAAGGGAAGAAATTAAGGCAAAATGATGACTATGAGCTGACAAAAGTTGATGATTGACACTCCTGACACATCACTGTGAACCTGATATGTTTATTGCTCTTCATTGGACCCATATGGTTCCATTGTTTATTAAGATTGTTCTTCATTCGTTTGAAAATAATATTTTTAAAGATGATAGATAATGCTGGGTGGTGGTGTTGCACGCCTTTAATATAAGCACTGGGGAGGAAGAGGCAAGTAGATCTCTGTGAGTTTGAGAATAGCCTAGTCTACAAGAACCAGTTTCAGGACAGGCACCAAAGCTACACAGGGAAACTGTGTCTCAAAAAACAAACAAGCAATAAAAAAAAACACCAAAATTATGGATAATATATTTCAGAAAATATCTTAAAATTTTTTTGGAAGAAATTGTAATGAGAATAATCTTATCATTGGTATAGTTTATTGTGATATAAACTGGATTCAAATTGTTTACGCTACAACAAAAGCCTCACAGTTTTTTCTTTAAAACTTAAAGTTACATTTTATTTTGCAAACCATGCTGAAAAGAGTGCTTACAAATGCTGTCTTTCAAAATAATTCTAGCAAATATATTTGCAATTAGCTTTCCAAATAACTGAGTTTTCTCCCTCACTGGTGTGGGGAACATATTTCAAAGCAAATTATTATCCTGGGCCTAGCATCCAGAGTGTCTTCTGCATCACTGTGGGTCCTTGGAGAATCATGTTTGCTCTCTCATCCCTCCATTGAGCATTTTGCCATTATCAATTATAGCTTACACACCAAGATTCCTCTCCCATTTCAAATCTCTGAGGTAACGGGCTGAGATCACTGCATTTGTTGTCCCCTGAACACTGGGAAATTTCTATTATTTTATTATGCTGTAAGCTTAAACTGGTTTAACTGCTCTTGAGACAACCTATCTCATGATTCCTTTACCCAGGGTCTACAGAATCAATAAATCTCTAATCTGTTTTCTATATATAAATGAACTCTGAAGGTACAATTGGGATTGGACTCATTTTGTTTATTTCTGATCAGTAACAATAAATACTTAAGCCATTTCTTACATCTTATGATTACCAGATACCGACAAATGTGAACCGAAGCCCAAATTCTAAAGGCAGCCAACACTTACATGTTCCATACTTGAAACAGTGTACTCGTTTTCAAATACTACTGATTAAACCTCTCTCTTTCATTACAGCTTTAAGTGTGAGAATATTTTTCTAAAAATGGAAACTGATTTTTAAAGGACAAACGTAATAGCTCGGGGATCTGGCACAGTTACAGAAATTTGGGTCACCTTTGAAGTTTCATATCATAAAGATATTTTAGGTTATTTGCCCTAGAATCATGCAAGTGATATTTCTAATGAAATTATATTTAAATCTCCAAAGTCATAAGATGTTTACTGTCTTTGAGAAGAGAGGGACAATCTATGTAATCAATAATGTTTGTTGAGATATCAATTTAAATAGCAGAAATTAAGAATAAGTTCTTTGTATGTTGGTTTCCCAATCTGATACTTACAGAAACAGTGGGGAAAAAAAAGGAGAAGGAAAGCCTCCCAAACACAGGCACAGAAATGAGCAAAAGTGAACTGAAACCGAGACTAGAACCAAAGTCTCTGTGGTCATTCAGCCATGCATTCTCAAGAACACATGGAACAAAAGACACAACTACTTGACTTTGTTCAATTCAGCTTCCCTCATTAGAAAATTTAAGTACAGAATTACTGTCCTCCCTGTTATCAAACCTGAAATCAGATGAATTAGAGAAAAGAATGAAGCTTGCATCTTTGATGCTGGTGAGACAATCATGAAAATTTGAAGCCATAGCAAGAAAGCAACAAATAGTCACTCTACAGTTTTTGTATACCTTCTGCATTGCTGATCCTACCTGCATCAGGCCAACTCATCTGACAAAGGAAACCATTGATACGGAAGTAGCAGATCTCAGCATCCGAGACTCCTATATGTCAACACAATACTTGGTAATTTTCTATTTGTTCAAGCAACTCCGGTTCCTGAGTCCAGAAGAATATCATTCTAGTTATCATTCATACTAGCGCGCTACTGTGGAATGTCACACTGACAGTCTCTTCCATCCTCCTTTCCAAAACAAAACAATAATGATAAATAAACAAAATAAGAACTTTAAACTGACTGCCTACCTAGCCATTCACTGTTATTCCAAGTTGCCAGGCCTCTGCCTGCATCACTGCATTACCTGCTGTATTATGATGTTTTTGGATATGGCAGAAGTAATCAGTCTTACTCAAGCAATTCAAGGTTGTTTAACTTCGCTTCTTTTACTATTCAACCTTAAGATTTCAAGTGGTAAGGAACAACACAATGAGAAACAGAGTATAGGAAGTTAAGTTGTTGTATTCATGATTGACCCCTCTGACTTACCACAGATTTTCTATGAAATAGAAAACAGTGTTTTGTATTTTATAACTCTTTGCTTCTAAGATTAATGGTTACCACTATGTCTGGTATTAACTGCATGAGATTTTTCACCAAAATAACCACAACCACTAAGTATATTTTATTTTGACACTAATTGTGGATCCATTGAGTGGTATTGTTTATTGTCATTTTCCTAACAAATGTTTCAAGTTACCCAGAAACTTAAAACTGGTATTCAGACCGAATAAATGAACATAAGCAAAAGTAAAAGACATGGATTTTTGCCACTCTCAGCAATTTTGCTTCTATTTACTTATAAAGGACATTCCTGAGTTCACGAAGAAAGTAAAGTATTACTACAATAAGTTGATATTTATCACAGAGAAATGAAAAATACAAAATGTATGCTAAGCATATGTAACTAATAATTTAAGGTACTTTATTAAGTAAAATTATACATATACTTCCTAAATTTCTATTCTTTTGTATACATTAACTACATAATATATTTTAATTTTTAGCTTAATTTTCTAGTTACTTTTTTTCTTATAGTTTGGATTGGCTTCTTGAAAGAATGTCTCCCTCTAGTCCATACTAGTTTTGAACTTAAATCAAGGTTCTGTGCACCTTTTATTTCAGATTTTGTTTGTTTGTTTGTTTGTTTGTTTGGTTGGTTGTTGGTTTTTGGAGACAAGGTTTCACTGTAGCTTTAGAGCCGGTCCTGGAACTAGCTCTTCTAAATCATGCTGGTCCTATCTCAAACTCACAGATACCCACAGCTTCTGCCTCCCAAGTGCTAGGATTAATGGTGTGCGCAACCAATGCAAGACACTTTCAGAATTCTCAAGTCACAATAATTCAGTGATTTATTAAAAGTGACTCCAAAACACTGGACCAGCCATTTTATTGTTAAATATGTGGCTTCAATTGAAATGCAATTATATCTAATTTATTTTCCAAACTCTGTCCATCCCCTTACAGAAGGTTTCCTGTTTCCCTTAATTAATATTGTTGCATACAAACATAAATATGCATGCACATATGTATAAATGACACCCACTGAACCGGCTTTGACTTTTTTGTACAGACAGGTTCAAGGCTGGTCACTCTGCATTGCACAAACAATAAGGGGCTTTTCCCTGAGAGAGGGCAACCTCCTTTGCCAGTAGTCATTATTCTCCTGTAGTTCTTTGCCTCAGGGTGGCCCCTTGTAAAGTTTCCCAACTTGCATGCTAGCATGTCCATTGACATAGCTATTTTCTGGTCTTACTTCTGCAGCCATTTCTAGGAAAGACTGTTTCACTGTAGACTTTTGGGTGTACTGGCTTTAATCATCTTTCTATCCCTTCTTTTGTGATATTCTCTGAGCCATAAATACAAGAGCTGGGATGTAGATTTAGCCATTTCTGTATTTTGTCTAGCTATGGTTTTTCCATCATATTCAATTTACTTTTAATCTATTTTCTCAGTCTGGAAGGCAAATGTTACCAGTATTGTTGCTGAATTTTCATTTCTTTCTCCTGCTAGAGTCCAAATATCAATGTATTCTGACCCCACTCTGACTTTTCTTTATAAAATGTGATGTGTCATAGTGAGTCATTGCATTTCAAGCCTTACAGTGTCAAATGTCTTATGGCTGCTTTTAAAACCTTAACAGCCAACTACACTTGAAATTGTATCACTTGAATGTCATCTGAGTTAATGCATTTGCCTCACCTGAGAACAGGTATCACTAACATTTATACACTTATGTATGTGTTCAGTAAACTTCTACACATCTTGACATCAAACTAATGATTAAGGAAACACTTAGAATAAGTCAAAATGGAATTGAAAGGAAATAATGCTTACTGCATCGATGCAGCTATGGATACAGAAAAAAGTAATTAATTTTTCATGGTTATTATTTTTAATTGTTCTGATAATTGTGCACATAATTGAGTTTGACATTATTTTAACATAAAATGTTTTATTCAGTTGAACTGACTATAGAGGGCATACTCAAATGGACCAACTAGTCAAAATCCTTTAAATACTTGATTTAGGCAAAGCATAATGAATGCTAATTTAATGAAAAATGTAAACAATTTTAACATTAAACAATCAACCATAAAATATAATTCCTTATAGGGCAACATATGATATATGACAATAAGTTCATTTCCTTAGAAATAGCTTTATTTCAAAACATTTTTTTCATAATTTAATACAATGTTTTCAGATGGTATTCAAAAGTCCCCAACCATGTTCAGAAACTTCCCTATGCCACAATTTCCCAAAAATCTTATCCTATGTTTTAAACCTACTGAGTCAAGTTTGTACTGTCTAAGTGCACATTGGCATGCTTCCCCAGGAGTGTGATTGGACTACCAGTATTCACAACCAGAAAGAAAATTGGCTGTACTTCAATTAGCTATTACTCTACCAAAATTCTTCATCTACTGATAAAACTACATGCCAAACTTCCCTTTCCATGCTGGAGTTTTGCCTGGATTCAGCTTATAAGTCCATATCTAAAATGTATAATGAGGTAAGAAATGCTGTGTGTCCTTCTGGGCAACTGCTTTGGTGTATCTGGAAAACACTATTATATTGTGGTCGGTCACTGTCCATTGCTCTTAGAATCTTCTTTTTCTATCTTCTGCAACAACCTCTGAGCCTTAGGAAACGGGTATAATATGGGTGTTCCATTTGAGACTGAGTACTCTGTACATTGATCGGCAGTGAGTCTGTGTTAATTGTCACCTTCATCAAGAGGAAGCATCTCTGAAGAGGACTGGCCAATGAACTAATCCATGTATATGATAAGCAGAGTTTTAATTCAGTTTAATATTATGCAACACTTGATCAGGAGAACAGTAACAGCAGATTCTTCCCTAGGGCCTATTGTTCATTCAGCTACAAGTTATTGACCCTGATTACAGTGTCACATATGACTTTCTTTTGTGGATTGGGACTTAAAGCCCCATAGTTGGTTAGTCCTATGCCATTGGTGTCGATACTGTGCCAGTCACACATCTTTTCAGAAGAACCACTAATGTACCTCACAGAGACCAATCTTCAGCAAGATTCATGATTGCTTTTCTTCACAGATATCAGGCATAACAAAATTTTATGAAAGCAGGTCAATATAGCATACTTTTCAAAATGAGTATCAGTGTGATTTAATCATGTTCTATGACTCAAATACAAAGCCTTAAGTAGTAGAATCTTACCTTCAAATTCTGGAAGGCAGTTATGAACATGGACTATCAGTAGGTTGCAATGTTTATGGTTGCCTTACCAGCTACAGGGTAAAATGTAAAATTTTAAAAATGTCTATGTATATGGCTATGTCTGTGTGTATATTTGGGAGGCTTTTCTCTTAAGTAGACTTCCACATGCCTTTTAAGTTCTGTTTTTATTTCTCATCACTGTTTCCTTAACAAGTATGAGTGGACAGTGATACCTTTGTGCCATGGCCTGCATGCAGAAATAATAAAATTACTTTTGAAATTGATTCTTTTATACTGTGAATTCTGGGTATGAAACTCAGTCTGTCAGGCTTGCAGAGAAAGCACTTTTATCTGCTGAGTCACCTTGCCATGACATTGCCTCTCACTTTCCAAAGGTTCTTTACATGATGGCATCAACAAGGGCACAACAGGTATGGGGTACATTGTAAATAAGATGGCATAGGTTACAGGGAAAAACATCAAACCAGAACCAAAAAAGCCTGGCGTTGAGCTGCAGGAGAATTCTTTATCAGCACTGAGACCCATACAATTATTCAGTCAATTTGAGTGACAGTGACTGTAAATTTAAATTACAGGAATTTTGTAGCAATGTCTTGTATCAATCATGGGAAAATGAACATTGATTGGTATGTATATATATACATAAATTAATGTTCATTGTATTTATATATATACTGTTAAACTGGGTGGTGTGTGTGTATGTGTGTGTGTGTGTGTGTGTGTGTGTGTGTGTGTGTGCGTGCTTTTCCATCTGAGGGGTAGAATTCAATTCTTTGGGGCTGGAAAACAAAACAAAAAAAAGCTCCCACACATGTACACACTCATACATTTCCAAAATGTCAGAATACCACTTAGTGGTATTCTGCTTTAAATACCAATTAAATTTATTTATTTATGGTAAATAAAGTGCCATTTATTCTACTTTATTTCTTTTCTGTTCTGTTTTTTTAACCTGATACTTTCCTTCTGTTTCTCTTAATGTTTTCTTTCTAACTCTCCTTTTATATCTTTTCTGCTATTTTCCTTCTCTCATCTCTTTACTTTCTCTCTTATACTTTATATTCCCAGCAAAATCTTTCAAGCAAATAAAAATTACAAGGTGGTTACATTCTATGTTTTAAGTGAATCATTAAAATGAATACAAATTAAAA
Source organism: Myodes glareolus (assembly GCF_982192425.1). Lineage (NCBI taxonomy): Eukaryota > Metazoa > Chordata > Mammalia > Rodentia > Cricetidae > Myodes > Myodes glareolus. The sequence goes on from NC_142044.1 coordinate 11,440,153, forward strand.
AAAACATGTTTTCTACATCCTTTATGTGATTAAACATTTTACATATTACAGCTAAAAAACAAGAACCCACATACATTCAAGTCCTAGCAACTTGTTATAGATTAACAGAAAGAAAACAAGCAGGATATTTTGTTCAGTCAGTTCTTTCACTACCAGGCTACATTTTGTAGTTACGAAAAAAGGACCAAACATTATAATTTTATATCAAAACGTAATCGTATAAGAAATCTTAGAAACTAAATCACAAACTTTTACACATGAAAAAAGAACCAGGGGGCTGGGGAGATGGCTCAGTGGTTAAGAGCACTGACTGCTCTTCCAGAGGACCCGGGTTCAATTCCCAGCCACCACATGGCAGCTCACAACTGTCTGTAATTCTACTTCCAGGAGACCCAACACGCATGCCAAAACACCAATGTACATAAAAAATAAATATTTAAAAAGAAAAAGAAAAAAAAGAAAAAAGAACCATTCATCCGTAAATTTTTAAATCTTCAGGGTGCATACCCATTCATCAACAGTTTTTTTTTTTTAATTTCAGGAAACTGAGAGCAGAAATGGTCACAAGGAATTAATTATCATCCAGTCCTAGCAAGAAAGCTATGTCAGCCAGCAATAGCCAGGACGTTTTTTTGCTCTTGTTTCTTGACCTCAATAAGTCCCTCACTCTACAATGAAAAGTATGCCTTTAAATTGTTTTTCAAGACATTTTATCTCAAGGTCATTAATAAAAACCTCTTAATATAATCTTAAGTCATTATTTAAAGTTTTGTTTGAGCTATGATGTACATTGAAACTTGTGAACACAACTCCCAACATTAAGATTAAAAGATCGTGAGCTAATTTAGCTTCTGGGACTCAATTGTTTTCCTTAATAATTGACCACAGCCAAAGTCTATGCATCTCCTCAAGATAGAGATCAGCCAGAAAGTAATCCGGAGTTACAGTTTACCTTATGGCATCAACTGACTCTAGGAGAGACCACAAACTGAGACCAATCAGGCACCACCCTGGAATGAACTGATCAGCATCCGAGGAAAAAATACCTAATGTTCCAAAGGAAATACATAACATTCCACCCATTGTGAATAGAGTCGCCAGATGCCCCTTGGCCAAGCGCACACCCATCCCCAGCCAGTCAAGGATCCAGATTCTGAGAAATCCCTCACCCCAATATCTACTATGAAGAAAAACCCTACCCCAACTGAGGTCAACACTTTCTGATATCATACCACTGTGCTGGGCACATGGAAGGTCCAGTCTTGAGTTTGAATAAAGATTGTTTGTTTTGCATATGGATTTGGACTCCTTGGTAGTCTTTGGAGTACTCTGTGATCTGGACATAAGAGGATATACCAATGCCCATTCACACCACACCAGATAATAAAGAAAAAACGGCAGCAGAAAACAGGCAAACACACAGCAGTCACAAAAAGCTTCATCCGGGGATGAAGCTTTCGGGGCTTTTCCTATGTGAGGTTCACCCATCACCTCTTTTCATGTTGGTGGTATCATCTCTTAAAGTCAAATGTCACTTGCTCCTCTGACATGGCCACTGGTAGAAAATATTAAATAGATTTATTATTTTTTATCTATTGTCTCAGTTATTAAAAGTTTTAGTGCTAGGGAGATGGCTGAGAAGTTAAAAGCACTTCTTTCAGGAGACCCAGGTTTGGGTCCCCAGGACTCATACTGTGACTTACAACCATCCATAACTCCTGATCCAGGGATATGATGTTTTCTGCTAGTCTCAATGGCTACCAAGAAAACATGTAGTAAACACATATACATGCAAGTGTAACACTTATACACAATTTTTTTAAAAAAAAAGAATGAAAAGTTTTTACAGAAAAAGAACAAAGCAAGAAATTTTAGTTTTAATACTAAGTTAACAAACATTTTAGGTTCCTCCGAGTTTTGGTAGAGAAAGCATTATTAGTAGGTATCTAAGACTGAACTTTTCTGTCTCAATGGAACCATCATTTTTTTGTGAGATACAACTGTGTACAGTAAATTTATTAGAAATTATCTATATTTCAATCCATCCTCAAATAATCTAAAATAAAAGCAATTGCCAAAAGAAATTCTCCATACATAATCTACCCTTTTGTCTATGAACTCTTAATGAAGCTTACTTATGGGCAAAAGTAATATACTTTTTTTTAACCATGTGAAGAATTTCTGAATAGGGAAATAAGTACTTTCTACTATTGTGGAAGAAATTAGGTTATAACCACTTATAGGCCCAGGGATTAAAGAAAACCATTTCAGAATCCTCAAATTAACTAAATTAATTCAGCTATACCAAAGATAATATTAATTCCTTCATTACTTTTTAATGAGTGATAATAGAGGTTTTGCTCAGATTAATGCCTACTTAAAACCCTATCAAGGATTGAGCAGATTTCCTGTCAAAATTTAGGTATTGTCAAATATCTCTATTCTACAATCCCATTTCTGATTTTTTCATTTTGCTTTTTCTTGGTTTTGTCTCTGTTTCTTTTACATGATATTAAGTAGGCTGTAACTTCTAAAACCCAGACTTATTCTGTTTATTCTTGCTAAGAACATTCATAGTTCTGTGGCATAGCCTCCCACACAGGCCCAAAGTACTACCACATTTGTGTGTCTCGTGTATGTAGGTACATATTTGAGTGCTGGTATCTCCACTGCCTAGAAGACAGCACTGGATTTCCTGGAATCAGACTTACAGTGAATTATTTGCTACTCAAAGTGGGTGTTGAATATTGAATTCAGGTTACAAGAGCAGTAAGAAATTTAAACTACTAAACTCTCTCTCCAGCCCTGTTTAATGCACGTTAACAAGAACACTACAGACATTGTGCTGTTTATATGCAGCCGGTGTCAATAGCATAGAAAACAAAGAACAGATAACTTTAAGTCAGTTGGGTCAATTGAAAATTCATGTTGAAACATTAGCCATACTATAGCAAGAATTAAGAAATTTAAGCAGTAGAAGATTATTTAGGTATGAGAGCTTTACCTTCTTTAATGTGGTTTAATGGCTACAGACAGGAATGATAGTGATTGTCTTTCTTTGCCTTCTTCTCTTCCTCATGTAAGTACACAGTGCTTAGCTCATCCCAATAATGCAGCAGGGGTTGCCATATTCAAACAGGTATAAAGCTTCCTAAGACCTAGAATCTACTAGCACCTGATGTGTGATTTCCCTCTGTATGCTGTGAATAGCATTGGTTAATAAAGAAACTGCCTTGGGCCTGAGCAGAGCAGAACAGAGGTAGGCAAGGAAAATTGAGCTGAATGCTGGGAGAAAGCAGATGGAGTGAGAGAGAAGCCATGTAGCTATTGCCAGAGACAGACATGCTGAAACATTGCCGATAGGCCACAAGCCTCATGGTAAAATATAAAATAATGGAGATGGGTTAATTCTACAGAGGTGGCTAGCAATACACTTAAGTAATTGGGCAAGAAATTATTTAATTAATACAGTTTCTGTGTGCTTATTTTGGGAGTCTGGGCAGTCAGACAATGAACAAGCAGCCCCCTACTACAAGAACTTTCATTTTGGAATCTCAGTCTCTGAAAGAAGCAAGTTTGCAAACCTTATAAATTACAAATTCTCAACTGTTTTGACATGGTGGCATTAAATCAGTAATTTATCCATGGCAATGACCTCTAAGAACATTAGTAAAATCTTAGGACATAATAACTAAAACTTAATCATTATATTTTATTAGCAAACTTTTTTCAGTTTAAAATTCCTTAATGTATATTTGTAATTTTGCAATGGTTTTTATTTTAAGACTTTTGGTTGGTTTTTCATATGGTGATCATGTGTAAATAAAAATTAACATTTCAAAATCTACATGTAGCATATTTTAGTTGCTTTTGAAGGAATTGCTTAGTCTATCAATTATTTGACAGTGATTATGTCATTTAATATATACTTAAACTTAATGACAGTAATATAAATTATTATATTAAAAGCAATGCAAAAATTAAGAGTGTGAGAAAACAATCTCTTCCTTAGTACATAAAATACAATAGGGCTGACATTTTATACATCCATAAGTAAATATTTCAGAGTTCTTTTGTTTGTTTAGAATCAGTTTTGCTGGCTTGGATTGAATTATAGCCTCCTAAAATCCTATGTGAAGTTCTAATCTCCAGTGAACACTTATTTAGATAAATGGTCCATTAGCAGGTAATTAAGAATAAATAATGTTGAAAAGACTGTCCCAGACAGGATGATTGTCCATACAATGTGGGACTCAAGAGGACTAGACATGACTACGGTGTGACCAGAGCTTCTGGAGGTATGCAAACTGAATGTGTTGAGACACTCACACTACAGTTTTATGTTGGAACAACTGAATTACACTAAGTCCTACAAGATGTTCTTAACATTCACATTCAAAATGTTAATATGTATTTAGGGAACTACTTTTTTATTGTATTTATTGAGCTATGTATTTTTCTCTGTTCCCCTTTCTTCCTCCAGTATTACCCTCTCCCATGGTCCACACACTTCCAATGTTACCTAGAAGATCATGTCTTTGTCTACTTCCCATGTAGATTAGATGCATGTTTGTCTCTCTTAATATGGTATTTGTTTTCTAGGTTCTCTGGGATTGTGAACTGTAGACTGTTTTTTCTATGCTTTATATCTAAAAGCCACTTATGAGTGAGTACATATTATAGTTGTCTTTATGGGTCTGTGTTACCTCATTAAATATGATTAAACAAACCTGTGTGTTAGTCACTAATTGTATTTTACTAATGTTGAAAATATTTTTAAACAAAAGAGTTTTGGTTAACATGAAAACTTTTCCCAAAATTCAACACTTTGCAAAAAGAAATGAAGATCTTCTGAATGCAGGACCCAGGTGTGTTTCCTGCTAATGGATTATTAAGTCTCTTTTCATCAAGTCTGAGTTAAAAATAAAGCAAATTTTAAATTCAGAATAAAAGTAAAGAATATATTTATATATGTGTGTGATAATAGCAAGTACCATTTTCAATGTCATGCTGTATTAGAAAAAAATAGTTAAGTTTGAAGTGTTTCTTTTAACTTAAATTACTAATGTTCCTTTTTAAAAACTTCAAATATTAGGACAGTTTATGGTATCACTATATGTAAAATATTATTGTTTGCAAAATCTTAGTTTAAAAATTTATGACTTGAGTTAAAGACATTTATATTTCATATGTTTCAAAGAATATATTATTTATAAAATATCAGTGTTATGCAGAATTGATGTCAAATTGCTTAGTTTCCCCCAAATAACTGTGAAGAAAGTATATAATTACATTTAACTTTTAATATGTAAGGATTAAAAATTTCCAATTACAAAAGGAGAAACATCTCTTACAGAAATAAATTCTTATCAGAACTTTGCAGAAAGGAAGGTTTTTCTCCCTTTGCTCATTAGAATTTGTCAGACATTTATATTACAATGTCTGATGAAATTGTATTTCCATAACAGAAATATTCATTTATTAAATAGAGGTCAAAGATGAATAAATTCATTATTTCAAATTGCCATTTAATATTTGAATATTTCTTTGAAACTCAGGGAAATTATAATAAGAATTAGAATAAAAACACTTTAAAAGTAACCACAGGGAATTACCTCGTCTTGCAATCTACTGGGCAGTAGCTATCTAATTGATTCTGAGATTTTAAAAGACTACACAGCCTTAAACATATTAGTAAACAAATATGACAATAAACTTAGTTCACATGGATTAGTAATAGAGATAATTGAATGGGAGATTTAACATGCCAATACTATCTCCTACTAGATAAGCATGTGGAAACATTGATTTGGTTCTGCAAGTAAGGCATTTCCTAGATCTAATTTCTTCACAATGAACATGAAAATCACTCATAGCAGTTTAACAACAAATACAGCATGCCACTTTCTTCACCTTTCCATTCAATACTACTTTGGAACTTTGATATTGAAATGAAAGCAAGAGGAATGTAATTAAGAATCCACGGGAAATAGGTAAATCAAAAATCAAGCGGAAGTTCATTGCTCTACTCCTGGAGTTACTGATGCTGTGCCTGTAAATTAAGTATTTTAATTCATTCACGTTTGAAGCAAAATTTTCCTATTCACCTGCTGCATGTGGGAAAACAAGGAAATAAATCTGTAGCACCATGTGCTCATAGGACAATAATCAACTGGCTAAACGGTAGAACAAAGGGAGAAAAAAAAAAACATGATTCAGGTATGGGACACCAACCTTTTGTTTCCTCTGTGTATTCATAATTACTCTTCACTTTACTAGTCACTGTGTTGATTTCACAGACTTAAGAGTCGGGATTTTCTAACTCTCTTGTTTTTGTTTCTTTGTATATACAAGAAAATATTATAAAACTTATTTTTATTTATTTTAAGTGAGTAGGTAAATGGCATCGAATATGCTTGCATTGTCATAAAACATTTTTCCAGAATTATTCTTATTTCTCACATTTGAAGCTGTATGTTTAGCAACTCTTCTTTCCTGCCTTACCTAAGCCTGTGTTCCTAACCATTCTAGATTCTACGTCTGTGAGGTTCAAGACTTTAAACTCCTATTTGGAGAATCACAGAGCACGTCCTTTAAGGTACTTCAGTTTGACTCAGAGTAATGCTTTACAGTTCAACTATGCTGTACTGGGTGAAAAGATTTGCCCCTGATATATTTTTGAGTGACTCTTTTTTCTGTTTTTGAAAGAAGAATTTTTGTTTCTTATGGAATATATTCTCACTAAAGTTTCTGTTTGTATATGTAACCCAATTTTTAAAAGAGTTGTTTTTCTGATATCTAATTGTTTATTAAGTTAGATATTTCTGTATATTAAATCTTCTATCGAATGTATAATTGGTAAAAGTATTTTCCCATTCTGTAGGCTGCTGCTCTGTGTGAATGGCTGTGTCCTTTGCCAGGCAGATTTTCAGTTTCATGAGGTCCTGTTTATTAACTGCTGATTTTAATACCTATGCCATTGGTGTCTTTTTCAGAATGTTGTCTTCTTTGCCAATGCCTTCAAGGTATTGCCCACATTTTTTTTTTCTATCAGATTCCCATGTATTAGGTTTTATTTTGAGGTTTTTTTTTTTTTTATCTATTTGGAGTTGAGTTTAGTGCAGGGTGATAAGTATGGATGAATTGGATTTTTCTACATGTAACAGTCCGGTTTGACAAGCATCTTTTATTGAAGATGTCATCATTTTTCTGGCATGCATTTCTAGCTTCTTTACCAAAAATTAGCTCTCCATAAGTTTGGAATTATATCTGGAACGTCAATTGTATTCCATTAATCAACATTACTTCTTTTGTGCCAATATCATGTTGTGTTTTTCACTATATCTCTGTATTGATACTTGAAATTGGGTGTGGTGATACCTTCAGCACTTCTTTTATTATTCAGAACTAGTTTACCTGATCTGGGGTTTTATTTTTGCATTTTGTTTTGGTGTGTGTGTGTGTGTGTGTGTGTGTGTGTGTGTGTGTGTGTGTGTGTGTGTGTTTGCAGATGAAACTTAAGTATGTTCTTTTAAGATCTATGAAGAATCACATTGGAATTTTTATGGGGATTGCATTGGATCGGTAGATAACTTTATTTTTTAGAATGACCAACTTTATTAATTCTACTGATCTATAAGCAGAGTAGATCTTTCAATTTTTTTTCTTATACTTTCCTCAGTTTCACTATTTAACATCTTAAATTTTCATCATGTGTCTTTCACTTGCTTTGTTAGAATTACCTCAAGATATTTTAAATCATTTTACACCTATTTTAGAAAATAAATTTTCTAAAATTTCTTTGATTTTTTTCTCAGACATATTGTCATCTCTCTCTATGAGGTCCATTTATTTTTTTGAGTTAGTTTTGTATCCAACTTACTGAGGATAGTGTTTATCAGCTGTAAAAGCCATCTGGTGGTGTTTTTATGGTCACCTATATATACTGTCTTATCATCTATCAATAAAGATACTTGGACTTCTTTGTTTCTAATTTTTATAACCTAGATCTTCTTCAGGTATCTTATTTGTTCTAATAAGGATATCGAGTACTATATTGATTAGATACAAAAAGAGTGGACAACTTTGTCTTGTTCCCAATTTTAGTGGAATTGCTTTTAGTTTTCTCTCCTTAAGTTGGTGTTTACTATGGACTTACTGTAAATTGTCTTTATTATATTGAGATATGTCCCTTGTATACCTAATATCTCTGTAACTTCTATCGTTAAGGGCTGTTGAATTTTTTTCAAAGACCTTTCCTGGATCTAATGAGATGATCATTTCTTTTACATCAAGTTTGTCTTATGGTAAATTAAGTTAATTAATTATAGTAGTTGAACCATCTAGGCATCTCTAGGAAGAAGCTCACTTGAATATAGTAGATTATATTTTTATGTGTTCTTGGATTTGATATGCAAGCATTATTGTATCTATGCTTGTTAGAGAAATTGGTCTGTAGTTGCTTTTTTGTTGGTTCTGTGGTTTGCACATCAAAGGAACTAAGGATTTCTAAAACAGATTGAACAATAAAATTTGTTACTACTTTTTGGAATTATTTGAGGAATATTGGCATTAACCTTTTTTTTGGGGGGGGGGGGTCTTATGACATTCTTCCCTAAAATGATTTGGCCATTTTTTTTCTTTATTTTTCTTTTTACTTCTTTACTTTTTTCCCCCTTTTACGGGGGTAGGCAATTAACAATCATTGCTTCTCTTTCACTGGGGATAATATACCTATTAATATAGCTTATCTAATCTTGATTTGACATTGGTAAGTGGTATGTATTGAGAAAATTATCCATTTCTTTAGGTTTTCCACTTTGTTGGAATGCAGATGTTAAAAGTACAACCTTATGATATCATAAATTTTCTCGGTCTGTTGCTATGTTCCCTGTTTCACCTCCAACTTTGTTAATAACATACTCTATGTTCTTTATTTGATTTGGATAACGGTCTGTCACTCTTACTGGTTTTCTCAAAGAACTGACTTTTTGTTTCATTGTTCTCTTGTTTTGTTTGTTTCTATTTTATTGATTTCAGTCTTGAGTTTGGTTATTTCTTACTGTCTCTTGATTTGGGATCTGATTTCTCCTTTTTGCACTAGAACTTTTATGTATGCTGTTAAGTGACTAGGTTGAGAGTTCTCCAATGTCTTATGTAGGCCCGTAGAGCTATGAACTTGTCTCTTAGTATTGATTTCATTGTGTCCCAATTTTTTGAGTGTGAGTACTCATTTACATTAATTCTAGGAAGGCTTTAATTTCATTCTTAATTTCTATTTAATCAATTTTTTATTCAATAGAGTATTGTTCAATTTCCATGAACTTGTAAGATTGCTATTATCTCTGTTGTTATATCTATCTTTAATCCATGTTGTTGAGATAGGAGAGTGTTTTATTTAAGTTTTCTTCTATCTGTTGAGACTTGCCTTGTTTTTGAGTATGTAATCAGATTAGGACATAGTTCCATGAAGTATGAGAAACTTAAATATTTTTGGTATAAAAGTTCCATAAATATCTGTTAGGTCCATTTGGTTTTTAATGTCATTTGCATCCTGCATTTCTCTGTGTATATTTGTGTAGATGATCTATCTAGTCTCAAGATTAGAATATTGATGTCTCCCACTATGAGTGTGTGATAATCAATGTGTAATTGAAGCCTCAGTGCTGTTTATTTTATGAACTTGAGTGGCCTTGTGGTTGGTATGTAGATGATAACAATTGTAATGTCCTCGGGTAGTTGTTTTTTTTTTCTATGATGGCTGTAGCAACTTGCTTCTCCAAGTTTTTGGCTTACAATGACTTTCCCCATATTTTTTACTTGAGGTGTTCTTCCTTGATGTAAAGTTGTATTTGTTGGGTGCAGTAGAAATATGAATCAGGTTTTTAAATCAGTTCTGTTAGTTTGTGTCTTTTCATTTGGTAATTGAGAATATTAATGTTCAGAGTTTTTATTGAGTAATTTTTATTGATTCCTTTGATTTTGAGGTTCTGGTGTGGATTTTCAATCCCTCTTTTGATTATAATCCAAATGTTTTCTTGGGTTTGCTTAATCTCTTTATGTTCATGTCTTCCTTCTAGTGCCCTCTGCAACCTAAATTTGGAGAGAAATATTTCTTAAATTTGGTTTTACCGTGGATTCTTTTTGGTCTGTTGTTTGGGGTTTTTCTTTGTTTGTTTGTTTTGCTTTTAGTTTTTTGTTTGTTTGTTTGTTTTTGTTTCTCCATAAGTTGAAATTGAAAGTTTAAATGGGTATAGTATTCTGGTCTCTGCAGGTTTGTAAACCATCTTTACTAGCTCATTTGATTTTTATGATCTCACTGAAAAGTCAGGTGTTATTCTAAAATGTCTACATTTATGTTTCTCTTTCAATAGTCACTCTTTGCCCTGTACATTCATTATTTTGATTATTACGAGTCAATAATACTTTCTTTTCAAGTTAAGTCTCTTTAATATTTCATATTCTTGATTCTTCATATACTTGGATAGGTATCTGCTTAGGTTAGAAGTTTTATTCTCTGATTTTTTTGAAATTATGTTCCTTTGATCTGTTTTTTTCTTCATTTCTCTGTTACTATTATTCTTTGATTAAGTCTTTCACAGTGTCCCAGATTTCCTGGATACTTTCTGTCAAGATTTTTTTTTTTATGTTTCAATTTTCTTTGACATAGGTATTCGTTTTTCCTGTTGCATCTTCAATGCCTGAAAATAATTCTTCCATCTCTTGTAATTCATTGGTAATACTTGCCTCTTAGGTTTATTTTCAAGTTTCTAAATTTCTCATTTCCAGATTACTTTCATTTTGAGTTTTCTTTTTTATTCCATTTTCACTTTCAGACCTTGAACTCCTTCGATCATTTCCTTCCAGTGTTCTCAAAGATTTCAATATAGGATATACCTATTCCATCTTTAAGGACCACTGCTGCATTCATAAAGGCAATTTTAATGCCTTTTTTCTTTGCTTCTAATATGTTGTTCTTCTCATATGTTGTGCTTCTAATATGTTATTGTAGCAGGGTTGCTGTGCTCTACTGAAGATGTCTTGTTATGGCTGGTATTGATATTATTTTTATGCAGGGATCTAGGCTTCTGGGTTTGACACAGTTCTAATTCTAGTTGCTAGTATCTTGTCTTATATTTAAGTGCCCATTTTGTTCTATGTTTTTGTTTACCCTCTGTGGTTCTTAAGAGATTGTAATGTCAGACTGTTATCTGGTAGGGAATTCTGAAATCATGCAGGGTGTGGCCACTTGAAGTTCTTAGTAAAATGTGTTCCTAGGGATTGAGAGCTGATTCTTAGGAATGGAATGGGTTAGAAGGTGGAGAATGAGTTTGTTTACAGGCTGGAAGAAAGCAGGGTGCTCACCAAGATCTACTGAATGTCTTGGGAATAGAATGGCGAATATAAATGAGACCACAACAGCACAGCTGGTTGCCTGCTACAGAGATAGGATGAGATTGGGGGTTGGATATATCAGGGAGAGGAGGACAAATAAATAACTTAAGCTTCCCTACTCACCTAGCTGGCTAATTTGTTTCTGTCTGACTTAATTAGAGTGGTTTCAGAGAAAACCAACTGGATCTGAGAGCTGAAATAATGAAACTTGAAGGGAGAAAGTAGGGAAAGCAGATCTGATTGATCCACTGTATATGGCATCTGAGAGGAGAGAAGGACCCCAGGGCATCAGACTGGGCTCTTGGATTTGGAGGAGAGGAGTCAGTTATGAAGATCTGCAGTAAAGCTACCTGCTTACATGACCAGAGCACCCTTTGGGTTCTTATGAAATGCCTGATGATGCCTGGGACTGAGATATAGAAATTAGTGAGGGAAGAAAGTTTGGAAGGGGAGAGATCTGTGAGCTACACTGGGACAGGGGAAGATCTTCAGTTAGCTTGCTTGATTCCCTGACCTGTGAGGCTGGCACAGATGTGTCTCATTGTCATGAAAAGTTTTAAATTAGTAACTTAAACATTTTAAATGGCATATTCCTTAGGTTTTTGAAATGTTTGTTGATTGTTTATCTAACTGAATTGTATCTCTATATACCTAGAAAATCTAACTAATTGACTACAACCTTGACTATTTTAGATGTTTATCTATTAATCTGTATTCCTTAATTATATATTATATCTTAAAATGAGTGGCACATACATAATACCTTAATCAAGAACAGAAATATATATATATAACAAATTTGATCCAAAATTTGTATCAATAAACCAATATTCAAACCAGTACAAAATATTCATATTTATAGCATATCCTCCTTTAAATAGAAACAAACATTTATAAACAATATTTGGTAATTTTGGCATAGTTCTTCCCAAACTGCTTCCTGTTTTTGTTGGATGAAGCTATTTTGGAGGTGTTCATGGTGACCTTTCAGGGTGTCTTGATCAATCAAGTCACATTATTCTGGAAGGAATCCACAGGTTCTCATCCTCTGTGGAAACAAAAGAAGAACATTTTTCCAAAGGAACAGATCCTTAGACCCAAATTTTGAAGTCGAAATACCTTTAAAATATAAATGTTGGTTTAGATTACCAGCCCATATAATGAAATGTCTCTCTTTGCTTAGCTCCTACCCAGTCAAAGAATTTAAAGAAAACACAATAGTATACATAATCTAGACTCTCTGTGCATACTTTATCTTTACATGACTTATAATTTCTTTCACTTTATTATGTTTTCTGTAAGTTTACTCTGTCTCTGTAAAGATTAAAGATGTTGCTTTATTTTTAAAATGATTTACTCCTTTTATAACTCTCTATACTCTTTTTCTTCTTTCTCCCAAGCTTACATACATTTTTTCAGCACTGTGACCATTTAGAGATCATTTTTATCTGAATTTTATTGTGTATCTATAATTATTTTTCTGACCATGAGTGCCTTTTTAAAAAAATTGTAATGCTAAGCGGGTGTGGCTAGTACCAACTCCACGGCACTGCCTGTGGGCTCTGCCCAGGCAAAAATAGAAGAGACATGTTCCCTGCCACTGAGAGCCATTCTTTCCACCCCAGATCCAGGGTCAGGTTCTAGCAGGTCTTTGTTGCCATTAAGCAAGTTGTAGTATTCTGCTCAGAAACCCTGTCTCAATGCTCCATAGTCAGACCTCGCAAAAGAGGCAGAGTTGGCGAAGGCAGCATGACCCAGGAAGCCAGCTTTTTTCAAAAGCATTTTTTTTTTACTATTGCTAAATCAGGAAGACCTCTCTTAAAGAAATCATGCCTCTGCTTTCTTCTAGCAAACAGACCCTACCCAAGAAAATGCTGCTGCCAAAAAGCCATGCTAAACTCTGTTCTTTTGTGTCTAGGGTTTCTTTCCAAGCTTTGTGGATTTAGTCAGTCCCATGTTGGCATACATTTTGTTAGGGGTACACTGCTCATTCCTTCCCAACTGTGCAGATATGAAATAATCATTCAGAAACCATACTATTTGCAATATAGTTTGGCCAATAGCTTAAGCATATTTCTAACTAGCTGTTATGTCTTAAACTAACCCATCTCCATTAATCTGTGCATCACTATGAGGACAGATGCTAGTGGAGGTGTCTGTCTCCTCCAGGCAACTATATGACTTCTTCCTGACTCTGCCTACATTCTTTATATATCTTTCCCAGCCTGGCTATATTCTGTTAAGCTATTAGCCAAAATCAGCTTCTTTATTGATCAATGGCATAATAAAATAAAACATATTCACAGCCCATATCACCTCCCACATCAAATAACTTTCATCCAAAGATTGGTCAGGATGGCTGGATATTGCTTAAACACAGTCACACTTATTACAGACCTTTGACTGGCAAAAATTATTGTGAAGGGGGCAGCCTAAATTAAGATAAAATGTATCTGATATCCAAAGCTCTAATATAGACCCTTCCCTTTGTTCTAATGCCTGATACCTTAAAGGTTAACTCATCTAGACAATGAAAAAACTTCTGAATCCCTGGAACTACTTGGTGGGAATGTATTGCTTTGGGAATGATGGGAATGCCTTTTCATATGCTTTCCTAATTCAAAACACATTTTATACATTTTAGCACATATTCTCTCTATATACTTATAGAATGGAAAAGAAGGAAAAAAATTAATATGGTTTTATAAACAGAGACTGTGTGTTGTTTTCCCATCTGCCCAGATGTGAAAAATCACACAGAAATTACATTAGTTACAGCACTTTTTGGCCTAATAGCTCAGGTTTCCTGTTCACTAACTTTTACACCTTAAATTAACCCATTTGTATTATTTTATATTTTCTCATGAGATTCACGGTTTCTTTCCTCTTGTTTTTTGGGTATCTATAAGATGTCTTTCTCCTTCAGCATCAAGACGATGGCTGCCTAACGCTACCTTCTTTCTCCTTGCATTCAGTTTAGTTTTCTAGCTATATTCTACCCTGCCATAGGACAAAACAGCTTCTTTATTAACTAATGGAAATAAAACATATTCACAGAGGTAAATGCAACATCATATTCCCTTTTCTGTATAAATAAAAAGAAAGGTTTTAACTTTAACATTGTAAAATTACATATAACAAAACAGATATCAAGAAAAATTATAGTTACTAAATTTAGTCTATTGTATCTGGCAAATTTAAAAATATATTCTATCATTAATTTTATCTTTGTGAGTCTAAAGTTTTATAACTAATTTATCTTTTAGCAAAACAATGGAAAATGATAACTATAACTATTTGTCTTCAACTCCATCAGATGCCAGAAGGATATAATATTACTTAAGTAAACAGTAAGTGTGCATTGTAAGCCACTTCCAAAACTCTAGAATTGACAGAGACATCTCACTGCCTGAGCAGTCAACTGCAATTCTTCTGTAATTTTAGGGCATCCATATTCAGCCTACAGGCCCATAGTATTTGACAGGCTTTTCCATGAAGCTGAAAATTTGAAAGACTATTTTGCCTGTATTGGAAGTTTGTCAGTCACTTTCTTCTGTGTCCTTCAGAATGTCTGGAAGTTTTCTCTGTGAAACAGGAACAGTGAAGGACCATTTTATTTCTTTATATCTCTGTTTGGATTTTTTGAATGGCTATAGTCTGTCTTTCCATAGGCCAAAAGAGCTTCTTTATTAACCAACAGAAATAAAACATATTCACAGCATACAGAGGGAAATTACACATCAATATGGACCCCGAATTGTAATACCAACAGCAACAATGAAAAATGATTCCACACTTAGTCTGAGATAGCATAGCTTGCTCCACTGCCATAGGTACTGTCTTTGGCAGAGGAGACAAAAAGGTTTTAAAAATCTAATTAAGTAGATGAATCAAGATCTAAAGACCTTAGACAATTCTATTTCTGAACTAGAGCAGCACGTAGAGTAACTCCCAAATGTGATCTTCCAGAATCCGAGAACTCAGAATCATTCCTTATGAAGCAGTGGGAACTATAGATGGATGGTTTTAAGAGAAACCTGTTGTATCTATGCCAGTTAATAAAGGATAATTTAAAAACATTTCATTGTGGTTTGGGAAATTTTTTTTTTTTGATTTTTCGAGACAGGGTTTCTCTGTAGTTTTTGGTGCCTGTCCTGGAACTAGCTCTTGTAGACCAGGCTGGCCTCGAACTCACAGGGATTCGCCTGCCTCTGCCTCCCGAGTGCTGGGATTAAAGGCGTGCGCCACCACCGCCCGGCTGGGAAAATTTTTAAAGAAGGAAGGAAGAACGAAAGAGAGAAAGAAAGAAAGAAAGAAAGAAAGGAAGGAAGGAAGGAAGGAAGGAAGGAAGGAAGGAAGGAAGGAAGAAAGAAAGAAAGAAAGAAAGAAAGAAAGAAAGAAAGAAAGAGAAAAAGACATACATTTAATAATTGGTGTTCATCTCTGTTCACTTGGTCCCCCTGGATAATTACTCAGCTATTAGCACTTACTGGACCTCTAACTCTCAGTCTGATCTGATCAAGCGTGGGATCCCACATCTTAAACCGTATGGCCAATTATGTAAGACAAAGGATGAATTTAGTCAAACCTGAGGTCCTTAGAGCCCACTATACTTCTTTAAGCAGCAGGCTAAGTCTGTGATTTGATTCATTTTTCTAAGATTAGTACTGGAATGTGACAGGACCAAGGTTCCTCCATTTTGTCCCAGCTGAAGTCATATTAGGTCTGACATAAACCTGACCCCTATTTTCCCCGCCTCCCCATGAGAAGTCCTTTTAAGATTACCCTGTTTGAGAGAACTTGAAGTCAAGATATTTCAGCTAGTTGTCACTTTTTACTTTTTTAAAACTGCTTACTCACTCTTCATTCCCTTCAACTGCCACACAGAATGTTCCCTTGCTTTTACAAACTCCCTGCAGGAAACATCCAGGGCTACACTGTGAGAACTGCTTCTCTCCAGAGAATTGCTAGATGGCTTAATAAAGACTCTGATTCAGACTCTGGTTTTGTTCAGTGGTCCCAGAGCCACTGTCCCACAACACAATTTTGATGAGCTCTGCTTTACAGAATATGCATGGGAAACATAATGAAGACCTTGAATGAGTCATCAGCGGTCCTCGTTCAAACTGATTTCACAAACACTGATTTAGGGAAAGTGCTCAGAAGGAGTGATGGAATCGCAACATATGCCTTTAGATTTGTAGGAATTAGAGTTTTCTGCGAGGAAACATAATAAAATATAATGTGTCTGGCTATTTGCCTTATTTACTCTTTATAAATATATTCAAAATTTCAGCATATTTATAAATTCATAAATATTGTTTATGAATTCTGAAGGAACTACAGAAAAACTTTACTTCTGCCTGCTGTGCTAACACCATTTCCTAAAAGGTTTTAACCACTTATGAACTTACACATTCCTTTATACTGATAATGCTCAAAATTTATACAACAAACAGCATTTTGAAGAACAAATTTTATACTATCTTATACTATTTTATTTCTGATTAAAATTAACTTGCTAGATATAATTTTACAATATCAGCAAATAGTATATTTGGAATTTTATCTCACAAAACACAATTCTTGTTAAACTTTGAATAAATGTAGCATACATTTTAGTTTCTTTGTCTGTGTCAGAAATATTTTCCAGAATCTCCTTTTTTTAATGTTTTAAACATATTTGGATACAATATATACATTGTATATATATACATATGTATATATATATACATTTTCTCTGACCTTCTACTTTCCAGCAAAACATTTTCTTAAGATTTTGTCATACAGTTTAACCATATACACTATTCATTTTACAAAGTTATTCATTAAATACCTATTATTTACATTTCCAGTTTCTATTGCTATGAATAACAATATAGTGAACACTAATTAAGAAAAGTTTGAAATATACAACTGACTTCTAACAATCAATTTATAGAGACTGATTTAATAATTTTGATGATTACCACACAGTATCACTTCAATCTGGAATACTGAAATCAAGTTTCAAATGTTTGGTTTCAGAAGAAAGGAAAGTATGTTGCCAATGGCAAATATTTGAGCAATTAATCTAAATAACCTCATCCCCCTAGAATAGGGCAATTTCTTGAGAGTTTCTATATTAAAAAGGGAAGAATGTATTTTTTTTTTTTTAGCAGAGAAACATCCTTGTGGAAGTGAAGTGGAGTGAACTGGAAAGGCTTGGATGGAATCTATTCCCGGGTAACTATCTTTCCAACTGCAATTACCTGAGCAATTCATGCAGATAGAGTCTTATTTTCTACATTATCAATCAAGAGAGTTTCCTATCTTTTGATGAAGTCATATCATATAGTATGGTAACCTTTGGCAATTTTTAAGCTTCTCACATTAATGCTGCCTCTTACACACAAAGTTTCTGACAAATGAGTGGCAGCTTGCAGTTTACGTCTTGTCATTTTGGTTCATTTTTCTTTCTTTCTTTCTTCTTCATTCCTTCCTTCCTTCCTTCCTTCCTTCGTCCTTCCCTCTCTCCATCCCTTCCTTCCTTCCTTCCTTCCTTCCTTCCTTCCTTCCTTCCTTCCTTTCATTTTGTAAGTTTTCTAAAAATACTTTTACAAACTAGATGTGATTAAAATGTTGTATTGTATAAAGCACATTTTATAGGAGAGTCAAAGTAATATTAAAATTTTGTCTCTTAACTTTTCACTTTTATTGAAAATATTTTCATATGCTATATTCTTTCACAGTTACCCTCCCTTATCTCTCTCTGGCATCGATCTTCCCACACATCCATTTTCAAACAATCTTTATGCCTCTTTGGATAACAGGCAGGAAAAAAATCAATAAAAATAATAACAAAGCAGAAGACACACACACACACATACACACACACACACACACACACACACACACAAACAACAGTACACACAAACTACAAGAAGACAAAAATCAAAAAACAATATATAGTATTAGACCAGTAAGCTGTCTCCATGTGTAAAATCACCATCTTCTCTTACTGACAGCTTGATTCCATTTGAACAAAGCACATGGTAGATGAAGCCAACTAAACCACATCAGCAAGTTGTCATGTATGCTTCACATGTGTGCTGTGGCACATGAATACACACAGGTACAGAGAAGGAGACATAGACACAGACATACACACACGCACACACACACGCACACACACACACACACACACACACACACACAAAGAAAATAAATAAACTTGATCTACTTTCTCCTTTTTAGTTTTTAAATACAGTTAATGTTATTATGATATATTCAAACAAAATGTCTGGTGGAATTCTTCCAACATTTATTGAAAAATGAATGAGACTATTTTCTAGTATTTTTAGAATAAAATCATCTAATATTAACATATCTACTGATCACTATATAATTTGTTGATATACTTTATGTATATGCTGAAGTAATCGAGTGAAAGCATGAACAATAGCTCCTTTGTACGCATGATTTGAAAATCTCCATGTGGAAATTATTGGATTTTTGTAGAAGATGCTTTGAAATACCATATTTTTCTTATTGTTTTTAAGTGTATATATACAACTAGTAGAAAAAGGAGCACTGCTTGATCTTATAATGTTCCACAGTTTTGAGTAAACATAATAAATATATAGAATATGTATTGTTAGATAAAGAAGAGAGAAAATAATTGAAAAACAACTGAGTTTTTATAAGCAAGCAATGCAACACAGTATAGAAGCCATTTGTTTTACACCAATCAGCTACCTAAAACCCACACATTCTCATAAAAATTCATAAATGTATACATACAGATTATATATGAAAATCAGTTTAAAATTTACTTCTTAATATATCAGACCTTCTCTTAGGGTTTCTAATTCTGTGATGAGACACTATGACCATGTCAACTCTTCTGAAAAAAAATAATTGAGGTAGCAGCTTACAAAATTATAGTTTTAGTCTATTGTCATCATGATACAACAGGATAATGTGCAGGTTGACTTGGTGTTGAAGAAGCACAGCTACATATAGATTCTGCAGGCAACAGGAAGTGATCTGAGACACTGGGCAACATCTTGAGCATTTATGAGTCCTCATAGCCTGCCTCCACAGTGATACATTTCCTCCAGTAGGAGGAAATGTACTACTCTAAATGTACATGCCCATTTCAGCAAGGCCACACATCCTAATAGGGCCATGCCACTCCCTTTGGGGACCATTTTCTTTTTTCAAACCAACACATATAACACAATATTCTGAATGGTACCACAAGTGAATATTTGTGATTTCAAGAAAAGATAAATCCAATAAAGAAATAAGGGATTGATATTGAGGGCCTTTGTTGTTGAGCCCTAAATTATTTTCAGTGTTCAGATGGGAGACTACAGAAAGTGAAAGACACTTTTCTCTTAGGGTTCCTGAGGGCGAACGAACTCTTGCACACATTGCTTGTTCCAAACAAGTTTCTTTATTCTTCTGCCTCTATCCTAATTCTCCTGATATACTTCTAATTCTTCCAAGGTACTTCTCCTCTAGCCTAAAAAAATCTCTCCTTATTACAGGAAACTTGAAGTGATAAAAGAATTTTAAGAGTTACTCTCATTGGTCAAAAGTACATTTCTAGTGTAAGCAATAAATAGCTGGGCCATTTGCCATGGCAACACAAGGGTTTCAAGGTTTCAGGAGTAAGACTGTAACCAGACAGGGTGGGGGCACAGTGCCCAGTGACTAACTTTGAGACATAGGTCTAGTGTTAGCAGACTTAGCAAGCGAAGATTAGCACACTCATGTCTATTCAATAATTTATTCATAGATGCTTCTAACATGGAAGCTTTTTTATCTTTGTGCATAGTTTTATTGTTTTCATTATAATTTTATTTTAACATTTCTCTATTTTCTTTTCCTTCCCAAACACTTCATATAAAACTGACCCAATTAATGGATTTTTCACAAACTGTAATTGTATGTTATGATAACATTTTGAGGATTATACATACAAGCCCAATCAGGATGTGCTTTAGTAGATAAGTCCAATTGAAAGCATGCTATATCCACCTAATGATGTATTATTTAGAATTAAAAAAGAAACAGGCTATCAAAAAAAGACAGATTATAAAGCAACTTTCATACATATTTCTATATTAATAAGCCAATCTAAACAGACCACATTCCATAGCAGATGATTCCACAGTATCATTACATACAGAAAAAGGCAAAACTCTGAATGTGCTTCACAGCATAAATGGCAGTTACTAGCCCTTGTGAAGAGGGATGAATAGTCAATCAATGCTTTTAGATCAAAGAAACTATTTTTTCCACAGCATTTTAATGGAGATACAGCAGCAACATTTCCCTGACTTCTGAGTGATAATAGTAATACTGTGCAGATATAGATTCATTAATTACAAAAAATACAACATTCTGCAGAGAATATGTATATTACAGGTGTCTGTGAATTTGTGATAGTCAATGTTGTATGGGAACTACAATTTCTACTAATTTTTCTGTGGACCTAAATTTCTGTAACCAGTGTGAAGAAAATAATGAAGTTCAACCAACATTTAATATACTATTTATTCAATTGGCAAGTAGGCCAACTTTAAAAACATTTTGAATTATTTTAACAGATTTCATTTTTTCTGTGTTTTGTAAAGCAGAGATTTATCCTGTAAAGAAAATAATTTATGAAATTTTGAGCTATAAACTCTATGGCAAGTCTTTACAGAAGTATGTTTCAGTTATTCTCATTAAGTTCAAAGTTTATTTCTGCATTCATGATATAAAGGGTTTTAAATAAATATTTACCTATAATATGCATTTATATGAGAAGCAGTGTTTCAAATAATTGGGAAAGAAAACATTACAGAAATTTTAGCATATTTGGATTTTAGTACCGTACTTCAGAGACCTCACAAGAAAATCTTTAACACCACATTTAAGAATAGGTCCTATTCTCATTGCAGAGCACATTATTGCACACATTTACTCCCAGCACTCAGGTGGCAGCACCAGGCAGGTTCCTATGGCTTCGAGAGTTCCAGTACAGTCAGACCTACATAATGAGATCAGGTTTGTCAACAAATTAGAATAAACTTGATTTAGTTTAAGAAACATAAGAAACAGAACAAAATTTTAAACAAATGATGTCAGCTATGTACGAAAGCACAATACTGGGCTCTGTCAACCTCCAGCTTGTTCTTCTTCACCATGAAGTTTTGTATACGTTTTGTCTGAGTACTCCAAGTTCCTAAGAAGAGACATGCAATGATGTTTATCACCCCTTCTTTTCATTCCCAGAGCAGGTAATAACATGAATGTAGAACAATCACTGAGCTTGAAGACTGAAAAGCCTTGGCTCAGCTCTAGGATTTGACACTTCGTGCTCTTATCATCCAGAAA
Organism: Myodes glareolus; assembly: GCF_982192425.1. Lineage (NCBI taxonomy): Eukaryota > Metazoa > Chordata > Mammalia > Rodentia > Cricetidae > Myodes > Myodes glareolus. The sequence continues at coordinate 11,461,918 of NC_142044.1, forward strand.
GCTGCTATTATATTCAAGTTTCAAAAAATTCTCAGTATTAAGGAAATAACTATTTGAAATTAGAGCAACAACTGTTAGTCTTTCAACAACACAAATTTATTCCCCTTGTAATGTTTATGCCTTACATGTCATGGTCCTCGCAGCTTTGCACAAAATACTTGCAGGATTGCTCTCATGGAATCAATGACTGGTGCTTTTTGACAATTAAATCCTCTCAGATGTGGAAGAGACTTATTAATAGTTTTGTACTCAAGAAAATATTGTAAAATAAGATGAGTTTAGGTCTCAGCTAAGTATAGTGATTTTCAACATGGTAAAAATGCAAGAATTTGCAATTATTAGGAATCCTTTAAAATGTCCATTATTTAGCATTTGATAATTATGCTATTCTTCATATCTTTTATAGTAGATCCAGCCTATTGTTGAGAAAATTAAGTAAGTCAAGAGATGTTAGTGTTCTCATTATCAAAGTAATTGTTTGTTCACTGAAATTGATGCCACCAAAACAAGTGGAAAGCAACAAATTTAATTGCAAACTACTTAAAAATGTCATTTACGACAGGACCGTGATGGCACTCGCCTTTAATCCCAGCACAGAGGCAGAGGCAGGAGGATCTCTGTGAGTTCAAGGCCAGCCCCATCTACAGACTACAGGACAGGCTCCAAAGCTGCAAAGAAAACCTGTCTCAACCCTCCCCCCAAAAAAAGAATGTCATTTACATGAATAATTTATATATTCTTAGATATTCCATAATTATTTAATAACATTAGATTTATATGTGGCTTTCTACGAAAGCTTAGCCTATTTACTGCCAATTCCCTAGTTATTAATAATTGTTTCAGTGTGTGTTTAATCTATATGAAATCGTTTTTATTTGTCCATTAGTTTGTCCACTTCTGATAGAATTTTCATAAACTTTCACCATGAGAAACTTAGAGATTTTTTTCTGATTGAAAGCAGCTATGGGCAGGGAACCCCTGTGGGTAGATGCTGTCAGTCCCAGTACCCCTGGCATGATACTCAGTGAAAAAAATTTCTAGAAGGAAAAAGAAAGAAAGAAGTTACATGCTCATATTTCTAAAAGTGCACTTACACTCCTTTGATTAAAGAAATTCTGCCATTGCACAAGATTTTAAATGTATTTTTCAAGAAAATATATGTCATCTTATGCAGATGACTATAGACTTACATCATTTTAGCACACTGAAAACTAAAATAAATACTAAATTATTTGTTTATTTCCTGTCATATTTTCTTTGACTTTCTAAAACTGTGCAAAATAGTGACCTTGCCTTATACACCCTTCATTTGACAGAAAAAGTTACAATTATAGAAATTATTTTTACATTTTCAATTAATAGTTCTGGATTCTGGACAGTTGTTTCTATTTTCTTGACATTTTTTACATTCTTACTTTACTTAGTTAGTTCAGAAAATTTACATATTATATAAATTTTCATATTAGGTTAGGTTTTCTTTGGCTCTTTATTTAATATTTTATTGATTCCTTATCTTATTCTTCTCTTATTTCTTCTATTTGTATTAAACTTGTTGTCTATTACTGAGAAGCATACTTTTCTCTGTTGTTCACAATTATTATCACTATAGACATTACATTATAATTGTTTTTATTAGAACTCCATATTTTAATTTGTTTGCAAAATAATTTTAATAAAATACTGTTTATTTTCCAGGTCCAAAGCCATTCAAAAAATGTTCTCTAACTTTATTTTTGACTGCTTCTTTTACTCATGTAGTCATAATTGTTCATTAATTTGCAATTACTTGAAAAGATGTCCAGATATCCTTCATTCAAGTTTTCAAATATACTATTATTGCAGTCAAAGTTAGTTGTATGATACATACATTTATAATTATTACAAGCTTTAATTTATTTTTATTTGTTATGCTGGTACAACTGGCATTATTAGTTTCAAGTGTGTTCAGGTGTCTGTGGAACTTGAAAGTCCAGAAAGAACATAAAATATCTTGGAACTTTCTGGAGATTCTGAGTCTCCCAGTGTGGATGCCAGAAAATGACCTGGGGTTTTGTGGAAAAGCATCTGAGCCGGCAAAATCCTTTGAGATATCCTTCTTACAATTTGTGGTCCACATAAAAAGCAATGTTTACGGTATTCAGAATTTTTAATTGAAAATATTAACTTTGAATAGTATTAAATATGCCTTGTATTCTTTCCTCTCAAATATTCTGTCAGAATGATTTTATTATAAAAATAAAATAAGCTCATCCATCTAGCAAGGATACTCACTTGATTTTGTTGCAAATCATGATAAAGTTAGATTTATATGAAGATAGTAATTTAAGAACAAGTTTATTATAATTTATAAAAGTCAAATGTTTTATCTATATACCACATATAAATAAATATTTTTACATATACATTCATAGCTTCATATAATCATGTCTTATTTGATAAGGGATCATTAATGAAAACCATTTAAGAAGACATATGTGTAACATCAGCACCTGCTTGTTATTTTTAAAGTATTTTAAGTTTTGAAAATTATACATACTTTTACACTTCAGTGTGAAATTTGAGGCCTGTAATGAGAGTATTTGAAATGACCCAAGAAGAGTAAATTGGTGTAATTTTCTTTCCTAATTACAGAAAGTATGAAATTATAAGGCCTGGTTAAGTCTCAAGGAAGACTGCATGTAATGTAAGTTGTAACCAACAAAAATCAATATTGCAGAATAAACTTAGTACATATACAGAATTTTGACTGTCAAATGTGGATTTGAAATTTTAGTAATGTGTGTGTTTGTGAGCCTCATAAAGAATATATTTTATAAAGCACTCATATATCACACATGGCACAATACATTAAAGAGCAATCATTGTATAAATAATGGGGGATTTTATGTCTACCCACAATATCCCAAATCACCTTATAAAACTATTGTGACATGCTGATACAAATAAAGCATCAACGATCAAAAGAGGGGCAGCACTGTGAAATTATTCAAGCTATAGATGAAGCAAAACACTGTGCTTTGGGGGTTGGGTGAAGTTTTTAGAATGTTTAGAAGTTTGAATAATTGGAAATGAAAACATTGCAGAAATTTTAGCATATTTGGATTTAAGCACCATACTTCAGAGACCTCCCAAGAAAGGCTTTAACACCACATTTCAGAATATGTCCTATGATGATACATTATTATACATATTTAATTCCATCACTCTGGTGGCAGCATCAAGCAGGTCCCTTGAAAAACTTATTTATTGTGAGTTATATTTTTTTTTACAAAATAGCAAGTGTTTTGACAAATAATTTTATTTTTAATATATTTTGTTTCTATCTGTATCATAGAAAATTTAATCCCTGTCATGACCCTAAATATGGATACATTATAACACAAAGATGGAGACTGCTAGATGATATATGAAATCAAGTGCAAATCCAGGTACTGACAAAATTTATTGAGTTGGAATTGTATGTCTAATACACCTGACTTTTGGGAAGGAAGAGAGAGGGGAAGGAGGAAGGGGAGAAAGATGATGACAAGAAGAAAAGGACAGGTAAGGGAGAAGGGTAAAAAGAGAAGAGAAGAGGAGAGAAGAGAAGAGAAGAGAAGAGAAGAGAAGAGAAGAGAAGAGAAGAGAAGAGAAGAGAAGAGAAGAGAAGAAGTGAAATCCTCTCTGATACCCTAGTGACTGAGAGAAAGAATGTAGTCAGATATGAGTAGGGAATTTTCTTATGGGGGCATAAGCTAAAGATATGTTGTTCAATGAGTTGATGTGAAATAAGATGTTGAAAATCATAGAAGTAACAAAGATATCATTTAACACATCAGAATTTGGAAGTTCAAAAAAAAGTTGTATAAATTTATGACTGAAATCTTGATTGAGGTTGGTTGTAAACTTTGCATGACATGCTGATATAAGATAAAACAAAGCTAAAGGATATTGTACAAAAGTACACAGCAGAATAAACTATTGAAGTAAGACAGAAAAGAGTTTCACATATTTCAGGCCTACAGGAACCCGGAAATGTGATTGGCAAGGTGTAATCTGTGCTCAATAATTTCAATTTCCACTGAAATACTGAGATTTGTGGACATTAAAGTGTGTCCATGGATTGAAAAACAAATTCGTTTGGCAAGGACACCTCTAGTGCTCTGCAGGACTATAGCTTGACTTTAGGTTGGAACGTCTTGAGAGTAATTAGGAATATGAACCTCATTAAGAAATGTTACAAGAAAATTTTTATGGAACATTAAGTGAGGAAATATAAGAAATGAAACACCATATTTAGAGAAACAAAGGGTGCAGGCACCCCTCCCAGATATGTTAGAAGTGGAGAATTTATTTGAAAGTAAATATAAAAAAATTGATAATTTGTCAATTTATAAGTAAGAATATGCGCAAAGGTTTATTGATAAAGTTTTGATTCTGGTAAGCAATCAACCTTTTTGTTGATGACACAGATGCAAAATCAGTTATCAGACAGTGAGAGACTGAAACCAGGACAAGAATTCAAATAATGATGCTGTATGATCACATTGGTCTGTAACCTGAGAAAAAGTCTAGAGTTCACTTTTTTATTTTGTCTAGGATATAGAAAATTTAAACATATATATTTGAAATACTCTTCTCATTATTAGCTCCTGGCTCTAACAATGTACAGTTATCTTGACTTGAGAGAGCCCTCGGGCAAATATAGACATAATGACAGCTAGAACCTGTCCTGATGCCTCAAATGTTAATGCCTACAGGATATAGCGTAACATTATTCAAGTCAAAAGTAGTTGCTACACAGCCAAAAGTTATCAACTCTAGGTTAAAATACAAACCAGCACTTAAACTTGCAAAAACTGCAGTATTTGTGTCTTTTATCTCGTTGGGTCCCTTAAAATGTATTGCTGGTGTAATCTGAACAAACATAAAGTGTCAAACTTAAGATGGTTCCTTCAACTGAGTGTTTGAACAGAATATACATGCATTTCAAGGAAGAGTATAGATAATTTATATATTTCATTCACCTTAGATTTAGCTGTGGGATCATGTGTAATTTACTAAATAAGCAATTGCATGATGTCAAGACTGTAAATTGCAGAAACTGAAAAACTAGACTAGCTTTGTGAAGATTAAAATTAATTAAATCTACATAACAATGTGTTTTTCATAAATTTCAAATCAAGTCAATGTTTTGTCAGGATCTATGCTCTGAAATCTTACATTTGAGAGAGCAATTCAGGGATTTAAATTCTGCTAAGATTATAAATGGATTTGCACAGTGTAAATCAATCAAAGATGAAAGTGACTTTAATATATTAATTACTCCTTTAAACTCTTCTCTCACAATCCCAGCTGGCGGCTGAGGATTTCTACAAGCCATGATGCTAACTAGTTAGTGAAGCCCAGAGCGTTCTAGCTGGTCTACCACAGTGATTCTCTGATGTGCTTGAGATGAGCCTAAGATTTTACTTATTTACTTAATAAATAATAACTTGAAATTTTGATACTTTTGCACTCATAGAAAAGGTTTGGACAGGCATTGACCCTTCTGAGAATAAGATGATACAAGTTAATAAATATTTGTATATGTGGAAGAAAATAAGACAATTCACATTTATGCAAATGTAAAACATAATGTCATTGATAATAATAATAATAACAATAATTTTACAATAATTCTTAGTTTCTTAAAATCTTTAGCATGGCTTGCAGCAATTTTTGATAATATTTTTTTATTATTTTAAAGTTTAATATTTTAAACTTTACACATTCATTTTTAAATATAAAACTTCTCTTACAATAATTTTTTTTAGAGACAGGAACTTTTATTTGGAAATAGTAAGATTATTCTCCAAGACACATGAACAGGTCAACCTTTGGAGATGAAAGCAGAGTTTGGGCATTTTATTAGGACATTGTCCTACAATAGCTACTGTTCCCTGCAATTTATCACTTTGGTTGAAACAATTACATTTCTGCTTGTGAAGCATCCAGCCATGAAACAAAACCTATTAATTTAGATATGATTGTACCCATTTAAAGGTATGAAAAGATTTCTAACATTTTAAAGAACGTGAAGTACGTTAAAAGACGTCATGTTGGTTAAGGAAAAAGGGTGTTGGGAAGGCAAGGGAACATGATGCAATTTTATTACAATATCAAAAATAAAAGAAAAAAGAAAGAGGAAAAGAAGAGGATATAGCCAAAATAAATCCTTAGCACACACCAGGTTTTATTGAGTGGCCATTTTTATATGGGTAACATAAAGAAGTCCCCCACCATATCACTACCCTAGAGGGAGGCCAGGGTACACCAAGGAGGAGCAGGAAGAGTTGAAACCTTAATATCTAGTGTGTGCTCTAAAGGGCAGTAGAAGATTGGAGTTTTTATTTTGTGTAGAATCTTTCATAACTCATTTTTCTTACATATTTATTAATTAGTTTTATTAAGAGTTTTTCACATATATGTATATATATATAATTTTACAATTCTCTTAACTGTATTTCCTCTTTTTCCGCATCTATCCTCTTCACCTCTCTAGTGTTGACCTTATTGTCAAATACATATATGTTTTTCTATTTTAATATAAATTTACAGCTTGTGCATATGAAAAAAATCATGTAAAGTTTTCTTGCTTTTCACAATACCATCATTTGTTTTCTTCTCTGTCCTTCTTTAGATCTCTCTTCTGTCTGTTTTCATATCTATGTATAAATAAAACACACACACACACACACACACAAACACACCTAGATTCTATATAGGAAAAATGTATTATTTGTCTTTATAAGTAGAGATTTTTTTTCATCTAGCAAAATGATCTCCATTTTCATCATTTTTACTGAGAATGGCTCACATAATATGTCTTGACTACGGCTTCCCCTCCCTCTACTACTCCTAGTTGCTCCATACCTGCTCTTCCATTCAAGCACAGACCCTTCTGTCTTCCATTAGAAAACAAACAGGATTGTAAGGGACAACAAGTAAATATAGCAAAATAGAAAGCAAAATGATAAAACAGAAATGATGGTATCTGAGTTGAGCAACAAGGAAACAAGAGGGAAAGAGCCCAAAGCAAGGAACAAATCTCAGAAATCCATTCACTGTCACATACAGCAATCCCACAGAAACATTAAAGTGTAACTCATAATGTATATTCCAAGTACCAGGGATAGATTTTTGCAGACCTTGGGGATGCTGCCATAGTCTCCATAAATTCTTAAGAGCTTTGAGCATGATTTAAGGGGTTTGTTTATTTGGTGTGCTCCATCCCCTCTGGCTCTACTAACACTCTTTCTGCCTGAACTTCTGAAGGGTTTGCTGAGCCCTGAGGGTGAGGATTTTCTAGATCAATCACCCTAGGGCTGAGTGTCCCAAGATCTCTCACTCTCTGCAAATTGTCTGGTTCTGGGTTTGTGTACTTGTTCTCATCTGCTGCAGGATAATGCTTCTCTGGTGACGGCTGAGCAAGGATCTGATCTATGTGTATGGCAGAATATCACTGGTAGTACTTTTCTCAGACCAATATTATTTGGTATTTGATTTTTCCCTGAATTATCTAGTCTCTGATTCTTGGTCATGTGAGCATTGCCATTAAGTACTTGTCTTGTGGGTTGGGCCTTCAGTCAATTCAGATATTGGTTGGTTTCTTCCAAATTTGTGCCACCATTACCTAGTATATCATGTAAGAGGACACTATTGTAGATCAGAGGGGTTGAGGCCATCTTGGTGTTTATTTTTATCTTTTGGTAGCAACCATAAGGCCTTTCTATATGAAAGACTAGAACATGGGGTGAAGGCTCTACGTAAATTTGTGGAGGTGTTGCCTTCAGCAATGGGGTCTTACTGTCATTGTGTGGAGAGCAAACTGCAGTCATGGAAAATCATCTGCGTTATTTGAGGATTCCCATGGGCCTCTTTATAGTCAACAACTCCAATACTAGTTATTGGAAACTTCATTTGATGACAAGACAAGGCAGGTTGGGACTCTATCTCTCCCATTATTTGGTGATTTCATTTAGATTATCTTCATGTATCTATATAAATTTAGGAAGCCTCTACTCTATTAAGTTTTCATATTACCCCTCAAATGCCTATCAATTTTGGCTGTCTTTCCCTGTATTCTCTCCAGCATCCACCTCTCCCTCTTTCTCCCCTCTTGATTCTCCAGTTCAAGCACCCTGCCCATAACCATCCATAAATTATCAATTTTATTTCCTTTTTCTAATTAGATCTGTCTGTATTCCCTAGTCCCTTACTCTATGTCTAACCTCTGTGGTTCAATGGATTGTTGCTTGACTTTCATTGATTTAAGAGTTAATATCCACCTGTAAACAAATATATGCCATATTTGTATTTCTGCATCTGGGATACCACACTCAAGATAATTTTTTTCTAGTTCTGTCTGTTTACATACACATTTCATGATACCACTTTATAAAAAACAGCTGAGTGATATGCCATGGTGTAAATTCACTGCATTTTCTTTATTCTTCTCTTGGGGGACATGTAGGTTGTTCCCAATTTCTGGCTATTGAGAGAGAACAGAAATGACCCTCGTTGAGGAAGTATCTCTGTGGTATTAAGAAGCATTCTTTGAATATATGTTCAAAAGTGGTAATCTTGCATCATGAGGTGGATGGATTTTCATCTTCCTGGGGAACCAACACATCAATTTTCTGGGTGTCTGGACAAGGTTACCCTCCCACCCCTCTTCCTCATCCTCATCAGCATGAGCTGCCATTTTCAAGAATGGTAAGTATTTTCAAAAAATATTAGTTTCAATGAATCTATACATCGCATTCATTAAATATATTTTTCACAATATTAATCATATCGATATTAGATATATTTTCATCTTCTCTCACCTTTTTAAATATTTTTCTTTTTATGGGTTTAATGTTTAAGTATTTCATGTGACTAGTTAAGATTATTTCTAGAATCTTAATAAGGTCTTTTTAAATAGGATATATTTTTAATCATTTCTTTTTCAGTGAATTCAGTACTTGTATACTGTAAAGCTTTTGATATGCATGCTGGGTTTGTATTTCAGAGTTTTCTCTAAAGTGTTTATCAGATATAGGGCTCTTCCAGCCGAGTTTTTAGAATCCTTTAATTAAGTGACCATGTTGGATGCTTTCTTTCCTGCCTCTACCTTTTATTTACTTGTTTTGATTTAATTATCTAGCTATAATCTTGAGGGCTATATGCACTAAGAGTAGGGAAAGTGAACAGCCAAATACCATTCCTGATTTTAGAAGATACTTTAATTTTTTTTTAACTTCTCCTGAGCATATAAAGACCACTCACTGAGGTAAAAAGCAGGCAGAATGGTTTTTCTATGAAGTCCACTGTTAAAATGCATGACAAAGCTCTTGGGTATATAAGAGCTAACTTATAAACTAAGTTTATAAGTCACATCCCATCTTAGTTTCCTTTTTGCTGTGATAACTGCCATGAAGAAAACAGTTTAAGTAGGAAAGATTTCATATCATTTTACAAGCTATGTGTCAAAGTCTATCAGTGAAGGATGTCATTGCAAGTACTCAAGACAGGAACCTAGAGGCAGCAACTGAAGCAGAGACCATGGAAGGGAAGCACACTTCTTACTAGTTTGCTTAGATTGCTCTGTAATAAAATCAGGGACCACCTGCCCTGGAAAACTACCATCCCAAGTGGGCTGAATCCTTCAACATCAAAAATTAATCAAGAGAATAATCAACAGACTAATGTACAAATAATCCAATGACAGTTTGTGCACAACTGAGCTTTTCCTCAAAACACTCTATGTTTGTGTCAAATTTTTAAAATAATAATAGTATCAGGACACATCACAAATACAATCAGTAACTAAAGAGGCATGATTCCATTTGGATTAATATAGCTTCGATATTTCTTTTAATGTTGAAATCACTCATTAAGAAGAGGACTGAATTTTGAAAATAGATTAAGAAATGAATTAAATATCAAAGTTAAGGAAAGTAGCTATTTGAATTATGATAAGTCATAGTAGAAGAGAAAGCAGTAGAACAATGCATTTCTATTGTGTGACCAAGAAGGGTAGTCACAAAACCCATCAAAGAAAAATTAAAGCTAAACAAAATGCAAAATGGAAATTAAAAATAAATATGAGAGAACAGTAACAGTATACACAATTTCACCAGCCAGTGATTTTCTTTGCTAAGATGAACTTGTTTTCCCTCATCCTCTGAGCTGTCTTTTCAAGCTGACTTTACAGGGTGGAAGAGAGTTGCTGACAGTCTCTTTGTAAATCCAAATCAACTTGCCCAGACTGTCTCCCCTGCTGGGCTAGGTTCTTGCACATAGCTCAGCTCTCTGTTGGAGGTTTGCAGTCCTTCCTATGGGGTGCCTTGCCTTGTACCTTGACACCTCATAGCAAAATCGAGCCTCCTCTCAGTGGTGCAGACTGCTTACACCTTCTCTAAGTGCTGAGGCCTCTCCTCACACCATGACTATGGTGACTTTGCAGTCAAAGACACAGTCCTTGCCTGAGTGTATTTTTGTTGGTTATCCTGTGTCTGGTTCAGTTTATTTTCTGGTTTTACAGGATTTCAATGCCATTGCCAAACTGCTGGATGGGATTGGCATCCGTGGGTTTGAAGATGCAGTAGTTTTAAATGTTTTGCTTTCTTTCTCAAAGAACTGTTTTCGTGATTTCAATCCATAATGGTACCAACTTTTATTTACAAGTCTGGATGAAGAGAGACACAGGCAACCTCAAGTCATTCCAAATATCTGTGTCAGTTTATTTTTCCCTTCAGGATTTTTCTTCTATCTATATAGGAAAATTTCAGAAAATATTCTAATCATCTCAACTTAAAATGGCCAACCTTGCTTTTTTCTTGCTGCTCTTTTGAAAAGACTGGCTGGGCCTTGTCTCCTCTTCCACCTTCTCTTTCTTTCTGTATTTCTGTTTCTCTCTTCTGTCCCCTACTCCCTTTATCTCAAATAAAACTCCCACATTAAAACAAATGGCTAACCCCTTGATAATTCTTTCTTTTAAAAATCTATATTTATTAATCGTGTGATGGTGGCGCACACCTTTATCCAGAACTCAGGAGGCAGAGGCATGCGCATCTCTATGAGTTTGAGACCAGCCTAGTCTACAAGTGCTAGCTCCAGAACAGGCTCCAAAGCTACAAAAATCCTTGTCTAGAAAAACAAACAGACAAACAAAAAAAAACCAAAACAAAAAACACTGCTTTTGTTTAATTTGAATTTGAGCCGCAAATTAAGCCCCTTAATTAACTATTATATCCAACTGCTGCTTATTGTAAACAATAAAAATATAGGTTCTAATTTACATATTCCACAACGAATTCCCAAGCTCTATGTCTTTTATTAATTTAAATTTTATTAAAAGGGTATAAATACTGTATTTAGATTCAGTGATAAAGTCTCCTAATCATACAAAATCCAATAAAGGCAAAAGGTACAATTTCAAACCCTAACCATAATTATCCTATCTATTTAATAGGACAAAGCCAGAAAATTAGATAAGAGAAAAAATTTTGATCATATTTTACTTGGACCAAATATGTCCTCTCAGCCCTTTTGTGACATGTCCCTGATTATTGGCAAACTGGAGAATTTTATCTAGGTATCCTTCAGAGGATGTACCATAATCCACAGTCATGCCCTTTAAGAGTAAAAAGGTAATCTATAATACTCAATGTATTCAACCAAGAATCAAAATTTTAACCACTTGGTTCCTTTACATGATAATTGTTGAGATGCAAACATCTCTGTTTTAACTGATGAATGATATTTCTCATATGGGCTAGTGCCTTTGTAAGATAGTAAGATGCCTCAGTGGGTAAAATACTAACTGTGCACGTGACAACCCGAGCTTGAACTTCCAGAACCCACATAAAGCTAGATGCATTAGTATATTTCTTAACTCCCAGTGATCTTGTGGTTAGAGAGAAAGTAAAAAGGAATGTTCTGGGGATTTTGTAATCCTGCCCTACTGGATCCTAAATTGGCTAACAATTACAAAAACTTGTCTAAGCTGTAACGGAATTGTTCTAAAATACTTTGTAGCTATAGAAAAAAGTAAAGGTTGCTTACAGCATAAGAAATTTCAGCAATTGTAGTCAAGTATTTAAGATGGGTTGATAGTTATCCATCAAGTATCATGAGTCCCTTCTTGTCTGTGATATTTCTCAGATGTGCCTTATTTTCCATCATTTGAGAATCATGAGATCTTTCACAAAACATCTTTTTCCTTTTCTTTCTAAATGAAAATAAATTCTTTTCTCATACAATATCCAGACCATAGATTCTCCTCCCTCCTCTACTTTCTAGCTCCACACATCCCCTCTCCCCATAGTACCCTTTCCTTCCTCTTCAGAAAAGAGCAGGCCTTCATAAGACAACAATCAAATGCAATAAAATAAGATACAAGACAAGGCAGGATCTTTATGTTGAGGCTGGACACAACAACCCAATAGGAGAAGAACGCTTGAGTAGACAAGTGCCGTGCCAGTGCGGGCGGGAACCAAGAAAATCGGCGAAGGGTGTCCGATTGAATGAATGCACAGAGCACGAGGTTGAGGTGGAACAGCATCTTTATTGTTCTGCTGGGGCTAGCTTCTATACCATGACACCAAAAGAGGAGGGGGCTGCGAAGGGACTGTAACCTGACCCCAGTAGAGATCAAGAAACGGTCACCATGCACTCAAAATTCCTTCCCCCACTCCAGGAACAGAGGAAATTTATTATATTTTCTTTGCAGATAAGCACCTCAAATAGGGGCAGGGATATCGTAACTCAGGACTGTTGTTCCCACAGACAAGAGGCAATTTCACAATTGCTCATACCTGTTTTAATGCCTTGTCTATAATTTTTGATATAAATATTACTATTATATGCAATATTTATTATGTAATTATATATTATAAGAATGATATTGTGACTTACTCTCTTAGGGTTTTATTGCTGTGAAGAGACACCATGACCAAGGCAACTTTTATGAAGGAAAATCCTTTAATTGGGGAGGTTTTTATTTTCAGAGGTTTAGTCCATTGTCATTATTGTCTAACATGGCTATGCAGGCAGATTTGGTGCTGGACAGATATCTGAGAATCCTACATCTTTACTCACAGGCAAAAGGAAGTGTTCTGAGACACTGGGCATGGCTTGAGCATATGTAAGACCTCAAACCCATCTCCATAGAGACACACTTCTTCCAAACAGGCCACACCTCCTAATAGAAACACTGCCTTTGGGGGACATTTTCCCTCAGACCACCATACTAGCTAATATTATGTATTATATTTATGACTAATGTTAGTGTCTTTTTTATGTGAAATAGCATACTTCATATTTGATAGTTATTAATAATAATGGCAATAAATTTCACAAGTATATTACAAAACCATATTCACAACAGGCATGAAAGTTCATGCCTTTGTTCCCAGCATAGAGATAAGGCAGAAGGCAAGAGCTCATAAAATTCCTTGGATACATATTGTATTTTAGACTAGCCTTGAATCAATGAGATTTTTTTTCTCAATGAAACAAATGAAAACCATGAAATAGTTTCTATACTTTCTATCTAAATAATATCGTCTCCTGTTTATCAAATATTTTTTGTTATGCATCAGTTCTTAAAGTTAAATGATTAGTTTTGTAAATTTGCTGCTCAATTTATTCCTTAGTAATGCCTCTTGCTATTAATTATCATATAACTATATTAAATATAATTTATAATATCTTTTTAAACCATTATATATAGTTATATAGTTAATACAATTAATTAATTAACCGAATTAAATTGTAATATGTTTTATAATATCAAAATACTGATTTTTGTTTCCTAAATATACAGATAATCTCTAAAAACTTAAACCTTTGATACTCTAAGAAAACATAATTTGACTTCCATGATAAACCACAACATTATTTTAACTTATTAAAATCATCAAAGAAATCGTTTGAAAATCAATAAAATTATCATTAGCCTTATAAAATATACAGGTATGTTAAAATCAAACATTTAAAAATGATCTGCCATAAATGTACACTACAAAAAGGAAGCAAATTTAGGTTTAGTAAAAAAGTATCAGATAAATAAATATATAACTATATATAAGTATATATATAAATGTATACATATATACACATCGACAACTGTGTGCAAGAATGTTCAGAGCTCTTTCAGATTTATCACAGGAGGAAAATTATGCCTAACTACTTCCATTGGAGATTTTGAATTCCATGGTGAGGGAATTACTTTGAGAAACCTTTTATGTCACACAAAACCACAAAATTTAAAGCAGTGCAGTGCGTTCTGTCTTCTATATGTTATCAGACACACTCTAGATTTTAATTTTTTTTCATATATTCCTGTTCTACTCTAAAATGTCATCATTCAAATGTTATAAAACATGACATGCATAAAATGTGGAACACATTTGAAAAGGGGAAGGGTCGAGACGAAAATGAGTTCCGCAGTCAATAGTGGATCAAATTGAAGAAGGAGTTGGCAAAAACGTAGAGGGATGTTCATGTATAAAATCTTCAGAAATTACAAAAATAGCTTCAAGATAGACTCCCATTTTGCTCTTTAAACCAAGAAAAACTTTCCTGACAAAATCTTTTCTGTTTAATGACATTCCATTATCATTATTATATAACATTAACATTATTCAGCAATTATTATCAATTGTTGATCTTGGTGCCTATACTATTGGCATTAAGGACCACAGAATCAACTAATCAGGACTCATTGGGGCTCACATAGACAGAAGAGGCGGTCACAGAACCTGCACGAGCTATGCTAGGTCCTCTACATTTATGTTATAGTTGTTTATCTTATTTTCTTTGTGGGGCTCTTATCAGGGAGAATGGAAGTTTCTCTGACTTTTGTGCCTGCTCTTCTCTGTCCTAACAAATTCTTTAATAATGTAAGATGATTAATTTTTATAAATGCCAATGAATGGCATAATATATCCTGCAGAGCATATTTTATTGGTAAAATAAAAATTTGATAGACACATTATGTTCTCTTAAGGTGAAATCTTATATTTTGCTTTTGTTTGATAAAATTAAAAGGCATTTTCAATATTCATGAACACTGTTCCATTAAAAAAAACTTTGTATATTTGTTCCTTGAGAATTTCCTGCTCTATATTTTGACCATATTCACTCTAAGTCTCCTTAAATTCACCAATATTCCCTCCATGCCAACTCTTGTATACCTCTCTTTTAGCTTCAAATTCTGATTTTTGACCCTGAGTATATACCCATTCACTGAAGGATGGTCAACTTGCCTGAAGCTTCACCCATAAAGAAAAGTGGCTCTACGTCTCCTAGTGGTTAGCATTTCTCAACGTTTCCTGAGTTAGTGGTGGGATTTTTTTTTAAATTTACTTATTTATTTATTTATAAAAATTTCCTCTTCCTCCCCTCCTCCCCATACCCTCTCACTCCCCCCACTCCCTCTCCTCCTCCCTCTCCAGTCCTAAGAGCAGTCAGGGTTTCCTGCCCTGTGGGAAGTTCAAGTTCCTCCCCACTCCCTCCAGGTCTAGGAAGGTGAGCATCCAAACAGACTAGGATCCCAAAAAGCCAGTACATGCAGACAAAACAAGACCCAGTGCCATTGTCAATGGCTTCTCAGTCAGCCCCCATGTCAGCCACATTCAGAGAATCTGGTTTGATCACATGCTCATTCAGTCCCAGTCCAGCTGGCCTTTGTGAGCTCTCATTAGATCAGTCCCCTTGTATCAGTGGGTGAATGCACTCCTCGCGGTCCTGACTTCCTTTTTCATGTTCTCCCTCCTTCTGCTCCTCATTCACTCTCTTCTCTATGCTCTCATCCCTCATTAGAGGAACTTTTTTATTTCCTAGCAGATGATTCACAGAGAGACCCACAATTGGTCAAGGGGAAGAGAATAAGAGACTGAACAATACTCAACTTTCAAGGGAGCAATCTATAACACTCTATCTAATTCTCAGTTAACTTGAAAATAGGAGACAAGTTGTAAGAGCAAACTGTGGGATGGCTACAAGCATACTGGGTTTCATCATACAGCTGAACGTACATATACATTCTAGCAGGTGTTTTAGCATCCATAAGATATGTGAAAGCTCACTTTGCATAAAACATCTTGATCCTTTATTGTACTTTGATAATAGGAGATTATATGGATTATTTGTACTTCAAAATTGTGCAACAAGAAAGCTTTAAATAACTGTACATTGTACTTAATTTTTTCTTATAGCTTATTTATGATTCTTTGGCAAGAGGTTCAAAAGATAAAGTTTAAGAGGCCCCCACAACCGCCACAATTTGGGGTGACATTTAAGCCATGTCAATATCCCTATGCGGTAATAGTCATAATACAACTTTCCTTGGTAGCATCCTTTGCTCTAAATAGGGCAGTGTACAAGTGAACTCTAGCAAATCGGACTTCAATCTCTTCTCAAAATAGAGCAACAACAAAATGCCAATGCTGAAAGATGAAAAAGCTGTCATTGCTACAACACTCTCCTGTAATACAAGTTTCTCTAGTGGCAGCTCCTCTTAAGCCTCCACCTCCAGTCTCTTGCAGGAGTACTTACTCGGAATACGCCATCTTGGCATTTCTCTGTTGCTTACGTTTTTACATTCTTTTATACTTGAGACTAAGGACCTGAGTGAAACCAAGGAATGCTTTTGACATTGATAGTTCTAACAGTTTTGTCTTATAAAAATGTTCAATCACTACTTCTGGACTATATCCTAAGCTTCTATGTGTGTCAGAGGTCTCTTAAAATTATGCACAGTTTTTGAGTTGAACATTTTCAAATGCAAAGCGTATAGCAGAAAGTGCCTTCATAGGCATAGGAATCAATTGTCTTTTGAGAAGTTGTTCTGCATATTAAACCAGCAGCATTAGAGAAAAGGACAAGTGGGATCAGGAGTGTCAGACTGAAGATAATGAAGTGGTGCCCTGCTTTTCATCTTTGCAAATTATTTTTAGGAAGGAGGCAACTGAATGAATAAAGAATAATCCAATTGGGACTGGATTCTCTTGTCAAAATACAAAGAAAATTGTCAAAGCTGTTAGGTCAAAATGAATGAGACCATACTCTTCTATCTAATAATTATGAGTTTTGGACTATGAGTTTAAAAGAAGTTAATATATGCTCTGGCACTGGAAAATAGCACATTTTACCAAAAAGAGTGACTAAGATTCCACTCTGGCGAATAATGTCGATAGTTACATATTTTTTAATCTTGTTCATTTAATAAGTTAAATATTTATTAAGATAATTTATGTAATTAAGAATTTCATTGAAAAGTATCTTTTTCATATTTAATCTGAATAAATAATATTCCT
Source organism: Myodes glareolus (assembly GCF_982192425.1). Taxonomy (NCBI): domain Eukaryota; kingdom Metazoa; phylum Chordata; class Mammalia; order Rodentia; family Cricetidae; genus Myodes; species Myodes glareolus. The sequence goes on from NC_142044.1 coordinate 11,479,248, forward strand.
TAGCACTTGACATCATTTTCTAGCTATTTTATATTTAAATTTATCAGGAAAAATAACAGTCACATTTATCATGTTTGAGCTGAGTTTTGGTTTTTAATTTGGGATGTTCTTTGCCTAGTTGTCTATCTTTGTTATAGTAACAGACAAGAACAACAGTTGCTGTGACTATCTTCACTTTTACGTTTAAACAGAAGACTGAAAATGTTAATTTGTTGAATTCATTGCTTAATAATAATGAGTCCAGATCATAAGGACATAATCAGTAGTGCTAAGCCTCACTCAGGACTGAAAATCAATGAGATCTAATGTAGACATGTGAAACTCATAAACAAATGATTGAACCCAGCAGTCTGAATTATCTGAAGAACCACTGAATTACAAGTAAATGAAGCCCATTGTAAGCGGCAATATTGTGATCATACATTTAAAAAACTAAGTTTTTAAAATAATGTTTTGGAAGTATACTGAAAATATCATGGTAGAGTATCTTCCTTATAAATTATGAAATTAGATTTATAATCTTAGGAATCTTGATATCTATAGTAATGATTACATAAAACATGTACAATAAACAATGAAATAGAAATTCTTTTAGCTTCAATCACTGATAGAGTAGGAAAAATTACTAAGAATACTTCATCTTCTAATTCCAATAATACAGTTAACAAGATATATTAATTACATTTTCTTCCTTGGTTATTTCCAAGAAACTGATATCTTAAAAAAGATAATTAGAACGATATTCTCTGTTGATTATTTTTCTACATTTTACATCATTGCTTCATTTTGCTCCAGTATGATTAGAATTACATTTCCGTTTAACGATATTGCCTATTAAATACTCATTTAAAGAGATGATTAATGATCATATACATATATGCATATGCTACTCATACATATGAATGATAATTGAATTATTTCTCTATCAGCACTTTATATACATTCTGTGTGGAAAAGTATGTTTTCTAGGCTAAAGGTACGTGTGATTCAAAAGTAGAGAGTAGGAATGTGATTTTCATTCAGTTCTCTGATGCAAAAATTTGCAATAGTAATTTGCACCTAATTAACACAATAATGTTTACATTAATTTTAGCTTGCTCTAATTTAAACTTAAATGCATGTGTGTGTTCATTTGTGCATGATTATCAATTTTCAATAGTGAAAGTACAAAATGAGAGACCGTTATTCTCATTATATATTCTCAAGACATTGTATGATATATAAAGGATATCCTAACCGTAATTGTTTGAAAGAATGTTAAGTGGACTGTATTTATAAATTTTAGATAAAAAGTACACTTGAAATTACACTGAATATTATTGTATAAGTTAGATTTGGCATTTAAGATTGAGGTTTCTTAACAAAATAAAATGATTTGATTATTTTCATAAGTATTAAAACAATGATGTACAATTCATGTTAAGGGGTGAAAATATTCTTTTAGTCACAGACCAGATATTTATTAATAAATGGTGTTTCATAAGAAAATAAATGTACCACCTGCACGGACTGGAGGAAGAGGTCAAGGCTGCTCTCCCAGTTTGGACAACTCTGCTCCTTAGGCCCTAGGTCACTGGTACTGCCAACGCCCCTCCCCCACAACCCAGCACCACCAGACAGTAGAAGGCAAGTCTTCTTTAGTCAGGCCTCTTCACCACACCCCCATCTGCACCAGACACAGAGGCACAGTCCCCACCTGTACCTTTTATGCCTGAGTCACAACCCCCTCCAGCAAAACCGTTATGGAGTCGACTTCAGATGAAATTATATAAGGTCTATGTACTGTTCTACAAGCTTGCAAGCAGGTGAGGCAGAGGGGGCGCTCTTGTCCCACGCTCGGATTAATGGGAGAAAAGACACAGAGCTTACAGAGCAAGGGGGTCTTTAGAGGGAAAAACCGCAAGCAGGGAGTTACAAGCCTTGGTGTTAATAGATTGGATGGGGGTAGTTGACTCTAAGTCGAGGGGAATTTTTGTAACTATCCACAAAATCACCGGCTGTCCTCGAGTCTCTGGGCAGCCAGGCAGTTTGGGGGCTAGCTGTTGTTTTTCTCTGAATTCAACAGGTACATGAGGTGGGGCCCCTGGAGTGTGGTGCCTGCTAGGTTAGATTCTGCCAAAGATGGGGCCTGGGTTTAAAATGGCTTTAGTCTTGTCTCTTCATATCAGCTAGAGAAAGAGAGAAGTGGTGGCTCTCCATGCTGGACAGCCACACTCTCTAGGCCCTAATTGGGAGAGGGGTACTTTCCGCACCCCTCCCCCACCCATCCCAGCCCCAGCAGCCAATCAACAGACAAGTCTCCGGCTTGCACTGATTAGAGAAAAAGCTGCTTCACAGCATCGCAGCGGCAAAGCCCCCACCTGCACCAATGGAAGGAAGAGCCCCAACATCCAGTTAGCAGGCAAGACTACTAAGGCCTGGCCAGTCCACCACCAGTAATAGCAGCATCAACGTCATCGGGAAGCACAGGCTCCACCTGCACCAACTGGAGGAAAAGCAGTCCTTAAAGGAACAGACACCATGAGCACTAATAGGAGGAAGGATCAACACCTGTATCTATAATTACCTGAATCCCAGATATCCATCACAAAGGCACTGGAAATATATTCAACAAAACTATAGAAGAAAATCTTCTCAACCCAAAGAAGGGCATGCCTATGAAAGTACAAGAAGCTTAGAGAGCACAAATTAGAGTTGAAAAAAAAGGGGGGGGGGGATGAACAAGGACATTTCTTATTCATCACAGGGAAGAAAAACAACTAAATGAAGTCTCAATTCTGAACATCTATGCTCCAAATATAAAGACACCCATATTTGTACAAGAAACATTACTAAAACCCCACACACTAATAGTGGGAGAATTCAATACCCCACTCTCAACACTGAGCAGGACTGCCAGACAGAAACTAAACAGAGAAATAAATTACCTAACAGATGTTATGATTCAAATAGGCATAGCAGACATCTATAGAACACTCAAACCAAACACAAAAGTATATATATTTTTTCTCAAAACCTCAGAGGTTTCAGTGGAACTTTCTCTAAAATAGATCACATCCTCAGTAACAAAGTAAACCTCAACAAATACAAAAAAGAAAAAAAACAATTGGATCACCATGGCTTTAAGTTAGAATTCAACAACAACACTAATTGCAGAAATCCCACAAACTCATGGAAATTGAACAATACTCAACTGAATCACCTCTGGGTCAAGAAAGAAATAAAGAAAGAAATTAAAGATTTCTTAGAATTCAAAGAAAATGAAGGCATAATGTACCCAAACTTATGGGACACTATGAAAATACTGTTAAGAGGAAAGTTTATAGCACTAACAACACACCTGAAAGCTCTAGAACGAAAAGAAGCAAACTCACCTAAAAGAATTAGATGACAGAAAATAATCAAATTGAAGGCTGAAATCAATAAAATAGAAACAAATAAAACAATACAAAGAATCAATGAGACAAAGAATTGGTTCTTTGAGAAAATCAATATATACAAACCTTTATCCAAACCAACCAAAAGTCAGGGAGAATATACAAATTAACAAAATTAGAAATGAAGAGGAAGAGATAACAACAGACACTGAGGAAATCCAGAGATTCATCAGGTCATCCTTCAAATACCTGTACTCCACAAAATTGAAAAGTTTAAAGGAAATGAACAGTTTCTGGATAGGTACCACATACAAAAATTAAATCAAGACCAGATAGATAATTTAAATAAACCTTTAACTCCTAAGGAAATAGAAGAGTCATTAAAAATCTCCCCCAAAACAAAAAACAAAACAAAACAAAAAACAACAACAAAAAAGGGACAGGTAGTTTTAGTGCAGAATTCTACCAGAATTTAAAAAAAAAACATAATTCCAATGTTCCTCAAATTGTTTCACACTATAGAAACAAAAGGAACACTGCCAAACACTTTTCATGAGGCTAAAGTCAACATGATATCCACAAAGATGCAACAAAAAGAGAATTAACAACCAATCTCCCTCATGAACATTAATGCAAAAATACTCAATAAAATACTGACAAAACAAATCCAAAATCTACAGAACTTGCCCATATACCTTCATGCCTACTGTATCTGTATCTTCGTCTCAGTATTCTCCACCTACAACTGTGAAGTGTTTTACAGTACAAGTACATTTGCAACATTAACCTCAGTAGAATGTCTGTTTTCCAATTAAAGCTATTCTTAAATTTTTAAGTCTTGATGTAAGAGTAGATTTTAAACCTGACAGAATGTGTGTGGAAGTTTTAATATATCATATGCCTACTACTTACTAATTAAAACTCATGTGTTATGCTCTGGGAATAATATGAGAAATAATATAATTATCATGTATTTATTTATTGCATTATTTGAACATTATTCATACAGAAAATTGATTAAAAGATAATTTTTATAGCATCTTCTTATATTATGTTTGAAAAATTTAGTTTTACACTATTGTCCTAATAAGAATAAGGACACATTATTATATATGTGTAGTATTCTCGAATATGCTTACTTCCATAAATATTATGTGTAAGCCAAATGAATGATGATAGATCAGGAATATTGTAAATAATTTCCAGAGAATGATTTTTTAAGATCCTTTTTTCCTAACATAGTATTTCTTCCTTTTAAAAAATAAAGTATGTGTGCTTTTTATTTATGTGCAGGTCTTAGAGGCAAGAAAAGAATATCAGATTCCCTGAAGCTAGAGTAATAGAAAATTGTGAACATCCTGATGTGTGTTCTGGGAAATGAACTGAGTGTTTGCAAAGAGCAGATAGCATTTTAAGCATTAATTTCTCTAGCCATTCATTAAAATATTTTTTATTCTCAATAAAAATTAAATTTTATTCTTGCTTTTATTCTAGCTTGAAATTAAAGTTATTTTGTTATATGATTATTACATTATGTCTATAAAATATTGGACATACTTATATGGACAAATAATATATTTTGAAATTTAAACAAAATATAAATGAACAAGACGGAAGAAATTTTAAAATAATCTATTTTGATTTGGAGTTATAATTAACCTAGAAGAAAATGAAGTTTATACATGAGATTTTATTATTTTGTAAATATTTTGTACAATATAAGTTGATCATGTGTTTTACCCTCTCTTTACTTCCCCAAGTTTTCTACCCTATACTTACCAAACCTCAAATATTTTCTCTGCCTTAGAACAGACACATGGACACACACACACACACACACACACACACACACACACACACACACATCACAAACAAATTTTAAAAACACAAAATTCTAAAACATAACAAAATGAGCAAACAGAAAACCCTTTGAGATTTCTTTGTGTTGGTCAACTATATCTGGCCGATATGCCCAGTGTCTCTTCACTGAACAAAATTGATTTTTCTTTGTCCAGTACCTATCAGTTTTCAATTATCTTGGTCAGACATTTACAGTTATGTTCAAAATTGACACAAGGTATGTAAATAATATAAAGTATATTCATAAGATGGTATGTTTTTTAAGATTATATGTATTTTACATTATGACATAAGTCTCCATTTACAATATTTTAAAATTCGAGAAACACAATATAGTGAGTTTTCCAAATGGTTTAAACATAGTGAATCTGAGACAGCAGAAAAAGGCTCTAGAATGAAACAAAATTATAGACAATCAAAGATGATAAAAAAATCTCATCAGCCATATTCTTTGCTCAAAAATAATATTTATGCTTAGGGTAAAGGAAGCCCATCTCAGACAGGCATTCTAAACTGACAGAATTCATCACATGTAAATGAGAAACAAGATATGCTCAGGGAACCCCTTTATGGCAAAAAATAAAATAAAATAAAAACAGTACACAGAAAACTATGTGACTCATAATATGTGATTTAGTACAAAATATCACATTGACTTTGCTATCAAATAGAGAGATTGAAATCATGATCACAAAATTGTACTGTATCTTTTTAATGCTCTTCACATACAGTGATATAACACATGAAAAGAGGTCTATTGTAAATACTGACAGTCAAACCACAGAGCTCAATGGGAAAACAAGGTTTGTTATTGACTTTACAATTTGAAACTTAACTTAATGATTGAGGATATGGGGAAGAGAGGCTAACTATACAATCTGTGAGTCTGTAAAGATTCCTGAAATCAACATTTTCTTTTCTGTTCCCTGAATAAACATGCATTAAATCCCCCACTTTATGCCTCTAAGACTTGTGGCTATGAGCTACTAAGTTCCAAACTTGTCTTTCTACCGAACTTGCCAAACACTGTTGGAAGCCTGATTTAAGTCTTACTACTATTGATCATTGCAATAACTTATCACCAATGTAAAAACCCAAATACAGCATCTGTACACCCTATACACCCTAGTGATTTTATACTATAGGTACCAGGAAGAGTTTGAATTGACAAACCAGGTCTTTATCATCATGACAGATTAAGGCTATTGATCTTGACATGTGAGATTGCTAAATTAATATTCTGCTGCAAAGGTGATACATTATAAAGGTGTGTGTGTGTGTGTGTGTGTGTGTGTGTGTGTATGACACTTGCTCTCCAAGGATCCATTGCGCATTAGTCATTATTGTTTGTCCTATCATGTTTTTTTTTTTCTTTTTTTAACACAGTGACTATGGAAAATTGAGAGAAACTGTGTTTAGGTAACAAACATGTATAGAAATTCAGTGTTTAGCAGGTGGATAAAATAATGAGATTTTATTTTATTACATTTTGAAAAGCTACGTGGATGAAATTTAAGCTCCCAAAAGAAGAATGAGAACATGATATTTCAAGCCTGGGAAATCAATAATAGGAAAAATAAATTAGGAAGAAATTTAGTCTGGCAAATTCTTTTGACTTCCACACATGCACTGCAAAGCCCTGAAAACATAGGTGGAAGTATCTATGCTAACTAGTTTTGAGCAGAGTAAAGTTTACCAAAAATCATGTTTCTAAGCAATTAACAAAATTAGAGTGCAAGCATTTCTAGACTCTCACAATCAGCGTCTTTAAGTGGTAAACAAGTTTTCTTGATCTTATAGAGTTTCAAATTTCAAATTTAAATGAAGACATAGTGATACACCCTGTCCTGTTTTTATTAGATACATAACTGTACAGTATCTTGGCAGCTCACTTTTAAAATGTCCCTGTTTGAATGTAGTAATGATCCTATTGAATGAGACTATCCCACTATTCAACAGAGTTCCATCGGCTGGGTTCATGGTCCTAGGTGTTTATGTTCATGGCCCATGTTGCTATCAAAGACCAGACATATACCCAGGGTCTAAATTACAACCTATGGCCATGCTGGTTTCCAAGGACCATGTCTCAGCCCTGGCCATGCTGATCTAAGTGGCATGCACTGTTATTCTAGGCCATGGTGTAATCCAGGACAAGGCTGCTGCAGAGAGCCATGTCTGGGTCTTTGATCCTACCAGAGCCAGTGTCTGTGATGATGCCCATGGCTGCTGACACCTTGTCAAAGCTGCCACAGGGGCTGTTTTAATCTGAATGATCTATGTTGCTACCTGGCTCCATAGTGACATCCATGCCCAGGCTACTGCTGAGGACAATTTCTGGAGAGTGTTATATTTCAGATCTCATTATAGAGGTAACTCTCACCATGGTCTTAAAATTTTATGATTTTCATTGGAAAGTTTTGTGGTTTTGTTCTTGTTTAAGAAAGATGAAAATTGCTATATTATTCTTATTGAAGCACAGAGAAGTTTCTTTTAATGAAATAAATTTAAAGGTTAGCTATAATATGCTGGCCTCAGTCTGTACTTTTATTTATTTATTTTTCTTAAATTAGCAGATACCAATCTCATTTAGCAATGATTAGAAAAGGCAATGCAGTAGAGGGTTTACTTTTGCCAATAATGTTTATTGTGTTGGTTGTTTGGTTAGCCAAAATTCCCTTTGAAAAGACAGTGATGTCTGAGATCTCATCCTGGTGACAGTTCTTGTTTTAATAACTAAAATCATTGCAAAATTGGCCTCAGAGTAGAGCTAAGTGATGTTTCTAAAAGCAAATTCCTTGGATTCTGAGTCCTAGAGAAACAAGATTCACTCAGTGATTTTCAGGTTCAAAAATTTTATGCTAATTTCCTATGTGTAATCACAAAGTATCTTCCTGTTTCTTTTGCTAATTGTTATATACATATCTCCAAAGGACAGTGGGAAGAATGAACTGTTATTTTGCACAGAACCAAAACATTGTCACCAATGTTTATTACAATTACCATATTTTAAAAATGCCACATACCCACAGCAACAAAAATGGCTCTCCAAAGTATTTTGTGAAGCAGTACAATAATTAACTTTCACATTTCTTGAGACTTACATTAACAACTTTCAAAACATTCTCCATGCAGAGGAAGAAAATACAGGACAACTTACTCTGCTGAATACAATGTAGAATGGTTGCCTTGAAAATAACTGGAGACAGATTTGGCAGTTGAATTAGCTGATTTAATTAATGAAGTACCAACACAACTGAAAGAACAGCTCATGGATGAACTATGGCATTTAGAGTTTCACATTTGGCAAACAGCCTTGGAAAACTTGCATAGACTGCATGCTTAAGAGAGGATAGCTATTTGTGCTGATGAAGGGATTTGAACTTCCAACCCAAATAACAGTTTTGGCACACATATCATTTATCAAGATCTGGACAGCTTTTCAATAATCAAAGCCTCTTTAGAAGGCACGTAGTGACACAATAATCAATGTGAATATTTTACATTTTGCTTTAGCTTGCCTTAGAACATAGATATTGCATTGCAACATTACTATGTTCTACCTCCCAAACAGGATGTTTTAGTATGATTAACATAAAAATTTCCATTTATCCAGTTATAGGCAGTTATTCAGATTCTCCATTAGTTGGTACTCTGTAGAATGAAGGCTTCTTATTGTCTGCTGACTTTAATTGTTTTGGGTATATGTTCATTAGTGGTAGACATTTCTTATTATAGACTTTTTAGTTTATTAGTTTATCAAACAACAGCCATGAAATTTTTGATATTGGTTAGACTAATTTTATTTCATAAAAATGTGCAAGCATTCTTTTGTTCTATTCCTTCCACACCCATGTTTACTCTCCCTCCCCACACAATGCTATTGTATTCTGGCTGGGTTGAGATAGGAGGTCAATATAATATTGGTTTTCATATTCCTGAAACAAAGTTGCTGAACATACATTTTCCTCTATTTTATAAAAACCACAGTTTAGACTAGTTTTGAGAAGTATTTTTTTTTCAGTAAACTTGCTAGTTTGTTGCCTGAACCGCCTGGTCTTGTGGACCTCATATGTGTGCATAAAGAACTGAATATGAAAACTCTGTCAACCTAAGTTGTTAAATATCGCCTGCTTCTCAGTTGGTTCTTTCTTCACTCTATGATTGTTTATTTTGCGTGCTGAAGATTTTTAGTTTATTGTGGTCACAGTCACTATTCCTTTCTGTTATTTTCTGGGTTCTTTCTTTCCTATTCAGTAAGCCATTGCCTATCTTTAAGTGACTATGTATTTCTCTACGATTTTCAAAAACTTATCCCAAAACAATTTTAAACAGACCTTGAAAGGACAATACTTAGATTTATATGAAAAAAGAAAACAAAAACAAGATAGTTACAACAATCCTCTTCAATAAAAGAACTGCTAGAATAATCACCGTCCCTGATTTCAAATTATACTGCAGAACTATAGTAATAAAAAAAACGGTATTGGCAAAAAACAGACAGATGGATGAATGAAATTGACCCAGACAAAAATCCACACACCTCTTTACACCTTATTTTTGGTATAAAAAAAGAAAAAAGCCACAAATGCAGAATGGAAGAAGAAATCATCTACTTGTAGGACAAAGCAAATATACCAACATCTATAGTACTGCACAAAACTCAAGTGCATGTGGATCAAAGATATCAACATAAAACCACATACACTGAATCCAATGGAAGGGAAAGTGGGAAATAGCCTTGAACACATTAGTGCAGGAGATAACTTCCTGAACAGAACACCAATAGCACAGGCACTAAGATCAACATTTAATAAGTGGAAACTCAAGAAACTGAAAAGCTTATTTATGTAAGGCAAAGGCAATGAGCAATAAAACAAAACAGCAGCTAAAAAGTGAGAAAAGGTTTTCACCAATTCCACATCTGACATAAGGTGAATATCCAAAATATATAAAGAACTCAAGAAACTAGATATCAATAAAACAAATAATCCAATTAAACAGTGCTTTGAACATATAAGAGGAGAATTCTCAACAGAAGAATCTCAAATAGTCAAATAACTGAGAAATACTTAAAAAAATACTCAACATCTTTAGCCCTCAGGGAAATGGAAATCAAAGCTACTTTGAAATTCCCCCTTACACTGTCTGAATGGCTAAAAAAAAAAAACAAAAACACAAAATGACAGCTCATGTAGGCAAACATGTAGAGTAAGGAGAACACTCTACTGCTGGTAGCAATGTAAACATATACTGCCCTATGGAAATCAATATGGTGTTTCTTCAGAAAATTGGGAATTAATCTACCTCAAGTCCCAACTATATCTGTCTTGAGACTATACCCAAAGGGTGCTCTATATTACCACAAGGACACATGCTCGAATATGTTCAAAGCAGATTTTTGCATAATAATCAGAAACTATAAACAATCTAGATGTCCCAATACTGAAGAAAGGACAAAGAAAATAAAGGAAATTAAAACACTAGACTATTACTTAATTGTCTAAAAACAACATCATGAAATTTGCAGAAACACAGATGAAAATAGGGGAAAAAATCATCCTGAATGATTTAATCCAGACCCAGAAAGACAAACATGGTATGTAATCACTTATAATGGATATTAGCTGCTAAGTAAAGAGTAATCATGCTACAAATTACAGACCCAGTGAAGCTAAACTACAAGGAGGGTTCAAGTGATGATGCATGGATCTCCTTGGGAAGAGAAGATATAATGTATTTCATGGGTGGGAATGAGAACTAAAGAGATCAGTTAGGATGTGATGGAAAAAGAGAGTACAAGAAGAGACAACTGCAATTGAGGGTATATTGGGAGTCATGTGCAAAACTAGTGTGATGGAAACTCCCTGGAATCTATGAGGGAAGACCCCAGTGAAAACTCCTACATAAGGAATCTGAACCAGGCAAATACTTTAACCAGGTAAGGCTTACAACGGTGGGACTGGTACATCAACTCAACCATGGAATTTTTGACCTATAATTTGTCCAGCCTGCAAGATGTGCTCGAGTAATGGTGGAATAGAATTCCTAGGTGAGGCCAATCAATCATTGATCCAACTTGATTCCCACATCAGTAGTAGGAGCACACATCTGGGACAGTCTGATTTAAGAATTCCGGGAGAACATTCCCCCATATAACCCATTAAAGAGGGTTCATAGGGCCAAGAGAGACTAAAGCAACAAGCACAGAGCCCATATGCATCTGAACCCAGTCCTCTGCTTGTATCTTATGATTCTGCGGCTTAGTGTTCTTGTGGAACTCCTAAAAGTGGGAGTGGTGGGTGTTTAGGATTTTTGCCTGCTCTTAGGACACTTGTGCTCCTATTGGGCTGCCCCATGCAGTCTTGATGTTAGAGTTTGTGTGTGGTCTTACTGTCACTTGCTATGCCGTGCTGAGTTGATGTCCCTGGGAGGCCTGCTCTTTTCAGAAAGAAAATGTAGAAAAATTAGGTCTCGGAGAAAGGAGTATTGTGAGAGAACGGGGAAGAGAGGAAGGATGGGAAACTGTGGTTTGACTGTAATATATGAGAAAATAAAAAAAAGAAAAGAAATACTATTTTTTTGAAGAATGATTAACATCACATGACTATAACAATACTTTTTATGCTCATCCATGAATTTGAGAGCACTTTCAATTTTTTTATCTTCTTTTTTTTTGAAAGTAATTTTATTAAATTATAAAAAGTTTCCATTTACGCCCCTCCTCCCAACGCCCTCCCACTCCCCCCTCCCTCTCCTCCTCCCTCTTTGTCCCCAAGGGCAGTCTGGGTCTCCTGCCCTGTGGGAAGTCCAAGTTCCTCCCCCCTCCCTCCAGGTCCAGGAAGGTGAGCATCCAAACAGACTGGATCCCAAAAATTTATCTTCTTGTCATCTTTATAAATGAGTTGGTGTTTCTGTCTCATAGATTTCAATATCTTAATTTTATTCTGTACTCCATCAATTTGAAATATATCATGTGTATTTGAGTTTTTCTGATCAAAATGTCAGTGACAACTTCAATTCATTCTTAAATGCCCATACCTTTCTAAGGTCCAAGTAAGGACTTTTTGTCATTCTTTACTGACTAGATTCTCTGCCTACAGTCCACACTAAAATATCTTCTTCTACCTCAAAAATATGTTACTCCTTGGTTGCAATCCTGACGTTTGGACTTTACTACTTAGCTAAAAGTATTGGTAAAACTTGAATATTCTAACCATCAACATTGCTTACAAAGCCTGACACTATTTTATGTGTATTCCTCACAATTGATGAAGTAAGAGATTGTTTCATGTGACCCATTGAATTTATTTTCAGTGTTCTGTGATACCCTATTGCAAAATTTTCAAATTTTTTATTATTAACATAAAAAGTGTTTTGTATTGTCTCCTTAGCTTATTAATTTGTGTTTTTTACATTTTGAATAACAGAATATAGATTTATTTTTCACTTTTTGAGGCAGGGTCTTTCTATGGAGTCTTGGCTGTTCCTATCACTCCTTATTTTCTTGGCATTGCCTCAAAGTTTTTGTTGGTTTGTTTACTTATGTATGTTTATTTTGAGATTTTGGGGACAAACCTAATATCTCATGAAGGTGCCCCATAGTACATGTCTATATTCTTATTCTAAATTGCAGTTATTTTATTTTTATTAGAGATGCTGTGAGTCAAGGCCATGATCTTTTATGTGTTATTTTAAAAACTAAAGACATATTACATTGTTTACACTTTACTTACTTGCTAATTTTAGTATGTTTTGACATTTTCATTTCTTGCTGGAGAGAGATGACCCTTCTAGCATCTTGCAGATTCTTAGAGTTGAAAGGGTCTCTGCTCTGAGGCTGACTTTGATGCATGTAAACCAGTCAATCTCTGAAGACAATACTTTCCTTTGTTTTTATTATACAATGATCCTGGCAATAAGAAACCATGTTGTAATCTGAAGACTCCAGATCAGATGTTTGTCCTATCTTCCTCACCCTCTCCTGCCTTGTTCTGCTTGCAAAATGCTGCGTCTCAATTTCTATAGCTTCTGCTTCTTGAAAATTATTGCTATTTTCCACACAGCCATATCAGCAATGCTGTCCTTTTTGTTTTTAAGAACTGTGTGTGGAAAAACAATCAAACAATTAAAAATCAAATAATAATAACAACAGTGACAAAAAGCAAACAAACACACAAAAAAAAATCACTGGCTACCACTAACAACAAAATAAAACTGAGCTTCTACATCTCTCCCCTTTTGATTTTGTGGCTGAACTGACAAAACAGCACATAGAAGAACTGAGAACAAAAGCATTCCAAAATAATTTTAAGACTCAATACTTGTTTCTAGAAAAGGTAGTAGTATATACTCTCTATTCCTTTCGCTATAAAAGCTAACGCTGGGTACTATATAACAAACACACAAGAGAAGGCTATGAAATCTGGAAAAACAAAACAAAATAACAAAAAAACTTAGATATCTCAATAAGTAAGGTATTAAACAATGATAAGTTACCCAGTTTTTATTCCTTCTGTGCTGCGGGAGTATCTTCCACTGCTTCAGCCAATAGTCGCTGAAGCACGAGCCCACGGTGTTGCAGGAGGGTCTTCTGCTCTGTCAGCCAATAGCCACTGAAATACCAGCCCACTGGGGCGTGGTAAATTTCTCTTTTCAAAAGAGCCACAGATCTTGGCTCGAGCATCTTGGTTCTGGCTCCTGCTCCCGGCTCCTGCTCCAGCAACTAGGCTCCCTTCCTGACGGTTTATGGTGTATGTAAGTTTTACCCCCCAAAATAAATAACCCCTTAAAACATAACTGGTGTGGGATTGATTCGCCGTTACTTCTGGTATGTCTCAAATAGTTAAAATATAGAATTCTAAACAAGTAGAGGTTTAAAATAAAAGTGCACTCCCAAGTTGTGTAACTTAACCAAAACATAAGCCTCCTTTCAATAGCATATCTTTGGCAAGGGTAAGAGAAGAAACTAAGGATCTGACATTCACACGTTTAAGAAAATGTTGAGTATTGTAGCTTTTACCCTTAGAGACAATTATAAGTTGCCTCAAATATTCTTATTGAGAAATTTGCTGCACACAGTGAATGCCCCTCCTTCACCGTGGTAAATAAGCTCTCAAGTATTTCTGTTAGAAGTAGTGAGGAAATCTTACCCTCCCTTACCTTACATTATTGAATGATGAGTTCATGCTTCCCTGTTGTTGAGGTGGTATTAATGGAGCTCTGTAAGAGTCAGAATAATTCTCATCACAACTCAGCGAATGACTTCCATTCTGACATCTCAGTGGATGTTACCTAGGGAGTATTAGGGAAACATTTCTGTCTTTAAAGAGGAATAAGACAGCAGAGATGAATCAAAATTATCAGGCAGCATCAACAAAGAAATGCTTTCCAGAAACAAAACAAAACAACAAACAAAGAAACAAATAAAAAGCCAGAGGTCAGAGATACTCTGAGCTTGCTCTTCCACTTGGAATTAATAATGTTTTTATTTCACTTACTTCAACTCTTCTGCAAAACAATGATAAAGAAATCCAGTTAATACACATGCACTTTGAAGTAAAATAAAATAATATTCATATTGATCAATTATAATCATATCAAAGGCTAGGATATGATAAAAAATAAATTAAAATAAGTAGTGCTCATACAGGCTCAGAGAGACTGATGTGGCAAGCATAGGGGCTGCAAGAGCCTGTACCAGGTCCTCTACAAATATGGAATGGCCGTTATCTTGGTGTTTTAGGGGAGCTCCTAACAGCGTGACTCTGACTCTTGTGCCTGATCTTGAA
This sequence comes from Myodes glareolus, assembly GCF_982192425.1. NCBI lineage: Eukaryota > Metazoa > Chordata > Mammalia > Rodentia > Cricetidae > Myodes > Myodes glareolus. The sequence continues at coordinate 11,494,273 of NC_142044.1, forward strand.
TTCTTTTCTTATTGGATTGCCTTGTTTTGCCTTGTATTATTGTATCTTGTTTTGTCTTGTTTGGTTGTTATCTCTTTGATGCAGATTCTTTTCTCAAGAGAAAATGGGTGGTGGATGGATGTGTGAAAGGGGGAGGATGAGAGGAGTTTAGGGAAGAGAAAATGTGGTGGAATGCATTATATGAGAGAAGAATCTGTTTCAATTAAATGACATATATATCCTTTAATATACATTTAATATATATTAAATATATTATTATATTAAATACAATTATTTAATAATTGTGTGATTTAATAGTTATAATTGTATTATATATTAAATATATTGTTTTATATATAAAATACATTAATATCTATTAAAAGATATATATACTTTAATATATATATATATATATATATATATCTTTTCATTGTATAGGGTAATTCTCAATCTGCCAGTTATTTCATTTGTTTGCAATGCTTTTAACTTTATGTAATACCATGGCCAGTCCCTAGGAATGTTTTCTGTGGTATTTTAAAAAAAGATTTTTTTGTTTATGTTTATACCTTTACTTATATTTTAAGAAATTTCAGAGTAGATACCAATATTTCACAGGCATCACTTGCTAAAGATGCTGTGTCTTCCCCAACTAGCATCCTTTCCTCTCTCTGCTAATGATCTAGTTGCTGTTGTTGAGTAGACTCAGATCCTGGACTTCTGTTTAATTAACTGCTCCTTGTGTCCTATTCCAGGCAAGAGACATGTTGTTCCTATGACTAAAATAACTGTCATCAAAGTAAATTTTCTCCATGATATAGAAGAAAGGCTCTTGTTCCACAACTCCACATCCTTCCTTGCACAGCTGGAATTGTTTAAGATAAGCCTATGCACAACTGCAATAAGTAAAGCTTTTAAATATCAATTTAGTTAAGTAATTCTAGTGAAAGGCTAAGTAAAAATAATTAAAATCTGTTTTGTAATTTATACATAAATCAATCAAATGAGAAGAAGAACTATATTTTAAATCATTAGTTATACTTCAAAGAAATGAATAAAACATTGGGGATTTAGAATATAAGATAACTGAGACAATCAGAAGAAAGAAAACTAAGAAGAACTTTCAAATACAAATATTATTGTCATAGAGAAAACTAAATTTTATTGGATATGTTTATGGCGATATGATTTAAAGTGTTTGCATGACAAATTTAGGTAATCCAAGACCAAACCTTTCACTCTGATTTAATATTTCTACAGTTAATTCTAAAAGCATCACTTTTTTTGCCATATCAAACTTAGTAGAACACAGAAAATGGGAATTTTTATACCATCTTCTATTTATTAAATATTAATTTTATGCAAGTCTCTGTTTTCATCATCAATTACAAATTATTTTAGATAGTAAACATGTTTTAAATATTTATCTTACTTTTTTCCCTTTTTTAAAATTTATTTATTTGTTTATAAAAATTTCCACTTCCTCCCCTCTTCCCCACACCCTCCCATTCCCCCCACTCCCTCACCCCCCCCCACGCCCTCTCCTCCTAACTCTTCAGACCTAAGAGCAGTCAGGGTTTCCTGCCCTCCAGGTCTAGGAAGGTGAGCATCCAAACAGACTAGGATCCCAAAAAGCCAGTACATGAAGACAAAACAAGACCCAGTGCCATTGTCAATGGCTTCTCAGTCAGCCCCCATGTCAGCCACATTCAGAGAATCTGGTTTGATCACATGCTCGTTCAGTCCCAGTCCAGCTGGCCTTGGTGAGCTCTCATTAGATCAGTCCCCTTGTATCACTGGGTGAATGCACTCCTCGCGGTCCTGACTTCCTTTTTCATGTTCTCCCTCCTTCTGCTCCTCATTTGGACCTTGGGGGCTCAGTCCAGTGCACCAATGTGGGTCTCCGTCTCTATCTCCATCCATTGCCAGATGAAGGTTCTATGGTGACATGCAAAATATTCATCAGTATGGTTATGGGCCAAGGCCAGTTCAGGCACCCTCTTCTCTGATGCCCAGGGAACAATCTGGGGACCTCTCCTTGGGCCTGGGAACCCCTCCAGAATCAAGTCTCTTGCAAACCCTAAAATGGCTCCCTTAGTTGAGATATATACTTCCCTGCTCCCATATCCACCCTTCTTCCCCAACCATCTCATTTCCCCAAGCCATCCCCAATCCTCCCCCTCCCCCTTCTCTCTAACCATCTCCAAATTATTTAGATAGTAAACATGTTTTAAATATTTATCTTACTTTTTTCCTTTTTTTTTTTTTTTTTTGAGACAGGGTTTCTCTATAGCTTTGGAACCTGTCTTGCAACTAGCTCTTGTAGACCAGGCTGGCCTCGAACTCACAGATATCCACCTGCCTCTGTCTCCTGAGTGCTGGGATTAAAGGCATGTGCCACCACCGCCTGACTTTTCTAACATTTTAAGAAGAAACAATGATACTCAGAATAATATACAAAATATTGAATATTATCTATATATTTATTACTCATGGAAATATTTTAATATAGTATATCATGAGCTAAATCATAAAAGAACACAGAAATATAGTTCTAAAAGTGGAAATGTAACTTAATGTGGCTGAAATAACTTTTAAGCCAAGCTTTCTCAATATACCCTTCACAGGTCTGTGTAACATTTTGTTTAGCTTTTTCCAACAATTTGTTCAAATTCACAATGCCGCTATAATAGTTTTATATGCATCTTAGTGGACACTAGAAAGCAGCGTGCAAAAAGCACCACAAAACTAAAGGACATGAATAGAGCAAGTAAATTCTGAATTATGTTCAAGGCACTTCCTGTATGAGAATTACATAACATTTTAAAATGACAAATAACTTTCCAATTATCATTAAACCCTCAGTTTTTTTCCAAGACAATGATAATCTTTATTTTATTTTCCCCAAACTACTCTCTAGAGAACTGACATACAGAATAAATATAGGGAGCTATAATTTCAACTCTAAGAATACACACAAAAATCAAGACTAATGAGAGCAAAGGAAAAAATTTTGACAGAAATAAAAAGGGTCTTAATTATAATATTCCACACACAGAGTAATATCTGAAGAGCAAAATAGGCTTCATTACCTGAAGGAATTTTAAATATAATTGTAAGATTATATATGAGGAGTAAAAAATGAATTTTGATGATAGGTTTTTTTACGAAGACACACACCCAAGCATACACCCACACATATATTTGTTGGATTCAATTAAAGCTTTCTGTGTGAATTTTGGAAAGGTATTTTTGAATTAACATAAAACTCAAGGCAACTGTACAATTCATATGCTTTTTAAGGAAACCTCTACTTTTTGGCTATAGAATACAAATATTACATATCTAATAATTTCTTTCATTGAAATCTTGAAATAATTTTTAAATTCGTTAATCTACAACAACTGACCATATATTCCCACCATCACATCAACTTTAACATGAAGAACTCTCTTTTTGAAAATATACTACTAGTTTCATTTTTAATATCCACTAAAACACAGGTGTTCATCTCCAGTGTCAAGAGCAATGCAATAATCTTTGAAGAACTAGTTGACCTTGCCCAAAAAATTTGACCCAAATGACCTAACTCCAGATTTCAATGAACGTTCCACTGTGGACTTTCATCTATAGTTTCACTATCTCTTTGTCTGAATCAGCCTTTACCTTAGGAATAAGAATGACTGGAGAGTCTTTATATAGAAGCCACCAGAATAGTACTTATTTCAGAATATACTTATTCAGAATAGTACTGAATTCGTTACCATGCCCCATTTGCAACCCAGACTGTCCGATGATACTAGTATGCCTTTTAAAGAGATTTATTTCATTCAGTCACTATATGAGTTTTACCATGTTTATCACTGAGATAAAAGTCTCACGACAATTACGTCAAAGCATGGCAGCAGTGATGATACAAAGCAAAGCAATAAAAGATTGCTCAAGGCGGGCGGTAGTGGTGCATGCTTTTAATTCCAGCACTCAGGAGACAGAGGCAGGTGATCTCTGAATTTAAGGCCCGCCTGGCCTACAAGAGCTAGTTCCAGGACAGGCTCCAAAGCTATAGAGAAACCTTGTCTTATAAAACAAAACAAAAACAAACAAACAAAGAATCAAACAAAAAGTTTGCTCAACTCCATATCTATAAGGTGTTTCCACCATATTCACCTATAAAGAATATTTGAGATTGATGGGTCTCACAAATCAAGAACTATGTGAAAAAAATTGTTCCTGGAACCATGTGTATTAGTGCATGTGTGTGTGTAAGTGTGTGTGTGTGTGTTCACATGTGAATACATGTCCATTTTGAAGGACCAAGAACAGTCTGCTTATCATTGTTTTCAAGAGCCTTCCACCAGTAGGTTAACCTGGCAGGACTTTATGTCCCAAGGATCTGAATACCTCTGCATTCCCATGTCTTGGATTATAAACATATGCAAATGCACTTAGCTTTGGTCATTTTTAAATTTGTTTCTGGAGTTTGAAATCAGGTTCTCATCATTCCAAGGCCAAGATATTACCTAATCTGCTTCCCAATCCCCTTGCTATCTTTACTTCAGATATCAAAACCACAACTCTCACTAAGTTTGTCTTCTCACTCTGAAACCCTGCTGAATTAGAGAGAAGAATAAAAGAAAAGAACAGAAAAATAATACAGTAATGAAGAAAACATAAAGGAATGTAAAAAGGAGGAAGGAACGAAGAGAAAGAAATAGAGGAAAGGAAGAAGGGGGATTAAGGAAAGAAAACCAGAAAACTTATGTATATTTAACACATATACCTTTATTTTCCATATTAGTTTTCTTCAATGAATTCCATACATACGTAAATTTCTTAAACTCCACAGGTGACTCTGATATGCACATTTCAAAATTATTCATTAATAACACACTGTTTCTGTATGTGTATATGGGTTTGGGGGCATTTTTAAATATTTTTAAATTAAAATGGAATCAGCAATCAAAAAGAAACCCTTTCTTCTGCAGCAGATGGGGAAAACGTGCAGATATCCATTGCTGGACAATTTGCAATAAGGGAGAGATTTGCAACACTTAGTCCTAAATGAATGTCTCCATAAAATTCCTCCATTTAGCGCTAGGAAATCACAGGAAACCAGGAAATTAGGGAAATAAACCCTTCAAAATATAACAATATCTACAGATATGAATTCACAGAGCCTGTGGCAGCATGCACAGGACAGGCAAAAGAACAGAAGTAGAGAGAAGTCCCCACCTCTAACCCAGAAGCTACCGCCAAATGATAACCACTCATAAATGAAATATTTCTTTTCTACAAGTTAGTCTCACTGGTTATACAAACCACTCTTGAGGGCAGGACTCCCAGCAAGCACTAGACAGTAAACATTAAATAAACTCAATGGCATCTTTGGAGAATCTCTGTCATTTATTTGTATTTAGTTACTTTCTTTATTTAAAATCTTATATATAACAATTCCAGCTTGTGGTTGTAGGGGTTATCTGCATGTCTCTTCATCTATATGTGCTTCTCATGTTTTGTCTTTGACTCTTTTCTTCTGTTTCTTTGTTTTTTCTATTCCAATTTTTTTATTTCGTGTGTTCTTTAGAATACTGTGAGTTTTCTAAGGAATAGCACAAAGGATGTAGTTTTTGTTAGAAGGGGAAGTGAGAAGGAAAAAGGGGAAATTGTAATAAAGCATATTATTAAAAATCTATTTCCAACAAAACACAATAATTTTTTAAAAAAGAAATGTTTTGACTAAAAAATTGAATAAGTCTCATTATAAATATTTATACAAAAATAAGAACTGTCATAATATATATATATATACTAACCTATTGCAAACGAATTAGGTAATACAGCATTAAGATTACTCTTAAAATTGATTGAGTTTTCTAAAAAATATGAAAATTATGAGTAATTTGAAGGTTTTAGGAAATTGAGAAAGGTATTATTACCTGGGTAGTTTGAAGACAGAAGATTTGATTTTATTCTTTGAATATTCACTTTTAAATTTGAATTTTCAGTTTGAGTATGAATAAATGACTGTGGAAAGTTAAATATTTATTAGGTGACATAATTCAAAAAAAGGGATTTTCAGCAATAGTGCATAGAATTAAATATAAGTATATATATATATTTATATGTTTAAAATTTACTGTTACTAATATGAAAAGAGTGTACATTTTTTGTTTACTTTCTGGACTGCAATTTCTAAGGCCATTATTTGTAATAATTTATGATCTTTCTCAATTTGCACCTTTATAACAGTGTATTCTTCACTCTCAGGAAGGTGGGAGTAGCTGAATTTAGACCTATGCTCCGACTGAGAAAAAATACATTAAAACATTTTAAATAAAAAAAAAGTTTTTGAAGCCTTGGGAATCACAGCACTTCACTCTGGAGACAGAAGAAATTGAGAGAGATGATATATGCACTTGCTTCTTTTCCCAAGGGATTTTCACTACACTGGAATCAAACAGAAGGTTGAAAATGTGCATCTTATATATGCAAAGACTCTTCTGGATAAAAGAAATATTGGCAGAGGATGATAAGCCCAATAAACAGAAGGTTTTTTCATAGACTATTTGTTGATCACAAAATCTTTGTAGGATAAATGACTAAACAATGGAAGATAAGAATTTTTGAGCGGTACTGGTCATTATAAACAAAATATGTACAAATACAAAAACTAGAGAAGTAGTTTTGATTAGACTCTTGAGTTCAATTAAATTATTTTATGGGAGTGTGTGCATCTTAGGGAAATATGAATTTACTTTTTATAGACTTACACAGAAATAAAAAAAGATTTCTCTGAGGGAATTTAATAATTCACAGTGTAGAGTTCAAGTAAGAACTTGAATCTATACTGCAAAAATGTCTTAGCAAGAGGCAGAGTTAGAATTTGGACTTGATACTTTATAGGAATATGAGATAAAAATTTTAGAAAGAAAATATAAAATTCAAAACTTAAAGAAAGTTTCAAACAAACATTTGTCACTGACTTTCGCAAATGCCTAAACTAAAATTGCAAAAGAGGAGACTAATTTTTAAAGAAATTAGCAGAAAGACAGGAGAGAATGAACAGTGCTGATGCATGTCTACCTTACTGGGAAATCATTAATTGGGACTCAGAATCTTAAAAAGAAAATCAGTCTGAACAAACATGCTAGGTTTTAGCTACATACCATAATGATACGGTACAGACTACTTGAATAATACAAAATAGATCATTATTAGATTTATTTAATGATGTCAGAAACTATATAAAACTTTTATATGAAAAGTTTCCCCCAAACTTTTAAATATTAGTATAATATATCCAAACAAAATGAGGCATGTACACTATCAAAATATATAGCCAGAAGTCTCTTGTTTGATCCCGGCTTCTCAGCCCTGAAATAACCACACAGAAACTATATTAATAAAATCAATGTTTGGGCTATGAGCTCTAGCTTCTTATTGGCTAGCTCTACATCTTAATTTAACCCATTTCTATTAATCTGTGTATCACCATGTGACTTTGGCTTACCAGCAAGGTTCCATCTAGCATCTGTCTCTGGCAGGTTATATGGCTTCTTGTGATTCCACCCTCCTTCTCAAAGCATTCAGTTTTGTTTTCCCCACTTGCCTCTATTCTGCCCTGTGTAGTTCCAAGACAGTTTCTTTATTAACCAATACTATTCACAGCACACAGAGGGAATCCCACATTTTCTCCCCTTTTCTGTCTAAATAAAAAGGAAGGTTTTAACATTAACATAGTAAAATTACATATAACAAAACAGGTATCCAGCAAAATTACAGTTATAATATTTATATCTACTTTATCTTTTATCATAACTAAGGAAAACTATAGCTGTAATTATTTATTCTTCAACTCCATCAAAGACCCCAAAAGTATATTACCTAAGTTAACAGAATTACACTGTAAGCAACTTCCATAACTCTATAATAGACAGAGACATCTTTCTGCCTAGACAGTCACCCAAAGTACTTCTGTAACATTGTAACATCCATCTTCAACGTATCGACCCATATTACCCAGAAGACTTTTCCATGAAGCAGGAAATTTCAAGGACAGTTCCAAACTATGTTGACCGTTTGTCGGTGTCTTTCTTCTGTGTCCTGTAGAATGTCTAGCAGACTCCGTCATGAAGCAGGAACCCCAAAGAATCATTACACCGTTTGGTAAGTTCAGCAGTCATCTCTCTGTGGATCCTACCTGTTCAATTCACAGAGTATGCTATCTAGAAGTTCATACAAGAGCAGTTTCTTGCCCAAATGGCTAACAATAAGGAGCCTTTTTGATGCCCATTATCCTCTTGAAGTAGATTGGTGCTGCCAAGAGCATAAGTGTCTCACTGTCTTGAAAAGTCTTAAGATCTTAAAACACTTTAAATGCCATATTGTAAAGGTTTCTGAAAGATTTGAAAAATACGTATCTAAGTGAAATATATCTTCATATATCTATAAAACCTAACTAACATGACTATAAGCTTGACTATTATAGATGACAATCTATAATTTTATTTCTTAATTATACATTACATTTTTAAATGAGCTGCACAAACACAATACTTTAATCAAGATCAGAAATACATATACACAGTATAACAAAATTGATCTTAAAGTTGTATAAATAAACCAAAATCCATACCAATGCAAACCTCTCTATATATACACTTTAAAAGTAAATAAACATTTATAAACAATATTTGGGAATTTGGGCATAGTTCTCTCCAAACTTTTTCCTACTTTTTGTCGGGCTAAGTATCACCTCAGCCCCGAAATAACCACACAGAAACTGTATTAATTAAATCATTTGGCCTATTAGCTTTAACTTCTTATTGGGTAGCTCTTTCATCTTCATTTAACCCTTTTCTATTAATCTGTGTATCACCATGTGGCTCTGGCTTACTGGCAGTTTTCCATGTGATGTTTGTCTCTGGCAGAGCTCCATGGTTCTCCTCACTCTGACTTCTTTCTCCCATCATTCAGCTTAGTTTCCCCTGCTACCTCCACTCTGCCCTGTGTAGTCCCAAGACAGTTTCTTTATTAACCAATAGTATTCACAGCACACAGAACGAAATCCCATATCAAAAATGGCATGGTAGTAACTCCAGATTTTGGGTTTTATTCTGTGAAACAAGGAAATGTATATATAGAGTCTCAGACAAATATTTTCAGAATGACACATAATAGCAAACAACATAGCAAGAAAGCTGCTGTTTAAAAATGTCACTGGAGTTTGAAACTATCACCTATAATACTACCTAAAGAAAAGTTGATATGTAACTTACATTTGTGAAATGAATAAATCCTTTAAGTAACAAAACAAATAGATTATTTCACCTTTAATAATCAAAACTAGCAATCTATAGAAAAGGTAGAATCTGATTTCTACAGTTATTACATTTTAATAATTAAAGTTTTTTCTGTCAGCAAATATATTAAAAATGGGAAAGTAAATAAAGATAAAATAGCCATTCACATGAAAAATTTGACTTAACAAAGAATCAACTTGGAATGGCTAAAACATTTAAAAATGATATGAAACCTGAAATTGCACATTGTTTTAAGGTGAATGATCACAGAAAGAATAAACCTAAAGAAGCTCAAAACAGAAGTTGGAGAGACAACTCAGACATTAGGATATTGGTTGCTCTTCCAGAGATCTTGAGTTCATTTCCCAGCAATCACATGGTGGCTCCCAATCATCTATAATGAGATATGATGATCTCATCTGGCATGCAGGCATCCATGCAGATAGAACATTATACATAATAAATAAATAAATCATAAAAAGGAAGTTAAAAATAAGTTCAAGATGTTTTCAGAAGTAGGATGACAGAAATGCAAATAGTAAGAAGAGTGAGTATTCAATTTAGGATGATGCATCCGGAGCATGCTGTTACAAAGCTGCAGCTATAGAGACCGGGAGAGACCAGTATTGAAAGCCAAACCAGTGACTTGTATAGGCGAGAGGGCAAAGAAAGTGAAAATAGTAACAACAGAATCAGCAAGATGAATGTCAAGGAGACCACAATGGTGAGGGACCAAGCCAAACTGAAGCCTTAGAGATGGTGGAAAAGGGCTGCCTGGCAGTATCACACATCACATCTCAGATCAGAGGTGGAGATAGAGTTGCTGTCATCAAAGGAAGAGGTTTCCAGCACTTTGGGGAGATCTGGTGACAGAGTTAAACATTTTATCCAGTATAGCATGTTGGATAAATTCTTGGGCATGTTTTCTTTAATACAATTTTAATTTGGAAATGTGCCCATAGAGTCTCAACTCACACTAGTAAGTTCATAGGCTAGCACCACTTATACTACAAGGAATAAGTCATTTATCAGTTTGTGCAGCATGAGTAATGCTAGCATCTGATTTTGTTTCCTTATACAGAGAGAAACTCAATCACTCTTCAGTCTCAGAAAAAGGAAGATAAAGCTGCTTTTTAAACAGTGGTCTCAGGAAAAGGCCCATCAAAAGACATATATAAATAAAGGAAAAGATATTTTATTTAGAATTGGTTGTTCAGGAAATTGTCTCCTGAATCAATGCATTCAAAATTATGCTTCACTTTATTTTGTATCTGGGTCATTGTTTCTAGTTATATGTTGAGATCTTTGATCCACATGGACTTCAGTTCTGAGCAGAGTGAGAGATACAGACATATTCACATTCTTCTACAAGCCAGCATTCAGTCAGATCAGCCCCATTTCTTGAGGATGCTTTTTCTTCATTTTGTAATTCTAGGTTCTTTATCAAACATCAAGTGTCTCATAGGTGTATGAATTTATATCAATTTTTTATTCAATTACATTAATCAACCTGTCTGTTTTTATGTCAGTTCCTCAAAGGTTTTATTGCTAAATCTCTGCAATAATTCCAGGAGTTCTTTTATTGAACATGATTGTAGTAGCTATCCTGCTTTTACCATATGAAGCTGAGTATTGTTATTTCAAGGACTGTTAAGAATTGTGTTGGAATACAAACATATATGAGGGTTTGTATTGAATTTGTAATTTGCTTTTGGCAAGATGGCCATTTTTACTATGTTAATTCTACACATCCACGAGCAAGCAAGATCTTTTATATTCTGATATCCCCTTCAATTTTTTTTCAAAGAGTTGAAGTTATTTTCCTACAGGCTTTTCACTTAATTGATTAGATTTATAGTAAATTATTTTTTGTTGGTGACTATTGTGAAAAGTGTTTTAATGCTGATTTCTTTCCCAGGCAATTTATTGTTCCTATGTAGTTAATCTTTTATCCAGCTACTTTGCTGAAGGTGTTTATCAACTGTAAGGTTTCTCTGGAAAAAATTTGGTGGTCACTTATGTTTACTATCATACCATCCACAGATAGTGATAGTTTGGATTCTGACTTTCCAATTTGACCTCGTTTAGTTGTCTTGTTGCTCTAGCTAGAAGTTCAAATACCACTTTGAATAATTATGAAGAGAGTGGACAGCCTTGTCTTCTTTCTGTTTTTCCTGAAATTTGGGGTTTTCTCCATTTAACTCGATGTTGGCTATAGGCTTGCAGAATATCGCCTTTATTATGCTTAGCTATGTCACTCATATCCACGATCTCCTTAAAGCTTTTATCTTGAAAGGTGTCAGGTTTCATCAAGGACCTTTTGAACATATAATGAGATGATCACGTGTTATTGTTTTTCTTTAAGATTGTTTATTTGGTAGATTATTTTTTAATTAATTAATTTATTTGTTTATAAAAATTTCCACTTCCTCCCCTCCTCCCCATACCCTCCCATTTCCCCCACTCCCTCTCCTCCTCCCCCTCAACTCCCTCCCCTCCATCCTCTCCAGTCCTAAGAGCAGTCAGCGTTTCCTGTCCTGTGGGAAGTTCAAGTTCCTCCCCTCTCCCTCCAGGTCTAGGACGGTGAGCATCCAAACATACTAGGATTCCAGAAAGCTAGTACATGCAGACAAAACAAGACTCAGTGCCATTGACAATGGCTTCTCAGTCAGCCCCCATGTCAGTCACATTTAGAGACTCCAGTTTGATCACATGCTCGTTCAGTCCCAGTCCAGCTGGCCTTGGTGAGCTATTTGGTAGATTATATTGGCAGATTTCTTGAGTTGGAACCATACCCACATCTCTGGGAAGAAGCCTACTTGATATTGGTGGGTGATCTTTTTGATGTGTTCTTGAATTCAGTTTGGGAGTATTTTTGCATAAATGTTTATGAGGGAAATTGCTCTGCAGTTCTGTTTCTTAGTTAAATGTGTGGTGTGGGTAAGGGGGGTAACTCTGGTCTCATAGCTCAGGCACTAAGATCAACAATTATTAAATAGGACCTCAAGAAACTGAAAGGCTTCGGTAAGACAAAGGACACCATACACAGGACAAAACAACAGTCAAAAGAAAAGAAAATATTTTCAACAACTCCACATCTGTTAGAGAAAAAAATGTCCAAAATATATAAAGATGTGCTGGGGTAAAGATGGCACAGAACTGTGGGGGTGGCCAACTTGAACCCCATGCCAGGAAAGGGGCCCACGTTTAATACTGCCTCAGTAGTCAAAAACCAGACTCCAGATAGACATAGAGATCAAAGATAGAAACAAACAGGATAAGGAAAAAAAGAACTAATGACATAGTTCTTAATGATTCTCTGATTTTTCTTGTACACTGGTGCCTAGTCTAATAATTATTAGGGAGGCTTCATACAGCCACCAATGGGAGTAGATTAGAAACCTAAGATGTAGAAATCTATAACCAAATATTAGGTGGAGCTTGCGAAATCCTGTGGATAAAGGTAATAAAGAATAATAGAAGCAGGGGGTTCAAGGACACCATAAAAATGACTCGAATCATTAACTAACAAGGGATCATAGGGCTCACAGAGACTGAAGTGACAGTCAGGGAACCTATATAATTATTATCTAGATTCTCTGTTTGTATGTTATACTTGTGTATATTGATATTCTTGTAGAACTACTAACAGTGGGAAAAGAGCTCGCTCTGATTCTTTATCCTGCTCTGGGGACCCTTTTCCCCTTATTGGGTTGCCTAGTCAAGCTTTAATATGAGGAATGTGATCCTAGTATTAACTGTAACTTGATATGCCATTTTTCAGTTGAAATTCTTGGACTATCTGATCTTTCTTGAATAGAAAGGAAGAAGAATGAATCTGGGGCAAGGAAAGGTAGGGGTAGGGACTGGAAAGAGATTGGAAAGAGAAACTGTTGGGAATAGAGCATATGAGAGAAAAATAATTAAAAAAGAAAAAAGAATTTGTCGTATTGCTCTGTTGGAATCATTCTAATATATTGATGGTCAAAAGAAAAAAATGAATGTACAAGTTTTGCCACATGGCTTAGGGATAAATGGTGGTACCTCTTATAATTAGATATTTTTGTTCAAATTTATGCTGCCACGTAGTTTCTGGCTACTTGGCTTAATACCTCAACTCTTAGCAATTTTATATATGTAATTATTACATAATTCCAATAATTCAAGGTGACCAATTCCATTTAACTCAATTGGAACCTCCTAAAACTGAGAAGCTTCTGTGAGCAAAGGACACTGTCATTAAGACAAAAAGGCAAACTACTGATTGGGAGATCTTCACCAACCCCACATCAGACAAAGGTCTGATCTCCAAAATATATAAAGAACTCAAGAAACTAGAATTTAAAATTCTAATTAACCCAATTTAAAAAATGGGGCACTAAACTGAACAGAGAATTCTCAACAGAAGAAGTTCAAATGGCCAAAAGACACTTAAGGTCATGCTCAACTTCTTTAGCAATCAGGGAAATGCAAATCAAAACAACTTTGAGATACCATCTTACACCTGTCAGAATGACTAAAAACGAAAACACCAGTGATAGCCTTTGCTGGAGAGGATATGGAATAAGGGGAACACTCATTCATTGCTGGTGGGAATGCAAATTTGTACAACCACTTTGGAAATCAGTGTGGAGGTTTCTCAGGAAATTCGGAATCAACCTATCTCAGCAATAACACTCTTGGGAATATACCCAAGAGATGCCTAATCATATTAAAGCATTTGTTCAACTATGTTCATAGCAGCATTATTTGTAATTGCCAGATTCTGTAAACAACCTAGATGCCCCTCAATGGAAGAATGGATAAAGAAAGTGTGGAATATATACGCATTAGAGTACTACTCAGTGGTTAAAAAAAGATGACATCTTGAATTTTGCATGCAAATGGGTGGAAAGAGAAAACACTTTACTGAGTGAGGTAACCCAGAGCCAAAAAGATGAAGCTGGTATGTACTCACTCATTTGTGGACTCTAGCCATAAACGAAGGTCATTAAGACTATAGTTCACAAGCCCAGAGAAGCCAACTAGCAAGGTGAACACAAAGAAAAACATTTATAGATCCTCCTGGAAATTGGAAGCAAACAAGATTGAAGGGCAAAAGTTGTGAACATGGGGAGGCAGAGGTGGGGGTGAGGTTGGGGGAAAGGGAAGAGAGGGAGAGAGAAGGGAGAAGAGAAGTACTGGCAACAGCTTGGGGGAGTGGGAGGGTGGAGATAGAGGAAGAATGGCGGATATAGGAGCAGGGAAGAAGATACCTACATTAAGGGAGCCATTTCAGGGTTGACAAGAGACTTGGCTCTAGAGCGGATCCTGGGTGTCCATGGGGATGTCCCCAGCTAGGTCCTTGGTCAACAGAGCCGAGGGTGGCTGAAGTGTCCTTTCCTCACTATCATGCTGATGATTATCTCGAATATCACCATAGAATCTTCGTCCAGTGACTAATGGAGATAGAGACAAAGACCCTCATCAGAGCAACGGACTGAGCTCCCAAGGTCCAGTTGAAAGGCAGAAGGAGGGAGAAGACAAGCAAGGAAGTTAGGACTGCGAGGGGTTGGTCCACCCACTGAGGCAGTGTGCCTGTTCTAATGGGAGTTCACCAAATCCAGCTGGATTGGGTCTGAATGAGCATGTGATCAAACCGGACTCTCTCATTGTGGCTGAGAGTGAGGGCTGACTGAGAAGCCATTGATAAAGGCACTGGGACTTGTTTTTATGGCATGATCTGGCTTTTTGGGACCCTAGTCTATATGGATGCACAGCTCCCTAGGCCTGGATGTGGGGTGGGGGGGCTTGGACTTCCCACAGCGCAGGGTTCCCTGACCTCTCTCAAGCAGGTTGGGAGAGGGAAGACGGGATGTGGGGTAGCGGGAGGGGATTGGGAGGAGGGAAGGAAGTATAAATAATTGAATGGAAAATAAAAAACTAAAATTATGTTTAAGGATAAGAAAAAACCAAATATAGAAATAATAATTATAGAAGAATGAGGGAAAAAGTATTTGCGACCTTGTTTTAGTAACTTTCCTAAAACATTGTACTATATACATGCTCTTGGTAAAAAAAAAAAAATAGCTCTGCTACTGCTTCATGTAAATATTTTGAAGCTCTTAACTAGCAGAAAATATGTTTAAAGTATAGTTTTGATAAAGAACTGTTTCTAAAATATACAGAAAGCTAATAGTCAGCATTCCAAATTAATATCACCTATGGAAATATTAGCAGATATTTCACTAGAGAAATGGTGTGCGATTACTAAACATGTGAAACTCATTAATTGTCATTAAACATGATCACCTGTATAATTCACAAATAAATTGCTAAGTGATTATCATCAAATCCTTAAGAGTGTTAATATTTTAAGATATATGTTAGTAATTGTAGTAGTATTTGGTAGCAATCACTAACAGAAACAAATTTCCTGTTGAGTTTGAATTAGATGATAACCTGTATATTAATCATACAAGGAACTAATAACAAGAACTTTAAATAAAAGCTATTGGTATATGCAAAACTCAGGAATTTTACATACATACATACATGCATACCCACACACTTATGTGTGTGTATACTTATGTGGGTATGCATGTATGTATGTATGTAAGTTTTTTGAAACAATTTCACTGAATAACTTTGGTGCCTGTCCTGAAACTAGCTTTTTTTGAATAGACTCGCCTTAAACTTAAAGAGATCCACCTGCCTCTGCCTCCCAAGTTCTGGGATTAAAGGCCTGCACCACCACCACCTGGCTGTTTCTCTTAAGATAGTAAACAGTGCCGGGTGTGGTATCACGATTGTTTAATCCCAGGGCTGGGGGCAGAGGCAGACTGATCTTTATGAGTTTGAGGCCATCCTGGTTCTAGGACAGAGTTAGTTCCAGGACAACTAGAAACACTTGTCTCGAAAAAACAAATAGAGAATAAACAGTGTCATAATAAACCAAGAAGTGATGTTTTGAATGAATAATTAAAAAGGTGAGGAGTCCATATAAGTTCAAAAATTAGCAAGCAAAATTAGTTTTACTGATAAACTAAATTTACTCTCTGGGTCACAGTGAGTAAATACTAATGTATCTATGATAAATGATTAGAAACAAGAAATAAAAACCATCTAGAAAACATGAAAACACCATTTGTCTAAAGGCTGATGCTGTGTTGTCTGAGTGAAAGATAACTACAATACTTCAGTATTACTAAGTATAAGTTTTTAGGTTTTGTAACTTTAAAAATGTTTATATTATTTCAGTGTATTGTGTGTATGTGTGTGTCTGTGTCTCATGACTGTTTATGTATGTTGTGTGTGTGTGTTTGTGTGTGTGGTTTGTGTATTTGTAAGGTAATTGTCTGTGTTTCAGGAACATTGAACTTTGTTTGGTGATAGCCCACGAAGCAGCTCCTAACCAGAAAAGAGTTTTTATGCCTACCCATCAGTAAAAACTTAGCTTTAATCTGAAGCTTGTGAATATAGCCAGATCATCATTTTCACTACTCTTCCGTCCAAGCTAAAGGTCAGCCAGTCTCTTAACATTATAATAAATACACAAAAATTCCACTAGATTCTACTAGATTTCTAAATTCTACTAGATTTTAAAATGTTATTGTTTTTCTAAACGTTTTTATTTTAAAGACATTGTTTTTATCCATTGCCAGATGAAGGTTCTATGGCGATATGTGAGATATTCATCAGTGTGGCTATAGGATAGAGCCAGTTCAGGCGCCCTCTCCTCAGCTGCCCAAGGAACAAGCTGGGGAAATCCCCTTGGACACCTGGAAACCCCTCTAGAGTCAATTCTCTTGCCAACCCTAAAATGGCTCCCTTAATTAAGATATCTACTTCCCTGCTCCCATATGCACCCTTCCTCCATCCCAACCATCCCATTCCCCCAAGCTCTCCCCATCCTCCCCTTCTGTCTTCTCTCTCCCCCTCTCCCCTTACCCCCACTCTACCCCCACACCAAGCTCCCAATTTTTGCCTGGCAATCTTTTTTACATCCAATATCCAGGAGAATAACTATATGTTTTCCTTTGGGTTCACATTCTTATTTAGCTTCTCTAGGATCCTGAATTATAGGCTCAATGTTCTTGATTTATGGTTAGAATCTACTTATGAGTGAGTACATACCATATTCATCTTTTTGGGTCTGGGTTACCTCACTCAGGCTAGTGCTTTCTATTTCCATCCATTTGCATGCAAAATTCAAGATGTCATCATTTTTTACCGCTGAGTAGTACTCTAATGCGTATATATTCCACACTTTCTTTATCCATTCTTCTATTGAGGGACAACTAGGTTGTTTTGAGATTCTGGCTATTACAAATAATGCTGCTATGAACATAGTTGAACAAATGCTTTTGTAGTATGATTGGGCATCTCTTGGGTATATTCCCAAGAGTGGTATTGCTAGATCCTGGGGTAGGTTGATCCCGAATTTTCTGAGAAACCTCCACACTGATTTTCAAAGTGGTTGTACAAGTTTGCATTCCCACTAGCAATGGATGAGTGTTCCCCTTATTCCACATCCTCTCCAGCATAGGCTATCATTGGTGTTTTTGATTTTAGCCATTCTGATGGGTATAAGATGGTATTTCAAAGTTGTTTTGATCTGCATTTCCCTGATCGCTAAGGATGTTGAGCATGACCTTAAGTGTCTTTTGGCCATTTGAACTTCTTCTGTTGAGAATTCTCTGCCAAGGACCCACATCCGAGCACTGGACTGAGCTCCCTAGGTCCAAATGAGGAGCAGAAGGCGGGAGAACATGAGCAAGGAAGTCAGGACCCACTGAGAAGGTGGAGCTGATCTAATGGGAGCTGATCTAATGGGAGCTGACCAAGGTCAGCTGGGCTGGGACTGATGGAGTATGTGATCAAACCAGACTCTCTGAATGTGGCTGACAATGAGGGCTGACTGAGAAACCAAGGACAATGGCACTGGGTTTTGATTCTACTGCATGTACTGGCTTTGTGGGAGCCTACTCTGTTTGGATGCTCACCTTCCTAGACCTGAATGAAGGGTGGAGGACCTTGGACTTCCCATAGGACAGGGAACCCTGACTGCTCTTTAGAGTGGAGAGGAAGGGGGAGGTGGGGTGGGGGGAGGGGGAAGGAAATGGGAGGAGGGGAACAGGTGGAAATTTTTAATAAAATAAAAAAAATAAAAAACAAAAATTCAAAAAAGACATTGTTTTCTATATACATAAATTTCTGTGAAAGGTATTTGTACATTATTTTAAAGAACTGTGCATAGTATTCAAATATGCAGGAGCTGTGGTGTCTTTTCTCAATAGCAAACAATACAGTTTTGGAAATTACTTTTACAAAATGAAAATAATCAACTATGCAAACATAGAAAAGGTTTCCATGAGAAAAAGGAATGTTACCACTACCCATCAAAAGAAAGGGTGTGCTTTAGAGTGAAAGCAAAGCTAACAATAAGTGCTGACAGTAGCTTATTCTCAGTATTATAATTGGAGAGGTGGCTGCTTATTTGTTTTTAATATTACTTGTCTTTACTTTCATTTATCACAATATCTTTCCAAAGAAACTAGACTGATTTTTAATGTTCAAAGAAAACAGTAAGGCTGTTTTTATTTCAAAAATAAAATTAAATTCTTGATAAAATTTAGTTGCTACAACTCATGTTTTGATTTATAACCTGACACTTTTAGACTATTTTATTTCAGTAACTAGTACGACTGATTTCTAAGACAGGAAGGAGACAGAGGAAAAGAGACAAAGAGGAAAAATACAGCAAGAAGAAAAACGTAAAGCATCTTTGTTGTGGTCAAGGCAACCAGCTTCCAGGACTGTACCCAGGGTGATGAAAAAATACCTTCTCAGAACAGTGAAGAACTTAAAAGAACAGTTCTTCTCTATCTTTATCCTAGACTTTTCTATCTGAGGGTAATAAAGAAGCACACACTTTCCTGATGGTAACTTACAAATAAAAAGAACAAGTACACACTTTTCTGACGGCAACCTTCTCTTTTACTTTATCTTGAATAATCTCTCTTCTTTGAAAATCTCCCTACACAGTTAAATCTCTTTATGTAGTTCTCTATCTCCCCTTACATCTATATTTCTCTCTCCTGCAAAGCTATAAATCTCTAGATAAAGTTACGTTTCTTTTCAGTTACATTCTCCACACAGTTGCATACCTAGGTACATCTTTTCACATAGTCTCATCTCTCTCCATACAGTTACAGCCTCTACACAGCCACATAAAGAAGTCCTCCTTTACATGTATCTCTCCTACATATACATCTCTCTTCTGTACACCTACATCTTCAATATCTCTCTAGTCACTCAGCTCTCTCTTGGAACTTCTCTTTAACTCTGCACATTTAGCTACATCTCCCTTAATGTGCACATATACACACATATACACACACTCATGCTGTATCACACATACACATATGCATATGTATGTATGTCTGTGTACTAAGTATATGAATACCATAGTTTTAGGACCTGATCTATATATTTATCCTCAATGTGATAATATATTTATTTAATATATTTACATGTGTATAAGTGTATGCATACATATATGAATATATACATGTATGCATATATAGATGGGTTCACTAATATGTATGTATTGGTATATAAATATGTAAAAATATACACACGTGTATATCAAGTATATGAATGTCATGTTTACCTTGAGTGTGAGAATATATTTATGTACTTTGTATATGCATATATACATATTCATATACGTGCATAGATATATTGTAAGCATGCATGCATATATGTGTGCATACATGTAAATATATAAATGCATATGAATGTGTTTATGCACTCAAAGACACACACATATATGTACATAGTATGTAAATATATTCTCAAATTGATGAAAAACATGTAGAATAGTTATTTTTAACTGTTATTCTTTTTTTGAAAGTAATTTTATTAAATTATAAAAGTTTCCAATTACGCCCCTCTTCCCAACACCCTCCCACTCCAGCCCTCCCTCTCCTCCTCCCTCTTTGTCCCTAAGGGCAGTCAGGGTTTCCAGCCCTGTGGGAAGTTCAAGTTCCTCCCCCCTCCCTCCAGGTCCAGGAAGGTGAGTATCCAAACAGACTGGATCCCAAAAATCCAGTATATGCAGAGGAAACTAGTCCCAGTGTCATTGTCAATGGCTTTTCAGAAAGACTCCGGGCCAGCCACATTCAGAGAATCCGGCCACATTCAGAGAATCTGGTTGGATCACGTGCTCGTTCAGTCGCAGTCCAACTGCCCTTGGTAAACTCTCATTAGATCCGTCCCCTTGTATCAGTGGGTGATAGCATCCCTCGCAGTCCTTTGTCATTTTCTTCGTCCTTCTGCTCCTCATTTGGACCTTGGGGGGCTCAGTCCGGGGCTCCAATGTGGGTCTCCGTCTGTATCGCCATCCATCGCCAGATGAAGGATCTATGGTGATAAGCAAAATATTCATCAGTATGGTTATGGGCCAAGGCCGGTTCCGGCACCCTCTCCTCTGTCCAGAGAACAATCTGGGGATCTCTCCTTGGACCTGGGATCCCATATATAATCAAGTTTCCTGTAAACCCTAAAATGACTCCCTTCGTTGAAATATATTCTTCCCTGATCCCATTATCATCCTTCCTCCCTTCCCCCCATCCCGGTCAACCGAGCTTTCTCCATTCCTCCCCTACTCCCTTCTTTCAAACCCTCTCCCCTTCCAACAACTCCCCCCCCATGCACCCAAGGTTACCTGGGACTCTTGACTATTTCCTACCTCCTGGCGGATAGCTAAATAATCTTCATCAGGTTCATCTTCTTATTTAGCTTCTCTAGGATCACGAATAATAGGCTCAAAGACCTTTAATTATGGTTAGAATCCACTTATGAGTGAATACATACCGTGTTCCTCTTTTTGGGTCTACTTTCATCCTTCTACAGGTTGACATCCAGTTATGCCAGCACCATTTGTTAAAAATGCTTTCCTTCTTCCATTGTATACCTTTAGCTCCCTTGTCAAAAATTAGGTGCTCATAGGTTTGTGGGTTAATACCCGGGTCTTCTATTCGATTCCAAAGGTCCATTTCTCTGTTCTTATACCAATATCAAGCTGTTTTCAAAACTGTAGCTCTGTAATAGAGTTTGAAGTCAGGGATGGTAATGCCTCCTGAAGTTCCTTTATTGTATAAGATTGTTTTGGCTATCCTGGGTTTTTTGTTTTGCCATATAAACTTGATTATTGTTCTCTCAAGGTCTGTGAAGAAGTTTGATGGGATTTTGATGGGGATTGCATTGAATCTATAGATTGCTTTTGGTAGAATTGCCACTTTTACTATGTTGAAAAATATAGTAAATTGGATTCCTCCCAATCCAAGAACAAGGGAGATCTTTCCATTTTCTGGTATCCTCCTCAATTTCTTTCTTCAAAGACTTAAAGTTCTTGTCAAATAGGTCTTTCACTTCCTTGGTTAGAGTAACCCCAAGATATTTTATGCTATTTGTGGTTATCGTAAAAGGTGATGTTTCTTTGATTTCCCTCTCTGCTTCTTTATCCTTTGTGTATAGGAGGGCCACTGGTTTTTTGGAGTTGATCTTGTATCCTGCCACGCTACTAAAGGTGTTTATCAGCTGTAGGAGTTCTTTGGTAGAGTTTTTGGGGTCACTTATGTACACTATCATATTGTCAGCAAATAACAAAAGTTTAACTTCATCCTTTCCAATTCGAATCCCCTTGATCTCCTTATGTTGTCTTATTGCTATTGCTAGAACTTCAAGCACTATATTGAAGAGGTATGGAGAGAGTGGACAGCCTTGTCGTGTTCCTGATTTTAGTGGAAAGGCTTTGAGTTTCTCTCCATTCAATTTGATGTTAGCTGTCGGCTTGCTGTATATTGCTTTTATTATATTTAGGTATGATCCTTGTATCCCCAGTCTCTCCAACACCTTTATCATAAATGGGTGTTAAATTTTGTCAAATGCTTTTTCAGCATCCAATGAAATGATCATATGGTTTTTTTCTTTCAGTTTATTTATATGATGGATTACATTGATAGATTTGCGTATGTTGAACCAGCAAATTAGATTTCTGATAACAGCTTCTAATTCTTCACGACTAACAGGTCTATTTAGATTGTTCACCTGTTCTTGGTTCAACTTTGGTATATGGTACTTATCTAAAAAAATGTTCATTTCTTTTACATTTTCCAACTTAGTGGCATATAAACTTTCGTAGTAAGATCTAATGATTCTCTGAATTTCCTCTGTGTCTATGGTTATATCCCCCTTTTCATTTCTGATCCTATTAATTTGCATGTGCTCTCTCTGCCGTTTGATTAGTTTGGATAGGGGTTTGTCAATCTTGTTGATTTTCTCCAAGAACCAGCTTTTTGATTCATTGATTCTTTGGATTGTTTTCTCTGTTTCTATTTTGTTGATTTCAGCCCTCAGTTTGATTATTTCCAGTCTTCTACTCCTCCTGGGTGAATCAGCTTCTTTTTTTTCTAGAGCTTTCAAGTGTGCTGTTAGGTCTCCAAATTGTGCCTTCTCCGTTTTCTTTATTTGGGCACCTATTGCTATGAACTTTCCTCTTAGCACTGCTTTCATAGTGTCCCATAGGTTTGAGTATGTTGTGTCTTTGTTTTCATTAAATTCAAGGAAGACTTTAATTTCTTTCTTAATTTCTTCCTTGACCCAGGGATGATTTAGTAGTTGACTGTTCAACTTCCATGAGTTTGTTGACTTCCTGGGAGTAGCATTGTTGTTGAATCCTAATTTTAATCCATGGTGATCTGACAAGACATAGGTGGTAACTAATATTTTTTGTATCTGTGGGAGTTTGCTTTGTTACCAAGTATGTGGTCATACTTCGAGAAGGTTCCATGAACTGCAGAGAAGAAGGTATATTCTTTCCTATTTGGGTGGAGTGTTCTATAGATGTCTGTTAAGTCCATTTGATTCAGTACCTCCAATAAATCTCTTAATTCTCTGTTTGGTTTCTGTCTGATTGACCTGTCCACTGGTGAGAGAGGAGTGTTGAAGTCTCCTACTATTAGCGTGTGTGGTTTGATGACTGCCTTGAGTTCTAGAACAGTTTCTTTTACATATGTGGGTGCCTTTATATTAGGGGCATAGATATTCAGGATTGAGACTTCTTCCTGATGAGTTGTTCCTGTTATGAGTATGAAATGTCCATCTCCATCTCTTCTGATTGATTTTAGTTTGAAGTCGATTTTGTTAGATATTAAAATGGCCACACCTGCTTGTTTCTTAGGTCCATTTGCTTGGAAAACCTTTTCCCAACCCTTTACTCTGAGTAGGTGCCTGTCTTTGTGGTTGAGGTGTGTTTCTTGTAAACAGCAGAATGTTGGATCCTGTTTTCGTATCCAATCTCTAAGTCTGTGCCTCTTTATAGGTGAATTGAGTCCATTGATATTAAGAGATATTAATGACCATTGGTTGTTGACTCCAGTCATTTTTTTGGGGGGTAATAGAGTGTATTTTCCTTCTTTGAATTGTGCTAGTGAAGGGTCGCTAGATGTCTGAATTATTGTAGTCAGTGTTGGCCTTGTTGGATTCCTTGGGATGTAATTTTCCTTCTAATATTCTCTGTAAGGCTGGATTAGTAGTTCCGTATTGTTTAAATTTGTTTTTATCCTGGAATATTTTTGTTTTCTCCGTTGATAGTGAATGAAAGCTTGGCTGGGTAAAGTAGTCTGGGCTTGCATCCATGGTCCCTTAGTTTCTGCAGTACCTCTATTCAGGACCTTCTGGCTTTCATGGTTTCCATAGAGAAGTCTGGTGTAAGTCTGATAGGTTTACCTTTATAGGTTACTTGACCTTTTTCCTTTGCAGTTCTTAATATCCTTTCTTTAATCTGACTGCTTTGTGTTTTGATTATTATATGGCGAGGGGATGTTTTTTTCTGATCCAGTCTATTCCGTGTTCTGTATGCTTCCTGCACCTTCATAGGAATATCACTCTTTAGGATGGGAAAGTTTTCTTCTATAATTTTGTTGAATATATTTTCTGGACCTTTGATCTGCAATTCTTCTCCTTCTTCTACTCCTATTATTCTTAGATTTGGTTTTTTGATTATGTCCCATATTTCCTGAATGTTTTGTGATGAGAATTTGTTGGATTTGCTGTTTTCTTTGGTCAGGGCATTTATTTTCTCTATGGTGTCTTCATAATCTGAGATTCGTTCTTCTATCTCTTGTATTCTATTGGTTATGCTTGATTCTGTAGTCTCCGTTCGTTTACCTAGATTTTCCATATCCAGCCGGCCCTCAGTTTGTGTTTTCTTCACTGCCTCCATTTCAGTTTTCAATTCTTGAACTGATTCCATTACCTGTTTGATTGTTTTTTCTTGGTTTCCCAGGGTATCATTTACGAATTTACTCATTTCTTCAAACTTTTTGTTATATTTGTCTTCCATTTCTTTACTCATTTCTTCCATCTTTTTGTTATATTTCTCTTCTATTTCTTTAAGTGAGTTATTCATATCCTGTTTAAGAGACTCTATTGCTTTCATAATGACACTGTTTTCCACTTCTTCCGGAATAGGGCGTTCAAGTCCTTCTGTCATAAGATCGCTGGGATCTGGTGTTTTCATGTTGTTTTTCAGATTGTTGGAGGAATTCTTGCCTTGGCGTCTGCCCATCTCTTCCTTCAGATGCTCTCCAATGGCTCTTCCCTCCGCTGGGTCTTCTTCTACTGGATTAGTGCCTCTTGCTATCCAGGAATCACTTTGCCTGCAGCCTTAGCTTGCTGCAGGCAGGCTATCAGAACAAAGGGACTCCTGTCCCTTTGCACTCACCGCCTGACCCGGCCCGCGGTGCCCACCCCGGATGAGATGGAGGAATTTAAGCCCCGAAAAAGGGAGAGGGGAGGGGAGGGGTTCCAGGCAGAAAGCTGGGATGGCGTAGCAGGAGAGAGGGATTAGCTGGGGGAAGCTGCCCCTTTGGAGTAGCCAGGGAGATAAGGATGGCGGGAATATTGTGTGTTCCCTAACTGGACTTGTATGGCGGTCAACACACTTACCCCTCCACAGGATCAGAGCCCCTCGCTGGTCCGCAGTCTCCCTGCCTGCAGTCTCAGCTTGCTGCAGGCTGGCTATCAGAACAAAGGGACTCCCGTCCCTTTGCACTCACCGCCTGACCCGGCCCGCGGTCTTAACTGTTATTCTTAAAACAGGTTCTGTATTATCTTAGGGGAATTTTCTTGTCAAGTTTTATAAAGCAATACCTGTCTGTGTATGTGTGTGTCCATGTGTGTATATATTATATAGTTTGTACATCTTATGTTTTTCATTTTTTATTCAGTTACTCGAATACATATTATAACATGAATCATTCATATCCAATTATAATAAATTTAGAATGTCTTAAAATTTATTGCAAATATAGAAATTAGTATCAATGGTTAGAATTTACAATTTTGTTCCAAATAACTCCCAAAATACTGGACACAAAGTCATAAATGTAGTCACTCTTCTGCAATGGTGTACCTTCAGTGGTTTAATAAGATTTTACTAGCGTTTCATTCTGAAGATTTAGCACTCCCTACAATCTCCACTCTTGAGACCATGCCTTTTAATGACTATGTAACCATCAGGAACACAAACCATTTTAAGTCATAGTACTCTTTGTATTTTTTTTTATTTTACATACCAACCCCAGTCGCCCCTCCCTCCCTTTCTCCCTTACCTTCATCTCTCTTCTTCTTGCCTCCCATCCACTCCTCAGAGGGAATAAGGCCTTCTTTCTGTAGTCAATAAAGTCTAATACAGCAAGTTTAGGCAGGGCCAGGCCCACGTGAATTTCAACAAAGGAGCTAAAAGTATGCAACGGAAGAAAGAAAGCATCTTCAACAAATGGTGCTGGCATAACTAGATGTCAACCTGTAGAAGAATGAAAATAGATCGATAATCTATCACCATTAACAAAACTCAAGTCCAAATGGGTTAAAGACCTCAATATACCGACCACACTGAACCTGATAGAAGAGAAAGTGGGAAGTAGATTGCAACACATAGGCACAGAAGACCACTTCCTACATATACCCCAATAGCACAGACAATAAGGGCAACATTGAATAAATGGGACCTCCTAAAACTGAGAAGCTTCTGTAAGCAAAGGACACTGTCATGAAGACAAAAAGGCATCCTACTGAATGGGAGATCTTCACCAACCCTGCATCAGACAAAGATCTGATCTCCAAAATATATAAAGAACTCAAGAAACTAGAACTAAAAATTCTAATTAACCCAATTAAAAAATGGGGCACTACACTGAACAGAGAATTCTCAACAGAAGAAGTTCAAATGGCCAAGAGACACTTAAGGTCATGTTCAACTTCCTTAACGATCAGGGAAATGCAAATCAAAACATTTGATTTAGCGTCTAACACCTGACAGAATGGCTAAAATCGAAAACACCAATGATAGCCTTTGCTGGAGGGGATGTGGAGTAAGGAGAACACTCATCCATTGCTGGTGGGAATGCAAACTTGTGCAACCACTTTGGAAATCAGTGTGGCAGATTCTCAGGAAATTCGGGATCAACCTATCTCAGGATCCAGCAATATCACTCTTGGGAATATACCCAAGAGATGCCCAATCATACTACAAAAGCATTTGTTCAACTATGTTCATAGCCGCATTATTTGTAATACAGATCCTGTAAACAAGCTAGATGCCTTTCAATGGAAGAATGCATAAAGAAAGTGTAGAATATATACACATTAGAGTACTACTCCGTGGTATAAAACAATTCTTATATTTTTACATCTAAAGTACACTTCAAATGAGATTACTTCAAATTATAATTTAGGTGCAGAGATAGAATTTACATTAAATTGAAGAAAATATCTAGGACAATGTATTGATAGGTGAAAAAGTAGAATCATAAAAATATATTTGAGACATTTATGTGAAGTTAAATATTAAGAGAAATATTTAATATTTTATTGTTTTGCTTTATGATATAAGGTTTTATTATAAAGACCATAGTGATCTTGAACTCAAAATACCTGTGTCCTCATTCAAATATTAAAATTATGATCACAATGGTCACATGACAATATATTAAGTTGCAAATAATGAAAATGTTACTCAGACATATTAATCAGTATTCATATAGATAGAAAATATAAAATCACACATTCCTTAGATGCAGAAACATCACAGGGAAAAGATAATGCTCTAACTCTATCATAAGGTTGCAATAAGTAAGGATTCTTTGAAAATATCTAACCCTTACTTGTATCAGAAATATAGAAATAAAGTACAAAGCAGTCCAAAATTGAGCAATAAACTGTGTGAAGACATTTAAAATATTTAATTCTATTATAGCGTTAATAATGAGTGGAGTTGTTCACTCATTATTATGTCTCATTAAGATAACTGTCGAAATTATCACTAACTAAGAGAAAGTGTCCTCAGTTTCATTAATCATCAGTAAATGCAAGTCAAGACCAGTGGATAATCACTACATGACCATTGACATGCATTTAATTAAAAGACCCATAAACACCAAGAAAAGTTCAAGTGATTTGCATTTTCTGGTGTGATGGTTAATTAACAAAACCTCTTTAGAAAGTGTACAAAGTGTCCCTAAAGCAAGAAATATACACAACCTGTTATCAAATAATTTCACATCTGAATTCATTTCTAACAACAGGACATTCTGTATCAACAAAATCTGAAATACAGAAGTGCTCATAGATAGTGTTTTATTCATGTTTCAAACAAGAAACAGATCTTTCAATAGCTAATGTGTCTACATGTTTGTGTGCATGTTCGTGTGCACATATTTTAATCTGTAAGTATTGCAGATTAGTTTACAAAATAAAATGCTTCACAGCTAGGGGAATATTTAATAACAAAAGGACTGGCTGTGACACTTAGAGATTTATACCTTAAATAAGCAAAATATAAATTTAAATGTTCGCTTTCATAATCCATTTAGCCATAAACTGAATCAAAGAACATTAAATCTATGGTGATTGAGTTCACAATAGTAGTTTGGGGCAATACTCAAGGAAAGGTGATAATTTTCAAATCTTAACACATTTTAAATTTTTATGACAAATTCTAATATGTGTGTGTTCATATGTATGTTGGTATATACTTGTTTTCCTTTTCAAATATATTCATCTCTGTGCTTTGTTGTACATATTTGTCATGCAACTAAAAACTGTATTTAGTAAATATTGCAAACATTTCCAAAATTCCTTCCAGATTATTATTAGTCAATTCTTTCTTATTCATGTTGTATGTGACATAGATTTTTTAAAGAACAAAAATACCATTCTAAATTAAATACATATTCTATGTATGCTATTAATTTTGGATATATCAAGTGTATTAAATTTTCAAAACAATAAAAACAATTTTTTATCATGACTCCTTGTCTGTGCATCTTTTTCAATTTAAAAATCATTATGTATATAATACACAGCCTCTGGAGCTTAATAAACATATTAGGGTGCCAGTAAATGTTAACAAATAATCTGTTTGGGGAATTATTTTGTTTGCTTTGTAACCAAAATATTCCATCTAAATCCCCAGCTATAGTGATCCTAGAAAGGCAATAACTTTCAGTTTGATATAAAATGATGTGCTTACCCCCACAACCATATAAAATATTTAGTTATTTATTTCCAAAAGAAAAAGAAAATCAGACTATCCCATAGCAAAGGACAGACTTTGTAGGGTCTCTGAACACTGGGGTTAAAAACACAGGAAACCATCAGAAGTCCGAATCCAGGTTCATGTTAAAATATTTTAAATTCATATTTTAGAGTGAAAATTACATTTTTAAAGAATATTTTTATATTTTAAAATATCCGTACATTTATTCAAACAAGGAATATGGATCACAGTATTCTATCATTTTCTCCATCCCACACCCTCAAGTGCCCTGCACTGAATTTCCGTCCTATGTCCTCTTTTTATTTTACTTTTTATTGCTATTCATGAAGTAGAATCCAAATAGCATTGTCTTATATATGTAGGAATGTGGCCTTCCACTAGGTCATGAAAACACTATCGGACACTATGTCCTCAGAGGACTATGATTCTGTCTCCCTTAACAGACCTCCTCTGATTGGGGTGGGGCTTTGGTGCCCCTTGCACATCTGTGGTGGAAGTTTGACTTGTTTCATCTTAGGAAGGACAGAACAACAAGAGAAAAATATATCTTAAAATTGCATCTTTTTATTAGCTAAAAATTCAAACTTTTTATCATCTTCAGGAAGGTGTAGCTTGTGCTCCAGTGTACTGTTTTTGACACATTTTCTCTCACACATAGGAAGGGTACATAGGAGAATACATGGGTGATAAACAATGTCCATGACCAACTGAGGAACTCCCCATTATCACACCACTCCTGGAGAGTCTTCTCTTTCAAAAATGAAATAAAATAAAATCAACCTGAATGGCCAGTCGGTCACCCACACGCTGGACTGATCTCAAATAGGGATCATTCCAAATACGACTCTAATAAACACCTGCTCCACCTACCAGCCCCCAAAAAGATAGAGATTTGGGGGTTTTGTTGGTTTTTGTTTTGTATATTTTTATGCAAATATCTATTGGAATTTTTTGTTTATGTTTTATTTCAGCAAAAGACTATTAGTGTTGGAAGTCTATGAAATAACCTTATCAGTTACCTGGAAGTTCCTTCTCTCTCTGGTACTAAGTTTATAAAATGATTTTCATCTTTTTAACCAAAGAATAATACACTTCATATGCTACAGCACAAACACAAAAATCTGTTGGTCACAAAATTCCTAACATAAATGTTTCTTTTTGTTGTTATTTACACTGAATTGTCTCTTTCATCCCAGATCTGTGTAATTTTGAAGTTTGATAATGCGGGAAGAAAACAGAGCCCCAAAACAATCATGATCTCAAAATGCAATAGAAATGAATGACAACTATTACCTCACCATTAACAATGGTAAAATTGTGATGAGAATAATAGAATATAAACACTAATGTCAATACTTAATAAGGTTGAAAGGTATTAACAAAAATAAAAGAAGAAAAGGAAGGAGAAAAAAGAAAATACTAGAAAGAGGATAACAAGATAAATAGTAAATAAATACAATTGGATTTAGTTTAGAAAATGACTCAAAATTAGAAAAATTAAAATTAATTAACAGTATCACTATAATGTAGTATAAAGGTAAAAATAACAAAATTAATTTGGATAAGATACTTTTCCTATGCTTTCATTTTTTAATCTGGCAGATACAACGAAGAGCAGAATTACTGGCTTGAAACTGAGTCCTAGTTTTTTCTCTGATAAGTAGATTATGCAGGCTGGGAGGAGCTGGCAAGAAAGGGATACTGTTGTTATATTACACAGGTGTGCTTGGGGTCAGAGTCTGAGCCCTGACAGCCAGTAAGAAGCAGGGCTATGTTCATTCACAGTAGGTCAAGTTGACTCAAGTGAACTTGCAAAACAGATACACCTTGAGGCTTTAATAGAAAGAAGAGTTACAAACAGAATTCCAATAACTCTATTTCCCTATTTATATTTAGGGAATAGGCATGAATTTTTCTATAAATAAAGAAAACAAGAAATGTTTCAAACTAGGCAAATTTGGTTAATGTGTGGTACACTTAGCACCAACTTTTCATTGTCTTGGAGTCCATCCTATAAGGTAATATGCCAAGATGTCAGAACTTTAATTATGAATTTTCTTCTAGGGAAACTATTCTAATCTCTCGCCGAAGCAAAGCCTCAACACATTCTTTTTCTAGTAAACGATTTCTGAAGTATTTCAATTTATGGGTAAATATTTTTTCTATCCTCTGATAGAGGAAGTGACCAACGCATGAGTCTCTCCATAATAAGCTCACTCCTGCTCGAACATACCTATTACCAATATTCCCTGCCAGGATTTCTGTATGCAACAGGTCAGATACACAAAATAAAAGAAAACACTAAAGATTTCTTGCTCATGCTTGGAAAAGTAAGTTATTGTGACAATCCTAAAGTTAAGGAGAAACGCACTGGTCACAACGAGTGCCTCTACTGACCTTTATGTCTTCCACTTTCTGAACTCCCACGACTTAAACTTCTCTGTGTTTACAAGTGACCTCCTTTCTCCACGCCAACTTTGTCTACTTTGTAGCCTGACACTGTAGGATGGTGTCTCCAAGCTCCTGGCTTGGTTTTGTTCATTTTTTGTTTGATGTCGCCAGAGTAGCATGGTTTTAAGCAATAGGCTCCTTCTGATGTAGTTGGAAGTGGTTCTTTCCCACGGCTACCCTACTATGAGGAGTATTAAATATCAGCTAAACACCAGATCTATGCATGGATTTAAGACCTGAAATACCAATGTTTCTCTGTAGGTAAGACTGTTAGTCTGAAGTTTGGCTTCCCTTGTGTTTGCTTTTTATTCCTGAGAGGCAGGGTTGAAAAGGAAAACTTTCTTCCTTTTAATTGTGCTTGATTTGTTTCACTGTGCTTTTAGCTGCCTTTTCCCATTTTCCTTAGATCACTGTATTCTCTCTCTCCTCTTCGGATTACGGCTTTGGTCAGCCAGACACTTCTCATTAACAAGGTCACAAGAAGGAAGCTTCTGCTATGCCATCTTATCCCAGAAAGTCCAGGAAGAACACAACCTAAAGCACAGCTGTAATTTCAGGATATGTCAGAGACCCACCTGTGCATTCTCAACATTTGTAACTGAATTTAGTGATTGCATCGCAGAGATCCGCCTGCCTCTGCCTCCTGAGTGCTGGAATTAAAGACATGTGCACAGCACCACTGCCCAGTTTATGAAAGATATTTCCTAACCCTTATTGACAATTGGGTTTTGGATCCTAGCTCTCTCTCTCTGTCTCTCTCTCTCTCTCTGTCTCTTTCTCTCTCTGTCTCTCTCTCTCTCTCTCTCCTTTTTCTAAAGTTGGGTTAAGGGTTTGATTCTGTTTTGTGCTGAACATGATAGAGTGCTTCTTAAATTTTCTTTATTCATGTATTTTTGAATGAATTTTTTATTATACTTTTTTCATTATTACTTTCTCCCTTTGGGGTGTGTCATATCCTGAAAGAATGTTCCACAGAGCTGGCTAGTATGAATGTACTGGCTTAACTTGTGTTTATATTTAAAGTTCCTCAGTTCATAATTATTGGGGACCTATATGTGCCAGTCTCTGGGTCCCCTTTAGAATCTGGAAAAAAGACTTACAGCCAGGGCAGAACTTAGATCTGAGGGTGAAATGAATTCTCCACTATGTATTTTTCTGCATCAGATTATTTATTCTTCTCCTGTTTTCCTCCTGTTTTGTAAAGTTTCCAGTTTATATACACACACAAAACAAAGGACATTCTCTTCGCATGGATATCCTTTTATCTTGGAAGGTCCCTCCTTTACTGACTGTATGTCCTGCTAAACGGAAGATGGTTGCAGGGAGGTGGCTTCTAATGTATCACAGAGAACAAAGCAGAGATTAGGCTGTGGAAACCCAGATTATTGATTGTGTGACTAAATTTTCCACTGGAGTTCCCACAGAGTTGGGGCGGGGAATGACCCGATATAAGAGTACATTAGAAAGAGTTATGCCCACTTATCCATACTCTACTGAATCTTGCAACAAGGAGGGTGCTTATGACTTCACAAGAGATCTAATGTGAGACTCAGTCAATATGCAAATGGTGGTACGCCAAGTGCCTTGCAATCTGGGTTAGCCTCCACCAAAACACAATTATTCTAGTGGGCCAGCCTTCTGCATCATCAGCTGAAATCTCACTGTATGATTCCTGAGGACTGCAGCACAGAATGAATTATAAAAGTTGGCTTTGCTGGATATAGTAATCATAATTGACAGGTATTTAATTCAGGATTTTAAATAATATCATTGCATGCCATGTTGGATTTTGGGGTCCAAGTTATTCTAGCATCTTTGCACTATTATTAGTTTTTTCCACGCAGCATTTATGTTTAGTTGTTGTTGCGGAATATTTACGTTTCTTTAGACTTACAAAACTTTATACCTTATGTGTTTAGGTTAGATCTCTGGATAGATTGGCAAGTCAGTTTTGACAGAAAATTATCCCAGCAGCAAAATATAGTAGGGTAAATGACGGAAATTAAGAACAAAATCATGAAAATTCACCGATAATAGTTAATAAATTTAATAGTAAAACTTAGAAAAACCATTAATCAGAAATATTTAGTGTGCTCATTAAATGGTACAAAGTAAGCATTTCAAGAGTAGGGAATACAATAATATTCTATTTTATAATTTGACAGAATTAAAATCATGGTCCTATTTTCCACATTCAGTCTTTGTACAACAGATTTAAGAAACGATAGCCTGATTGCAATAGCCTGTGCAAACTGGAAGACAATAAAAAGCTCCCTTCTTCCTGCAGTAGACTTCACCCAGGAGCTTGTGTACACCTACGAGGAAGTAAAATTAGTTGATGTTAGCTGAGATATTCACACATGTTTAGGCCCTGATATTCTAATTTCTGGATTTTATGATGTTTTGTAACTTAAGCACTCATAATTTAAATTGTAAAATGATTCTGTCCCAAATACATAGATAGAATCATTGCTATATAGTGAAGGTTTAATACAGGCTTATTTAATACTAAAGTTATATGTAGTTACAACTGAGTAGATGGCACATAATCTACTCATGTTGTAACTACATATAACTTTAGTTCTATGATTAGTCCTATCAGTTTATTATTCAGTATTACAAAAGAATTGTACACATACTGTTCACAGAAAATTATGTTAACAGATGATCTAATACTTTCATTAATTAAAAAGGAAAGTTAGGATCTAAAAACTTTTAGTCTTCTTCTAGATTTTAGTCTTATTAGACTTTGTCATTTAGTATTATTTGTTTATACTCTTTTTATAAAAGTAGTTTAAAAATACCTTTAAACAAGAATGCATATCAGGAAATATCTAAAGTAAAAAGGAAATACTTTCTTTTCTCAATATTCCATCACTTAAAAATAGTTTAGACTTTACACCTCATGTACACATAAACATTTAAAATGGATATTTTGCAACTTTATCAAAAATATTATCTTGCTGTAGATAACATTCATAGACACATTATAAATCATAAAAAATTATGATCAAAATTAAATCATGGTCAAACTATTTATTTTATTATGAGATGTTAACAGTACATTTATTCCAAAAAAGTCTACTTTTAATAAAAATCCACTGACTATGAAATATTTATGAAATAAAACAACATGACATTTGAAAATAAGAATAATGTTATATTTCCCCATAATATAAGGTTATTTAAAAAAGATTTATTGACTGGTAAATTGAACATGTCTTATCTTGTGGAGGTGAAACATAATTTACATAGACAAAGCAACGTGAAACCTTTCCAATTATACACTTCCCATAAATTTAAATATTTAGAAACGAAAGGCAATATAGTTACAACATTTTATCTAGCTCTTTTCAATCTTCTACTAAATTTCCTTAGCTACTATTTATTTCAATATGAATGTTTGATTATGATTTTATAATAAGCATGCATTGCTAATTCTCTTTACACCTTTTAAGAATTTAATTTTATCTGTCTTTAAAGCTTTTCACTACAGAAATCACTAAGAGACAGCATCTTAATACATTTGATCCATCAAAGAAAGTACTGTTGTCTATTTAAAGTAAGTTTGATGAATAGAAGAATACTAACATTTTCTTTTTCTCAATCACCCAGAATTGACTGAAGGGAAATGAGGAAATCAAAAGGATTCTTTTTCCCTAATAACTCTTGTGTAATCTTTAATTTTTTGTAACCATCTAATATTTAGGCATACGCATCGTTTTTCTTTATACTTCTTAATACATTTCACTGTTTACATTGATACATTAATACATTGTTCATTAATGAGTGTAGTCCTGTATCTAAAGAATTAATCAAATATCTCACTTCTCCTTTTTTTCTCCCTCTCCCACTCCATCCAAGACTTCTTCTTCCATACAAATCACTTTTGAATGTTCATGATTTTGTTTTGATCCTATGTCCATTGGTGTGAGCATGGGTTTGAAACAAATTGGAACCTGATGGGTCACCAATGGATTCCATGCTTCCTATTGACCCAGAGTCGGTTATTTGTTAGTAGTTCAGTAATCAATAGAAAACCTCCATATAAGTCCCTCTCCCATCCAAAATTGCAGGTTGGCTAAGGAAGTCTCGTGTAGGCCTAGCGACAGTCTGTGAAAGTTCTATGAGTTCAACAATTTTCTGACTGTATCATATTTAGAAGATGCAATTTTACAGCCATTTTATCTATCTTTTGGATTTTATATTTTCCCTCCCCTTCCACAGTGATCTCCAATACACAGGGGAATGTTGTACATGTTTTCTTTAGGGATGAGTTTTGAACTGTGACTTATTCTCAACCTTTTGTGTAGATATGGTCTCTTCATTTACTTCAAATCACAGCAAATATTATCTTATTTTACTAAAGTTAGGTAGCTTTTATATTGAGTATAAGCATAAATATTAATAAGATATCCTGACACTATGGCAATTGAACTAAACAACAGTAGTTGGGTCATCTGCTTCCCAAGGCCTAATATACCTATACTCAAGTGGTTTTAGTTGCTTTCCAGTATCAAGTATGAATTTTTTTCTGCAATGATCCTCAAATTAATTTGTGAATCTTTCCATATACTTATTACATTACTCCCATTATCATATCAGTGGACTTAAATTTTTCTTATTGGATTTATACATATATTTAGGCAAAATAGAAAATATTATATAAATGTTTCCCTCGCTTTTTCATGTGGTAGATGGGAAGAGAGATGATGGATAGAGCTGGATAGAGCAGGTGTGTTTGTGTGTGTGTGTGTGTGTAGGATTAACCAAACTAGGGATCTATGAAAAAGCCATATGTAATCTCTATTTTATAAACAAATTAAAAGCATGATTTAAGAAATACTTAGGGTGATACCCTGCACAGATGAATAATGCCAGTCACAAAAGTCATAGGTTATTAAATAAATATCTCAGAACAGATGAAAGAAATTACATTATAAAGTCTTGGTTAGGAAGTCCTCAAGATGAAAAAAAAACCTAGAAACTACTTTCACTGCTTTTGTGTTACATCAAAACAAATTATATGACTCTTTTATTTAAACCTAGTCTACTTCATCACATGCCATAGAGAAATCAAGCTAGAAGGGAGCTATGAGAATACGTAATGATACCTAGATTTTATGTCCAAAGTTGCTTGGTGAACATCTAATAGAGAAATGCCATACAGAGTCCTACATATCTGGGACCCAATTGGTGAGGGATTCACCTCTGTATCCTGTGAATATGTTTTACTACCATTGGTTAATAAAAAAGCTCTTGGGCCTATAGTAGGGCAGAATAGAGCTAGGGGGAAAAGCTAAAGTGAATGCAAGGAAAAAGAAGGCAGAGTCAGGCAGACATCATTTAGCTGCTAAAGGAGAAAGATGACAGAACCTTGCCTGCAAGCCACAGTGATACTCATATTAATAGAAGTGGGTTAATTTAAGATATAAGAACTATCTAGAAATATGCCTGAATCATCAGACAAACAGTGTTATAATGAAGATTGTTTTTGTGTGCTTATTTGGGTGTGGGGGCCTGGGAAACACAAGTACAGTCTCAGGTTAAACCCAGTAAGTTCTAATACTAACTTATGAGGCATCATGAGCCCACTGGCATGGTTTTAATTTTAATGACTCTTATGGTGGTAATTAAGTCCATTGTGATAAGATTTTAGCCCTACTCTATAAGAATTCATACCTAGTATTTTAGATTTGACCAAAATCACATGACTGCAGAGCCATAGGTATGAGTCTAGTCCTATGTTGGAATATAACCTGATAAGAAGCTGCCTTCTAAGTCAATATGAGTATTCCCACAACTCTGTGCTGTTTTAATCCCTAGATAGAGACACTTCTTCTTTTGGTTTATATGGAACCCTTGTAAATATCTGAGTTTTGATGGTGACATTTTACCTTCTGCAGAGCTCTGTGGAAATGTGGTGGCTGATACCTCATATAGACACCCTACCAACCTTAGGGAGAACACAGTCACTGGAAGAAACTGCTGTGGAAGAATAAATGTCTTGGACTTACATTTTTTTGGTAATTGTGTATTCATACATTTTATTGTATTATTAATAATGATGATTAACATTTTTGATGATGTTAATATTAGAAATGACCGTCAGTTTAAAATTTTCTCATGAGTGTAACTGACTGAATTTCATAAATCATAATTGTCCACATACATTTTACCACAAATGAAAAGAAGTTAAGGAACATAAGGAGAACTTGCTGACACTATAGCTGCCTACCTTGACTTTTACTATGACAAAAGTTAAAATGGCCAAAAAGATTAGGAGGCAATAAGAAAATGGGAAAAATGATTTAATTTATTATAGAAAACACAACATTTATGTAAAATAACTATTTGGGGAAGAAGTACAAATTTGAAAAGGACAATTCTGAGAGTTTCAGATGTGCCTCTTGCTAGTGACTCCACTAAAAGCCAAATACACAAACTTCATCACAAGAATTTACATCAAATTCACTTTTGTTATACAGAACAAGACTCATTCCTATTCTAAGAATGTGTTATGAAATATTTGTTGACTGAATACTACTTGAATCTGGCTCTAAGATTCACAGAGCACCTGTTTCTATTTTTTGGATGTCTCTAAACAACCAGGTGATGAGAGCTCCCACCATAATTTGATATTTAATTCATTTTTACTAAATTAAAGCTGCCAAAGAAAAGCCTAAATTTATTTTAATCACATTCACAATTTAGTAAAGAACCTAAGCTAAGTTCCGGACACATTAATAGCCTATATTCAATGCCATTAGAAAAATCCCTTTCATTGAAATGATGTTAAATATTAACATTAGTGTTCTTTCTTTGAAATTCAATATTAAATAATTTGATTAAGATAAAATTTGTTAAGGTTACAATGAAACAGTCAAAGGTTTAATTGATATTGCTAGAATTCTTTTATCTATCATGTGGAGAGGATGTTTTTTTTCTCCCTGTATTGGAGTTAATGGAAGAAATTTGTCTTCCTATGACAGTAATTTGGAATAATATTGAGAAGTCTTAGTAAGGGAACAACTGTAAAAGCAGGTACATTGTCCACTCATCAAAGTATATGGAATATAGAAATAGAATTAAAGTCAATTTCTAAAGGCACAGTTTTGTGATATTTGACACTCAAGCATTTCAGAATAGATTACTAAATGTTTGAACACAGATGACGATAGACATTCTCATTGATGTTTATTAATAAATCCCACTATGGTAAGCGATTGACTAAAATTGCTACAAATAATTACATGATTACAAGAGGTTGTACTGATTGCTTAGATTAAAAAGTAAAATATTTTCCAGCTTTTCCCTTAGATTTAATTTTTTGAGACTTCAGTCATCAATATTGTATCTACATTACCCTCCCCACTCCAGTTTCCAAATTTCTCCCTCACTCCCAAAAGCATGACCTTATGATTGTTAACATTACACATAATGCATACATGAGTGTACACATGCACATACATGTGTGCACAAACCAACTAAGTCCATTTAGTTTTGCCCATGTGTGCCTGATGCCTTGGAACTGAAAATATCTTTGTGTTGGGGGAAGGTGGATCATCCCTGAAGAAAACAGATTTTTGTCTGTTTTTTTTTCTTTGAAATTTCAATTAAGGGAAATTCTTTGAAAAAGATAAACCATTTGTATTTTATTTATCAGAATCACAATGATACCAAAGCAATAAAAGAAACTAATGTTTTGAAGTAAAAACTTGACATAATTTTAAGCACTGTATTAAAAACCTAAGAACTCGAAAATGATTGGGCTATTTTCTTGTTACTTCATAATAACATCATTTTAATAGAAATTTCAAGTTTTCAAAAATTTAGCAGCCATTCCTTAAGGTTTTACTACTATGTACAAGTTCTGGGCCTTGAACATGTAAATCAGGTGATGTCCCTATTTTTGCTTCAGAGTTTTATCAATTGCAAAGAACTTGTTGAATATTATTCTTAGATTATGGTTTTAGTGGTTGTAAGATTGTTCCTAAGTGTAAATGTGTGAGTGCATGGGGGGACCAGAAGTCACTACTGAGTTCCTTTCTCAACCACCTCCTCCATACTTTTGAGGTAGGTTCACTGAAGCTAGAACTCACTGGCAATTAGAGTTTCTGGCCAGTGAGCTCCAGGAAAACTTCTGTTTTCTGTTTTCATCTAATACTAGGATTGTTGAAGCTCCCATGATTCCGTTTTTTCTATTCGTGTGGTTGTTATGGGTTCTAATTTCGGGACACATGCTTATGTGGGAAGGACTTTATCAACTGAGTTAATTCCCTAGCTTCACACACAAATTATTGAAACTTTCAACTATATTATCTTAAGAACCAGAAACGTTTATCCAACTCAAAATCTGGTAGCTGTCTGCACTCAGTTTAGAAGATTCCATTGGGAATGGTCTGATCAATTTCTTTATCTCTTTGCAAGATCGGTCACTTCCACTTGTAGTCAAAGTACAGATGTCTTAAAACATGAGGGGAGATCAGGTTGTTGCTTTTTGCACTATCAGAGAAAGGACACCTCTCAAACATGTTTAAATGTATCAGTTGAAAGAAGGATGAACACTTAAGCATTTATAAATTTTAATTTGTACTTCCAGGAATTAGCATTCTAAATTTGTACCAGACATAGAAAAATGGAAACTGTCGTAGACACATGTAACAGTAAAATGCCCAAAACTGTGACATACCAAATGAAATGCTCACATAGCCCATTGTCTGGGAGATTCTAGTCTAAGAGCAGATGACATTCTAGCTTTGAGGCAGATGATTGTAGCGAGATCCCAACGTTTTGACATGTATAAACGGGAACTCAAACATCCTCTTGAACAATAAACAAAAGAGAATGAGGAAACAGACACAGTTCCCAAAACACTTCCTCATTAGGTTGGGCATTGCTTTCTAGCTCCTAAATTCTCCACTATCTTAAGGTTGATGCTAGATTGGAGACAGTTGTGACACAGAGGCCCAGAATCAGTCACACATAATACAGCTGCTTTACAAAAAGTTTCCTTGTTGTTGTTGTTACCTTATAATTATAATGCCTTGTTATAAGTTCAGTTGAGCTATTTATATTAAATCATTTAAGTTCAATTTTGTTTGGATATTAGAATACGTATCCTGAACTTTCTCAGTAGCATGATGTTACAAAACAGTTTTATTTTATACCAATTTATTTTAGGATAGAAGAACCTTTTATCTCTATTTCTGATTTTAAAAAAAAACTATCTCTTTCAGATGTATGTAATCTCATCTCTGTAGAATACCTATATACATAAACCATTTCCTAATGTGCCTTTCTTCTTAAGAAATGTTATTTACCAATTCTTATAATAAATCTGATTTGTAAAAAGAAAGGGCAGAGAAGAAAGTAAGAGTTAATCAATAAATATCAACTTTTCAAATCAAAACGAATGCTAACAACTTGTATCCATTTCTGTTAAAAATAAAGCATAGTTTGCCTGCAGGCTGTCTCAGATCTTCAATAACATGTTTACAGTGTACAAGCTCTTGAAATATATGAATACAAAACTCATATCTGATTCTTATTCCCACATCATTGAAACCATTACTCAAGAAAACCCGCTTTCTGCTAATGACTTTCACAGCATCATTAAAACAAATCCATATTGAATTTTAATGAGGGCATTATCTTGACATTCTTCTGCAAGAAAATATACTTGCTATATTTGAATTTTTGGTTCATTATCTACAGTAATCCACATATTTCCTGTTCTTTAGACAAGAATTATAAGCATACAGAGATAAAGACAAGCTTTTATAAATAATAATCTTACTTTAAAAAGACAGGACTTGGAAATTGGAATTAAAATACATGTTTGGAATGAAGGAAAACTTTCACTATTTGTTTTGCTTTGCTTTGTTATGTTTGTTTCCATTAATTGCAGTCCTCACATAAATTTCAAAGTTAGTTGTAAGAACTATGAGAGGTAGAGGATTCTGTTTCCAATTAGAGGTGTCTGAACCTGCAGTAATGCGTTGTCTTTGATGATGAGATCATTATTCAAATTTATTGGAAGTTTGTTTTATTTTGTAAAGATATCCTCTTTAGGATTCTGATGGAAAGGTTCACTTCAGAAATTCACTGTACATATAATGCTGTGATTCCTTGAATTCTCTTTTTGGTAACTTTTCCTTATAATTAAAATGAGCTTGCTTGAATTCAGTGCTTCTTTAAACCACTCTGCACCTGATGTTCATTGCAATGCTCCTTCCCGTAGCCAACAAAGGATGTTATCGACTGACAAAAAAAATTGAATAAAAGAGGAGTAAATAAATGTAATTGTGCACTGTCCACTCACAAATTAGAATGAGATGAGAATTTTGTAGCAAAGTGAACAGAGCTGTAGGGAATAATGCAAAGTTGAAAAGAGTCAGATACAGGAAAACAAATATTTCTTTTTATCGGTGAAAGCTAAAAATGTTACTGACATGGCAAGTGAAGAGTGGTTTCCAGAGGCTGAGAATGGTAAACATGTGAACGAAATGAATGGGTAGATGATTGTACAGGGATGTGATAAGATTTGGGAAACGTCTAATGAGCTATGACACTGGGGGAAATATCTACAGGTGACAAGAGTAAATTGTATGGATCAAAATAACCAGAGGGAAAAATGAAAGATTCCAAAATAAAGAGTGATACTTGTAGTGTATGAAAATGTCATCTCCTTGAATATAAAAAAGAAAGGGTGTGAAAGTAAATTATTGTTCTATTTTATCAGAATGGTTTAGAAAATTAATCAGTGTCTCAACTTTAAAACTGCTACAAACATTTTTTGTGGACATGCAGGGTAGGGAAGTATTTATTACTAAGTTACTAAGTAAAAGGTCTTTATTTTTCATCAAGTAAAAAATTTTGCCATTGTTTGATATTGTATCCTATATGTGTGTATATGAATGTTAACTGTTTTGTGTGTACCAGTGTGTGTGTGTGTGTGTGTGTGTGTGTGTGTGTGTGTGTGTGTGTGTGTTCATGCAGGCAAACATAAGTGTGTTTTTTCATTAGTGCAACTAAATGTAGACAACAAATGTTGACTTTGGGATAATTTTCTCTTTTGAGAAATAGTTTTATTATTGCTACCATGTGGAGCCCAAATTTCCTTTAGACTTGTTGATGATAAGCACTTAGGATGGGTCGCTTCCCTGCATTGCTAGGGTTACAAGCACAAGTTGCCCAATCTACTTTTTCTTTACTAAATTGCACACACATGATTATAATATATGAGGCTAGAGTTGCATCACTGCTACCCTGCTTAGTATCTGAGGTGAAGTCTGTTACTGAATGTGACCCTCAGGGTTTTGACTAGACTAACTGCTCAGTGAACTCTAGGAATCTCTGTCTGTGCCTCCTTAGTGATAGGATGAAGACACAAATCATCACTGCTGACTTCTAGGTGACACTGAGGATCCATAATCAAGTTCTTACATTTCAAAAGCAATTACTTTAGTAACTGAACTATTTTCAAAGATCAATAATATTTTCACTTTAAATTTTGGGTGAAATTCATCAAAATGACATGCACCTATTTATTTTGAGTAGTTATAGTTTATTTAGTTTATGTATTAGATGTGGATTTTATTCATATTGTATTTCCTTGTATATAATATGGTTTTTATTTTTAAAAAATTTCAAATGTTTTACATTATCTAACATATTAAGTCAATAGATATGTAATACTTCATTTTAAACCATAGACTTGAATATTAAATATTTATTTAATATTATTAGATTTAATAAACATGATCTATTTACCAATTCTAATATTGGCCATTTTTACTTTATCCTTTTTTATTATATGTT
This sequence comes from Myodes glareolus, assembly GCF_982192425.1. Classification (NCBI taxonomy): domain Eukaryota; kingdom Metazoa; phylum Chordata; class Mammalia; order Rodentia; family Cricetidae; genus Myodes; species Myodes glareolus. The sequence goes on from NC_142044.1 coordinate 11,537,434, forward strand.
CTGGCAATAATTTTATAAACCATATTAATATTTTCAAATGTTTAATATTTGGATTTACTGACAATTGTGATCCTCCCAATTTTCAAACCTCATTTCTTAGTTGTTCATTTTGGTTTTAAGATTTTATTTGTTCCGTGGTTTGCTAAAACCAAGCAAGATGGTTCCTGGGTTTACAAGATTGTACTAATTTTAATTAAGCATCAATAAAATATTTTTAAACATATTTGGCTTTCAACTTGTTCATTCTACTACAAGTATTTTTTTCTTGATAATTTTCCTGCTCTGTGACTTCTTAGATTGATGGTTCTCATGGAATTTATTTTGGAAACTAATTGGCATTTTCTCTCTCGATGTTTTTCTGTTTCTTTCTTTCCAACAATCTAACAATGAATCAACTGAAACTATCGTATGCACTTTTCTTTTCTTTCCTTCTTTCTTTCACTCTTACTTGTGTCTTGGTTCTAAGTTCTTTTACTGAGAGAACTACCGAGAACACACTCTGTCCCTTCCCATTGCTGTCACTATTTGCTCACTAGCATTCACTTCTGATTCTTAGATATTCTATCCTCCCCTTTGCATTAACCAACAATTCATGTGCAGATGGTATGTTTTCCTGTTAGATTTCCTCAGATAGTCTTTGTAATTTCATGAAGTTCCTTGCCTGGTTACCCCCAAATCTGTGTCCAACATATGATTTTGGTTTTCATGAATGCCCTGTCTCTTTAGACTGGGACTTTTATATTATCTTTTGACAAGTCTTGGAAACTTAAAATGTGCCTGATCACAGGAAGTTACAGGTTTTAAGTGTCTCAATTCTTCATGACAGAAGTAGGTTTTGTTCAATATTTACATAGGAAGCATAGAATTGGGCTTTCAATTCTGCAGGTTCTCTTACCTAAGTATTTTTTTGTCTCAGTAGCTTCAAGTTTCATCACATAGAGTTTTTGCTTGCATTGACTCTTCTGTTTTTCACATTGTTTTCATATGTTAGTTTCAGAGATAGTTGAAAAAAAGGAGCTAGATTTGATAACCTACATTACCATAGCAGTTGTTCAAGAGGTCTTTGATATACCATGTGTTTATACATTGGTAGAAATTTAAAACTTCTTTTCCTTGGGTAAATCAGGGTTATATTATGTTTTAAGAGAAAGGTCATTGTTAACTTTGATAAAATCTCTCCAGAGTCATTTTATTTTATTTTGAAGACGAACTTTATTATCTTTCATATGAATAATATTATTTTTGTTTTACTTGGGAGCTAACTTCTACCTGTCATGTGGATGTGGATGTCTTGCTTAGCGCTTATGTCTTAGAGTAAAATGTGGATAAACTTCAAAGTGCAGACATCTCCCTCAAGACCTTGGAAAAGTATTCTCTGACTTTATTTCATTCTGGATACCAGAAATTAATGTAATGCTATATAACCATGCCACCCAGTTTAAGATTTAAGAGCTTTGTGTTCCAGGGAAGTATATGTTGGTTGTGACTCAGAATTGATTTGACTCTCTGGTTTCCCAGATGACTCTTTAACTTACAGCCTGAGTGGTCTCTGATGAGTTTTATAAAACGTCATTGATTTTTTTTAAGTTGTTCAAGTTTTCTATATTACGATGGCAGTAAACCATTCAAAGATTTGTAACTTGACCTAAATGACACTGAAACTAGCCTGCTTTGTATTTTCAATAATGTAAGTTAACTCACAATAAATTAATTATATAAAATTACTGCAAATTTATGACCATTTTTGTACTTTATTCATATTTCTATGGTTGTAAAGAAAATGAAACTGAAGTTCCATGAATGAACTTCAGAAAAACAAAAAAAAATGTAAAAATTGGCTTTTAGGTTTTTTTTCAAAATGTATGTTAATAATTTTTGATATTTTATGTAATGTAGGATCAGAACTGCTTATCTTTTTTCACCAGTCAATACAGCTATAAGACAGAGTAAATACCAAACACATTTTATTATATATTATTTTGGTTACTGTTAATCATCAACTGACAAAAATCTAAAGTCAAAAGAGAGATGAGAATCTGGGTCGACCTTTGATTGAAATTCCATTGAGGTGGAATGACCTGTCTACCTTGGTGAAACCATTCAGTAGGTAGAAGATCCCAGACTGTATAAATTAAAGGAAGTGAGTTGAATAGTAGCTGCATCTGTTCCTTGAACTCTGCTTCTTTTCTGTGGCAGGAATTGATCACCTGCCTCAGGTATGCCAGAGACCTACTTTCCTGGGGATTCACATCCCAAAGTACACTGCTACTGTGAGCACACCATTAAAATAAACCATAAGCAGGACCTCTGAGTTAAAATGAAGCCTTTGTTCCTTAAGTTTTTTTGCCAGAGCATTTCCCTGTTGCACTTCGGTTTTCCCTCGGTGTGACACTTTGTTGCTATGAGCTGATTCTTTAGAAAATAGGCATGTATCCTCTGTTCCACATAGTTTATAACTTGTTTTCTATTTTATAGATGCTCATAGTTAAGAAACCTTGACCTTTTAAAGTGGTGGAGTTGTTAAATATTATGGAGATTTTCATAGTTAAATTGAATATGTGTTACATTAATAACATCTTCACAAGTCTACGGAGACAAGAAGTGGAAATTTATGGTTTCATAATAAAGTATTTGAATGTCAATGTGACCAGCAGTAGAGTTGTGATGAATCTTAATTTTCAACTTGAATAAAATCAAGAATCACTTTCATGATGAGACACTGATTGTACCTGTAGTGGATTATCTTGACTAAAACTCAGTTAATATAAACTGAACTGACTATTATGAGTGGGATTAGTCCATAGGTAGGGTGATGCTAGACTACTTAAGATAGAGAAAGTGAGTTAAACACCAATATGTATTCATTTACTGTGCTGTGCTACTTTACTACCAACTCAAACTGACCGGCTGCTACAAGCCCCTGCCACTATGAATCCCCTATCGTGAGGGATGGCAGCCAAGAACTTTGAGCCAAAGTAACCTTGAATTTGTCAGGAATTTGTCACAGCAAAAAGAAATGAAACTAAGACCTATTTTATGCCATTTGACAAAAGAGAATTATATATATATATATATATAATTTATAAATATATTTGAATTAATGTTACATCTGATATATTAATGCTTTGGCTAAAATCACAATACCCAAATTAAATGGATCTCTAGTGTAGTGGTAATTAATTTGGATTCTGATGTCTTTATGGTGGAATTATCTTTTCATAGGAACTACCTAAGACCATCTTCATCTTAGATAATGATATTATGATTCATAATAGTAGTAAAGTACAGTTATAAAACAACATTTGAAAATAATTTCATGGTTGTGCTCACCACAACATGGTAAACTATATTAAAGGCTTGCAACATTAGGAAAATTGAGAAACACTTGTAGCAAGCACTTTTGTTGGCCACCTGATCACAAGTAATGTACTGAAACTCATTATTAATTATGAAAGCTTGACCTTTGTCTTTGTCTTTGTCTCAACTACCCCTCATACTTTAAATTAACCAATTTATATGAATCTACATTCTGTCTTATTATGTTCCCTCTCACAATAACCGACGTGGAGACTTACTTTTACTTGTGCTCAGCCAAGAGTTCAGGCTTAATGCTAACTAGATCTTACATTTTAAATTAACCTATTTTCTTTTTTTAAACTCTGTCCCATGGCAGTACCTTCATAAGCATGTCACGTTCATCTCCTGCTCCTTCTGCATCTGGCTGGCAACTCCTCTCACTCGTCCTTCTTTCTTCCCAATATCATTAGTTTGGTTGTCCCGCCTGTACTTCCTGCCTGGCTACCAGACTTCTTATATAACCAATCCAAGTGACAAATCTTCACAGTATACAGAAGTATTAATCCACAGAATTTCTCCATTTCTGTCTAGTTAAAAAGGAAGGTTTTAACTTCAACATAGTAAGATTGTATACAACAAAATAGTTATTAGTTTATATTTTTAGTTACAATTTCTTGTCTATTTGTACTTAACAAAATTAGAGAAAATATACTATTATCTATCTTATCTTCATGAATTCAAAGTTTTATATATATATACATATATATATAATTTACCTTTATAATAAGAAAAGAAAACTTTAAGTATGTTTAGTTTTTTTTATCTACAATTAAGACCCCAGAAGGATGTAATGTTATCTAACAACAGGGACAACTGGCTGTCTAGAGAGTTACCTACTGTTCTTCTTTAACATTGGGGACTCCATCTTTGGCATGAAGACCTGGTATAATTTTCAGACTCTTCTGAAAAGCAGGGAATTTTGAAGAACTGTCCTATCTTGTCTTGGCAAAGCTTGTCACCCCCTTTCTTCTGCATCCTGCTGGTAAAGTTCAAACAGTATATTGTTAGTAATTAAGGAAATAGCAGGTTCTTTTCCCCCAAATGGCTAGCTTTTGCAATAAAGAAAGTAAATTCTATATGAAGTTTCTTCAATGCCCATCACTGTCTCTTGAAGTATATTGGTTTTGCCAGGAACAGTGTCTCTCAGTATCATGAAACTCCTTGGGTTATTAAATATTTTAAATGCTATATTCCGTAGGTCTCTGTATATGATCTTGAAAACACATCTATATGACTCTAAGTTTGACTATTATAGATCACTACCATATATATATTTAGTTATACATTACATTTTAATAAATTGTCTAATCACAATACCCCAAACAAAAGTAAAACATATATTATGACAAAAATAACTTTTTGTATCAATAAACCAAAGCCCATACCATTTTAAAATATTTGAGATTAATAATTAATTATTGGATTTTAACTGATTAAATAATTGAACTTGTTCTCTCATCATTTCTAGATTATACCTTCTATATTATAGCTTCCAGAAAGAGATCTTTGAATTTAACTCTTTTGTTTAGCTTTTTTTTCTATGACCGAAACCAATTTGTATCCAAACCCCCTTAAATGATAATAAACTTCCATAACCCATCTTTTGAAAATATGGGCATTGTTCTCTAGACGTCTTTTCTTTTTGTTTGTGAGTGCTCATATCTTAAGTGGAACCTTGAGAAAATCAGGCTAATTGTTAGGTCTTAGCTTGAGAACTTTGTGGACCTGGATCATCTCAGCCTTGAAGCTGTTTTGGATGCAAACTTCTGAGGAGACTGTAGCATAGGCCTTTTGAGATGCAAGTTCACCTGGACAATATTTGATAAAAGATTTAAAACTCATAACATCTGTTTTATATCTACTACTATCCACATGGAGTTTGTGAATGATACTAGTCATATTAAGAGATTACCTAAGAATTAGGCCCGGGAGGATGTTTGTGAGAGATTATATACACTATGTGATGGAGGTGGGAGAACCTACTTTAACTGTGAAAGGCAAAATTCCATAGGTTTGGGCTTGGAGTGAGGAAACTACAAACGAAAAGCAGAGCAAAACATTCACTCAAACTGCTGAAGTCATGCTACTTCACTGTCATCAAGGAGCACAGCGTTAAACCATGGCCTAAATAATACCATGCTTAAGACGTTTGCTTTTATTAGCTATTTTGTCATAACAGCAAGAAATTAACTCATATATGTATATATATATTCAAACTATTTTCCCAAATGCTGTTTTTTCCAAATACATATGTATCACTGTGCATTGTTATTTATATTATTTAATGTTTATGTATATATGTGTTTTCTATACACGAAATATTGAAATTATTGAGAAATTGTAATGAACTAAGTACCTATAAATAGAATAATGTTTGTTTTTCCCTTCTTCTAGCCAATTATAATATTAATATTAATAAAATATTTAAATGCAAAAATGTTAACAGTGAAGCTGTGAAAGTATTCACTATATTAATTCAACTTATTAACCTATACACTAGTGATTATATAAATATATACATGCATTGTCTAACAGTGTTAAGCAACATAACTTTGATCTAAACAACAGTTCTGTTTGAATTTTCTATACCACATACATTTCCTCTTTGTTTCTTGCAATTCTTCTATTTTAATTTAATGAACTAATTTTACCTAAGTGAATCAGATTTTTTGTATTGTAATACTAGAAGCCTAAATGTATTATGTAAATATAAGTATTTAGATATTGCAAAAGCTAGTGCATATAAAAATGATTTTTAAATTGCATTTTTTATAAAAAGGTTATGGAAACGTGCAACTGTGTGGATGAATGTAAGTCTTTTCTGTTGTTAAACAGAAAAAAAGATTAACTATTGAGCACATTTAATTGCTTCTAAATTAAGAAATATTTTAGAATGCATTATAACGTAGACAAATTTTACTTACTTGTCATTTGAATTAATTGTGGTAGCTTAATGTTAATTATTTCTATAACGGTAATTAAATATGTCTCACTTTCCTGCCTATGCATTGTTCTCAGATAGGAGTTGTCTTGAAAACATCCCTCTGAAATACTCATTTGCATATATCCCACAGTAGGAAGTATTCAAATGCATATTGGCTTTAATAAAGACATAATTTTGACTGGACATTTTATTCACTTAATTGTATTAATAGGTGTTTTATTTTTAAAGTGTTATGAATAGCAAAATGTAAATTTTTCTATTAATAAAATATATGGAAAATTTAAAAAACTGAAAAAGCATTGCAAATGTAAACAAAGAATATTAAATTCAATATGATAAAATACCCATGCCAATTTTGCAAATACTTCCAACCTTATTGAATATGTTGTGTTATTTTTTTAATTTATACAGGGTAGAGATGCTGGATTTTTATAAAAAATATTTCTATAAAATTTGCATTTGTAAAAGTTTATTCATTTGATTTAGGTTATAAATTTCATTTGTAGTAGAAAAAACTAAAAATATATAAATTATGTAGACATACTGTAGCAATATTGGATAAGGCTAGGGTATTTAATTTTAAATATGGTGTTAAGTATGTTTGTCAGGGGGAAGAAAAGGGCATCACCATTGGAAAGAAAAATGCTCAGATAGTCTTGTTCACAAAATCCAAGGACCTCTATGCATAATACCTAATGTCTAGGTTATAAAATAAACACAGGTAGCTTTAATAAGTTATTTTCAGTTTCATTTGAATGAACTAAATTTGCAAACATATATGCTGAAAATAACTGAAGAATGATGTTTTCAGAAAGAAACCTGCCCAGTGCTTACTGTTCAAGATTATATTCCTAACTCTGATCTACTCAAAGTGATTTACTTTTGTGAGTTCAAACACACAGTATTCACCTCAAAGGGAATAAATGTTAGTGCATTCTCTAGCCAAATGCTAACACCTGGCTGTATAAATTTCCTTGGATTGTGGACAAAGCTGCATTTCTGTAACCTCCCTTCATGTTTATAACAACAAGGAGATAAGCATTCCTCCTCCTTTGAAGATATCTGACAGTTTTTAAGCCATGGGCTATGAAGCCTTGGCATACACACCCTTTGTGACCAATCTGTCCTCACTTTAACTACTCAGATCTACTTACAGATATGACGTCAGTTAATTGACTTTTTAAATGAGAAATATTAACCAAAATCACCTTAGCTAGAGCAGACAAGTCCCCTGTCTGCCCTTGTGTTTATTTCTTGGGCCGCTTCACAGAGTTTGCTTCTCAAACCTTCCTAGTTCTGATTAAAAATAGCACTTCATGCTGTTACAAGAGAAAGAGTACATGAACAAAGAAATCACTCACTGTTGTTAGTGTGAGGGGGTCTGGGGCGTGCTGCTTTGACTGCACTACTTCCCTGGCAAATGAATGGAAATAAATTCAACTTTTGTATAAGGCCTATGTCTGCATTTCACACTTCATAATTGCAATACTAAGCAACAGTCTCTCTCTCTCTCTACCCAAATTCAAAGACACTGCAGACTTGTGAGTATCTTTTTTTTTTTTTTTTTTTTTGCTATGCTAGGTATAACGTACATTTAAGCATTTCATTTATTTTTACTAATGATGGGAAATTCTCCCTGGGGCTGTTCAAAAACTAGCTTTCCTAAAAGAACCTCAAGATTTTCTATCAGATTAAATAAAATATTTTGCTACAATATATAAGAGAATGTAAGACTTTCTGCTGTCTATAGAGAAAAATAATGTCTATTGTGTGATCTTAGTAGTTATTGTAATGTACACCCTTAGAATATTTAAAGTCAACTTACTTTAGAGTTTTAATTTTAATATTTTTTTACTGACCCTGTTTTAATTTCTGAAAAATGCCATTGGTAGGTGATGAATTAAAGTTAACAGTGATATGGCATAGATCAAATTACATTCATTTTTTTCAGTAATTTTCACAATTTTTTAATTTCTTGAAAAACTGGTTGGGATTATTGTGTTATTATTAGGAAGGCATTGTGGTCTATGCTTATCTACTAGGCTAAATCTAGCTGTGAATTAAGGCATTTTCCTTAAAATATAGGTGTTGCCTATAATTTAGTGTCATTGCATAAATGTTTAGGATTATGACCAATTTTCATTTCCAAATGTAATTTACTTGAGAAAAGCCCAGGAGACATAATGCATATTTAGAGGGAGTCTGTGATGGTGTTTTCAGAGACATTTTGGGCAGGCGTGTTCTGTTCCAGATAATGTCTAGTTGGATTCCAGGAGAGTAGAATTTTCATGATTTAATTGCTTCCCAAAGGTCATAACTCTTAATGCTGTTGCATTGAGTTCCAGCATGGAATTGGCAGGGAACACTATCATTTGAACAATAGTAGATTCCCACAAGGGCAGAAAACTGACATTTGTTTCTTCTCTTCTATCAGAATCAATGTCTGATTGTCTGGGAAAAGAAACAAGAAGGTTTGTAACAACATTTTGTTATAATTTTAGAATAAATTTGTAGTTTATTGTTTGAGAATTTCAAACATGTATGCGATGTGTTTTGATAAAAATCCACCCCCTGGTACTTCCTTTCCAATCCTCCAATAAGCCTTCACCACATCTTATTCACAGTATCATGTAGTATTTTATTTTTAAACGCTCAATCCAACTGGTGCTGCCAGTATGTCCATAAGTGTAGGACCCATCGTTGTCTACTGACACTGTGTTTTATCCCTAAAACAATTCTGCTTTGTTCTTTCCCTCAGATATCTCCAACATCCATTACTTCCTAAGAATTTTCTCTGTAGTGGTGAATGTCAGTTTTTATAGTATGGGAGTTTGAATGAAAATGGTCCACTTAGGCTCATGGATGTGAATGTTTACTTGGTGGAACTTAGCTGGTTCTGGGAAGGATTAGGAGACATGACCTATTGGGAGACAGCGTCACTGGGATTGATTTACAGATTTCAAAAGCTTATGCCATGTCCAATTGGTAATGCTCTCTCTTTGCCTCCATTTCTATTGCTTTGTCCCTTTTCCTGTCCCTCCTTGTTCCTTTCTCTCTATGTGTCCTTCTGTTTGTCTCTATCTCTCCTCTGTCTCTCTCTACTTCTGACTCAGGATAGTAGATGAGATCTAAGCGCTAAACTATTGCTTCAGCGCCATGCCTGGTTATCCATAGCAAGTAGTTTTTCCCACCTTGATAGTCTTCCCTTTGCTTTCAGAAAATGTAAGCAAATCCTCAACCAAATTCTTGTAAGAATTGCCTTAGTCGTGGTGTCTCTTCACAGCAATAAAAGAGTCGGTAAGATAGACAGATTAAACCTTCCAGAATGTATATAGTATTTTTATGCTTGGATTTTATGGAAATGGATATAAATGGAACTGTGCCTTCCCCCATAGTTTCTGTGAGCATCCACAGGGTCCCACAGTAGTAAGTTTGTGAAAAGTGGAGATGTTTGCTGTGTCTGAGGCTCTCAGAGATTAGAGATGCTCATATTTGATTATATACATACATAAAATGATTTACTGACATATACCTCACATACAATAAAGTTTATCATTTTAAAAATCGAATAAATAACTCAGTGGTAGGGTACATGCATAGAATTTTAAGAACAAAATTCATATTTTGCATTCAAAACTTTGATTATATTAGTGCATTCCCACAGCATGAAATTTTATTATGTGATGACAGATCATTGTCATCACTTTCTTTACAAACTGTATTGTTTCTTCAACTAAAATGTCATATATAGCAACTCTAATTCTCACTGTGTTTGTAGATAGAACTTTTACATGGGAAATTAAATTATGAATATGAAGACTTAATATGAATTGTCTATTGCATCTATTGGAAGATAAAGCCTGGAAATCTCTTTATGCACATGTGGAAAGAAAAAGTAAATAACAGTTCAGGGAGAAGGCAACATCAACGCTACCTGAAAGAGAGATCTTACTAGGATCAAACCTGAAAGAATTCTGATGTTAGAAATTTATCATGCAAGACTGAGATGTACATGGCCACACCATCCCAAATATACCTGATCCTGTCTGTCCTTAGAAGTTTAGTAGAGGTTGGAGAGACAGGTCAGTAGTTTAACATGTGTGCTGTTCTTTTAGAGGGCCTGTCTCACAAGTTATTGAGAATCCAGTTGCAGAGAATATGAAGCTTTCTTCTGAACTCCATGTGCACCTGAAAACACATGCCCCAAACTTCAGGCACATCCACATGTTTAAAAATAAAAATCTTTAATAAATATAACTAGGACAATAAATTTATGCTGTTTAAACACTCCTGTTTCTAGAATGTTGTGTGGTAACCTGAGCTAACTAATAAACTTCAGAACACTGTTATACACCCGTTCGCAGTCTGTTGTTACCAATCGGATATCATCCTCAGAACCTGGCAGCACCTAATCTATTTGTCGTTTTTTCTTTTTTTCCCCCCACTCTCTGAACAGTTCTTACAATGGGGACCATTTCATATAATGCGTGTGATTTTATATTTGGATTTTTTTCCCTAAGGTTGTTTGCAAGGCTTACCTGTACTGCATCTCACACCAATATTTTGCTAATTTTGTGGTAATAGAAAGCTCTTGCTTGTTTACTCAAGTAACCATTGATGAATACTTGGGTGGATTCTGCTTTTGGTTGTTTTTATAGCCTTGTCTGAGTATGTGAGTTTATGTTTCAGCATCAGCTGCTGATTGTCATTCACTTGAGGTATACTTAGGAGAGGAAATGCTGAGGCCAATGTGAAGTTGTTTAACTTTTGAGGAAATCCCCACAATAGCTGTAATAGCTTCCCTTTCCACTAACAAGCGTGACATTTCTAAATGAGGTGACAATTTGTTAATATGCATTGGCATTTTTACTACTTGTATTAGTTACTTTCTTGTAGCTGTGATAAAACACTTTGACCAAAGGAACTTAAAGAACATTTATTTGTGCTGGGCTGTGCCAGTGGGAGAAGAGACCATCATGGTAGGGAAGCATGGCAGAAGGCAGCAGGCAAGGCAGCCAAAGGGATCAGAGAGCTTTCAGCTCCAAATGCAAGCACAAAACAAAATAAGTAAACTGGCAGTAGTCAAAAGTTTTAACATTAAAGTCAGATTCCAAGAACTTACTTATTCAACACAGCTGCAACTCCTAAACCTATTGAAAGAGCATCCCCATGTGAGAACAAAGTACTCAAATGACCAAGAATATAGGGGATATTTCTCATTAAAACCATGTTACTACTTTGTTTATAGGAGTTGTTCTGGGTTGCAATAGATACGGGTCTTGCATTCTTTTTCCAAATAGCTTAATGACATTGAATATCTTTTATGTTGACTAATAGTTGTTTGTATATAACCTCTGAATAACTTCATTTTTAAATCTTTTGTTCTGTTTTATTATTCTAAATTGTCTTTTTATTATGAAGAATACATTTTGGATATTGTGGATACTAAAACCTTCATATATCTATGACTTGCAAATAATTTATCTCAACATCTCTATTTTTCTTATTATTTATATTCTTATGAATTGCCATTATACTACAATGTTTAAATAGGGTTTTATTAAGTTTTCATGCTAATTTGTAAACATGAAGAACTAAAACCAGTCTCGTTTTTTATCCGCACACTAATCTTTTACTTTCAATCTGTGTCATGCTCTCAATATATACTTAATATATTTATTGATAGATTGATTGATTTATATTTTACTTATATTGACTAACTTTCTTTAGATTTTCTTATAGATGTTTATAAACTAACTTTTTTTTACAGTTCTGGTTGAATTGGTTTTTTTTGGCATTCAATTATGTAGGATAATTTGACTGCATGTTGAATTCCTATTTCACTTCTTAAAAATCCAACCAGATTCTCTGAATGTGGCTGGCCCGGAGCCTTTTTGAAAAGCCATTGACAATGACACTGGGACTTGCTTCCTCTGCATATACTGGATTTTGGTGCTCCAGTCTGTTTGGATACTCACCTTCCCTGGACCTGGAGGGAGGGGGGAGGAACTTGAACTTCCCACAGGGCAGGAAACCCTTACTGCTCTAGGGGATGGAGAGGGAGGAGGAGAGGGAGTGGGGGGAGTGGGAGGGTGTTGGGAGGAGGGGCTGAAATGGAAACTTTTATAATTTAATAATAAAAAAAATCAAAAAAAATAAAATAAAATAGAAAAGCCAAAAAAAAATGTTGCAATATAAACAATTTTATTCAAAATTCATCTCCTTCCAACTACATCTTTTTCTTGTTCCATTACATAATATGTTGCTTTTCTTATTTTGATTTTAAGATTTTTAACTTCCATAATTTTATATTCACTTGAGTATATAATTGTTTCTGTATTGCATGAAATTGTTACATTTTTGTACTTATAAATTAATGCTTTTTAAGAAACTCTATAAAAATTTCAGTCTGTGTGTGTGTGTGTGTGTGTGTGTGTGTGTGTGTGTGTTTGGAGACAGGATATGTTCCAGTAAAACAAGTTTTTTTGAATTTCTCTATATAACTGAGACTGGCCATAAATTTTCAGTTCTGCAGCCACATTACATTTTTACATACTGTTTGCACTTTTCACTTGGTCTTCCCATGTAAAAAGACACATGTTTGAAGTGCAAGTCAGAACCACAAAATCTAGCATATTTCACTTTCTTGGGTTTATTAATAGTTTATTTTCCCTTTCAATTGGTTTATTTCTATCATTAATTCAGTATATTTACTGAACATTTATTCAGATATTTTAATTTTTGGCAATGGGATTTATGTTTTTGGCAATCTTATCTTTCAGGTGCAGAAATTCCATTTTTTGTCTGTTTTTTTTTCTTTGCAGAGATTATGAGCCATTTTTTCCACTGGAGCATTTTTGTGTTTGCAGCTTAACTCTACGCATTTTGCATATTTCATAATTTAAAAAAATGTTTATTTGAAATACTACCCTGGAAAATTATATTCTGCCTCATATGAAGCCAACTCTGTCACACTTTCTGTGATTCTGTGCCTCTAGCTCATTTGGCTAAAAATTAGACAACGTAAGTACTGGTGTGAAGACAAGATTCTCTCATACTTTCCTCAGAATCACAATTTTTTGTCATAATATAGATTTATAGGGATCCAAGCTATGATGTACATTTTTTTATCTTCCCTTTACTTACTAATATTTTTCTTTCTTTCTTTCTTTCTTTCTTTCTTTCTTTCTTTCTTTCTTTCTTTTTTTCTTTTCCTTTTGGATTTAACTTACATTGCATTCTCTGGCAACTTCCTCATACATGTATAATATGCTTTCTGATTATTATATACCAACCTTTAATCTCCGTTGTACCTCTATTCCCACTCACCCTGAATAAGTTCCCTCATCATAGTTATGCCCCCCTACTCTCTCTCTCTTCCGTCTGTCTCTGTGTGTATGTGTGCATGTTTGCACATGTGTGCATACATGCCTGTGTCTGTCTGCCTTCCTGCCTATGTATCTCTGTGTACGTTTCTAAAGTTTCAGTGAATTTAAACTAGATCCCATGTGTATTCATGGGTTGGAATTATTTGTTAGAAATTGATTTCTTTCCAATTTTTTACTCATATATTTTTTTGGGTTTTTTGGTTTTTTTTGTTGTTGTTGATGTTTTCCTTTTTTTCCTTATTTATTTATTTAAAGAATTTCCACTTCCTCCCCTCCTCCCAATACCCTCCCGCTACCCCCACTCCCTCTCCTCCTCCCTCTCCAGTCCCAAGAGCAGTCAGTGTTTCCTGCCCTGTGGGAAATCCAAGTTCCTCCCCCCTCCCTCCAGGTCCAGGAAGGTGAGCATCCAAACAGGCCAGGATCCCAAAAACCCAGTCCATGCAGATGAAACAAGACCCAGTGCCATTGTCAATGGCTTCTCAGTCAGCCCCCATGTCCGCCACATTCAGAGAATCTGGTTTGATCACATGCTCGTTCAGTCCCAGTGCAGCTGGCCTTGGTGAGCTCTCATTCGATCAGTCCCCTGTATCAGTGGGTGAACGCACCCTTCGCGGTCCTGACTTCTTTTTTCATGTTCTCCTTCCTTCTGCTCTTCATTTTGACCTTGGGGGCTCAGTCCAGTGCTCCAATGTGGGTCTCTGTCTCAATCTCCATCCATCGTCGGATGAAAGCCCCCTCTGATTTTGCTTTTTTCTTATTATTTTGATCCTTAGTTGGTGATTCTTTTAAAGAAAACATCTATTAAACCACCTAGGCTTGAATCAAAGAATGAAATTTGGCCACCTCTGTGGTTTCTATATCTTTTACAACTCTCTAATCTATGAATACTGTGGTATCTTAATTACTCTATTCTCAAACCTTTAAGTCACTCATGTAAGAAAAAAAATAATCAAATTTCAAGCATGTGTTGTCACTCTCCTGAAGGTGACCTCTCTGTGTCTTGACTCACGCCATCACTCCACATCTTGCCTCTAGGAAAAGAGTCGCATGCAGACTTCATCTACAGAGGATATAAGGTAATCTACAGTTGGGATGTAGCTCACCTTCCCTTTAAGATAGTTAATAAAGCTCACCATTTATCATTTCTGGAGAGATTTTTAGCAGATAAAACCATATACTGTTCTGTAGAGCACCACAGTTTGCTCCTCAGCACCAGGTCAGTTCACCACTGCCTCTAAGTACAGCTCCTCTGGCCTCCCTGGGCATCTCATGCAAACATAACAACAATAAAATAAATATAACAATGAGCTTCACCTTTTAAATTTCATGATGACCCTTATATCCTAATTCTAATTTGAGCACATTTTTAACAACAAAACTGAAATCACCAGGGGTCAAATGAATTTTAGCTGTCACTGCTAGAATTAACTAATCATCTGTTTTCTGAATGTTTTCAAACTGCCGTTAAACACATATTTCAGTTTTTAAGAAATTCTTAAACTAAATTCTTTGCAGTTTTCCATAGTTTTATAATATGAGCAATTTCAGGGAAATACATTCATGAATAATTTGTTAGACAATAAACATCTTGATTTGCATTTCCACGATGGTTAAGGATGTTGAAAATTCCCTTAAGTGACTTTCAGCTATTTGGGATTCTTCTGCTGAGAATTCTCTGTTAAGATCTATACCCCATTTTTAAATAGGATTATTTGGTATTTTGATGTATAATTTCTTGAGTTCTTTTGAAAAACAGACATCTGTCTGATGTGGGGTTGGTGAAGGTATTTTCCTAGTTCAAAGGCTGTCTTTTTGTCTTGTTGACTCTGTCTTTTGCTTTACAGAAGCTTCTCACTTTCAGGAGGTCCGATTGATTTATTGCTGCTGTCAAGTGTTTGTGCTATGTACTGGTGTTATATTTAGGAAGTGGTTTTCTGTGCCCAAACATTGAAGACTATTTCCCATTTTCTCTTCTATCAGGTTCAGTGTGGTTGGATTTATACTAAGGTCTTTGGTCCATTTGGTCTTGAGTTTTGTGCATGGGGATAGATACGGATCTGTTTTCATTCTTCTATGTGTTCACTTTCAGTTATGCAGCACCATTTGTTGAAGATGCTTTCTTTTTTCTATTGTATAATTTTGGCTCCTTTTTTAAAAAATCAGGTGGTCATAGGTGTGTGGATTAACATGTGGGTCTTTGGTTTGATTCCATTGGTCATCCTCTTTGTTTTTATGCCAATACCACACTGTTTTCCTTACTGTAGCTCTATAATAGAGCTTCATATCCGGATGCCTCCTGAAGTTTCTTTATTGTACAGGATTGCTGTGGCTCTCTTGGGTCTTTTGTTTTTCCATATGAAGTTGAGTATTGTTCTTTCGAGGTTTGTTGAGATTTTGCATTGAATCTATAGATTGTTTTTCGTAAGACTGCCATTTTTATTATGTTGATCCTTCCTATCCCAGAGCATTGGAGATCCTTCCATTTTCTGGTATCTGCTTAAATTTCTTTCTTCAAAGACTTAAAGTTATCCTTTCTTTTATATCTATTATCCATTTCTGAATGAAATCTCCTGAAAAAATTGGGAACATGGGAGTGGGGAAAGAAAGGAGAGCAGAAGGGGAGGGGGAGGAGATCTTGAGTGAATGAGATGGTCAAGATGGGAAAGGACGGAGATGAAGAGCAGGAGAGAGCGATCTTGATTGTGGGAGTCATTATGTAACTAGCAAGAAATCTGGCGCTAGAGAAATTCCCAGGAATCCACATAAGTGACCCCAGATATAGTAGGGATGTCCTTTATACTGCCTCAAAGCAATGTGCCTTACTCTCTCTGAGGGTAAGGGGAGGAGGGGTGAGGTGGAAGGAATGAAAGGAGGAGAAGGAGTGGGTACTGGGATTGGTATATAAAATGAAAAAAGTTAGGCGGAGCTCTCCTGAATCCCCTTCCAGCCTTTATCCAGGTACACCTTCCTCTCTTCCCCCCCTCCCCTCTGGAGACACAAGATCTCCCCAGAGCTGCTCCCTTGCACGCTGGGCCTGGTCTGTGGGCTCGGTCTGGCAGGGGCAGCTCAGGTGCTTTGAGAGCCTGTCTCAGCTCAATCACATTCCTGGCCAGCAAGAAAGAGTGAACTTCTAGCAGACTTCCATTGGAGGTGGGGTGAGTTTTCCCCTGGCCAGAGGGCTCCCTCTAGGAGGAATTCAGCCTTTCCCCGCCCCCCTCGACAATCTGGTCACCAGGCAGAGGCGACTCCTCCCTGCGGAGCTCTCCTGAATCCCCTCCCAGCCTTTATCCAGGTACACCTTCCTCTCTTCCCCCCCCCCCCCCCGGAGACACAAGATCTCCCCAGAGCTGCTCCCTTGCACGCTGGGCCTGGTCTGTGGGCTCGGTCCGGCAGGGGCAGCTCAGGTGCTTTGAGAGCCTGTCTGAGGACAGGCAAGCCCTGTCTCAGCTCAATCACATTCCTGGCCAGCAAGAGAGAGTGAACTTCTAGCAGACTTCCATTGGAGATGGGGTGAGTTTTCCCCTGGCCAGAGGGCTCCCTCTAGGAGGAATTCAGCCTTTCCCCGCCCCCCTCGACAATCTGGTCACCAGGCAGAGGCGACTCCTCCCTGCGGAGCTCTCCTGAATCCCCTCCCATCCTTTATCCAGGTACACCTTCCTCTCTTCCCCCCTTCCCTCTGGGGCCACAAAATCTCCCCCAGAGCAACTCCCTTGCTCGCTGGACCTGGGTTGTGAGTACAACCCGGTAGTAGGGAGTGCCTGTGTCTCAATAGACTGCCTGAGGAAAGGTAGGCCTTCTGTCAGTGAATTCCCTGCCCAACAAGGGAACCTGACCTGGTACTAGAAGATCCAGTAGAGAGTATTTGAAGGAAGAGATGGGCAGACGCCAAGGCAAGAACTCCTCCAACAATCTAAAAAACAACATGAAAACACCAGAACCCAATGACCCTACAATAGAAGGACTTGAACCTCTTAATTCAGAAGAAGCGGGAAAAAATGCCATTATGAAAGCAATAGAGTCCCTTAAACAGGATATGAATAACTCCCTTAAAGAACTGGATGAGAAGTATAACAAAAAGATTGAAGAAATGAGTAAAGAAATGGATGAAAAATATAAAAAAAACATCGAAGAAATGAGTAAATCCATGAATGATATATTGGGAAACCAAGAAAAAACAATCAAACAGGTAGTGGAAACAGTTCAAGAATTGAAAACTGAAATGGAGGCAATGAAGAAAACACAAAACGAGGGCCGGCTGGATATGGAAAATCTAGGTAAACGAACAGAGACTACAGAATCAAGCATAACCAATAGGATACAAGAGATGGAAGAACGAATCTCAGAGTCTGAAGATACCATAGAGAAAATAAATGCTCTGATCAAAGAAATCAGCAAATCCAATAAATTCTCATCACAAAACATTCAAGAAATCTGGGACACAATAAAAAAACCAAATCTAAGAATAATAGGGATTGAAGAAGGAGAAGAACTGCAGATCAAAGGACCAGAAAATATATTCAACAAAATTATAGAAGAAAACTTTCCCAATCTAAAGAATGATATTCCTATGAAGGTTCAAGAAGCATACAGAACACCGAATAGGCTTGATCAAAAAAAAAATCCCCTCGCCATATAATAATCAAAACACAAAACATTCAGATTAAAGAAAGAATATTAAGAGCTGCAAGGGAAAAAGGGCAAGTAACTTATAAAGGTAAACCTATCAGACTCACACCGGACTCCTCTGTGGAAACCATGAAAGCCAGAAGGTCCTGGATAGAGGTACTGCAGAAACTAAGAGTCCATGGATGCAAGCCCAGACTAATATACCCAGCCAAGTTATCATTCACTATCGATGGAGAAAACAAAATATTCCAAGATAAGAACAAATTTAAACAATTTGCAGCCACAAACCCAGCCTTACAGAAAGTAATAGAAGGAAAATTGCAACCAAAGGAGTCCAACATTGCCAGCACTGCTTACAATAACTCAGACATCTAGCAACCCTTCAAGAGCTTGACTCAAAGAAGGGACACATACAAACTCTATTAATCAAACAAAAAATAATAATAACCGGAGTCAACAACCACTGGTCATTAATATCACTTAATATTAATGGACTCAATTCACCTATAAAAAGGCACAGACTAAGAGACTGGATACGAAAACAGGATCCAACATTCTGCTGTTTACAAGAAACACACCTCAAACACAAAGATAGACATCTACTCAGAGTAAAGGGCTGGGAAAAGGTTTTTCAAGCAAACGGACCTAAGAAACAAGCAGGTGTGGCCATTTTAATTTCCAACAAAATTGACTTCAAGCTAAAATCAATCAGAAGAGATGGAGATGGACATTTCATACTCAAAACAGGAACAATTCATCAGGAGGAAGTCTCAATCCTGAATATCTATGCCCCTAATATAAAGCCTCCTACCTACTTCCAGGAAGAGCTAATACCTATACTCCTTAATGTATTTCACAATATAGAAACAGAAGAATCACTGCCAAACTCTTTTTATGAAGCTACAGTAACCCTGATACCAAAACCACACAAAGACACAACCAGGAAAGAGAATTACAGACCAATATCACTCATGAACATTGACGCAAAAATACTCAATAAAATACTGGCAAACCGAATCCAAGAATACATTAGAAAAATTATCCATTATGATCAAGTGGGCTTCATCCCAGAGATGCAGGGCTGGTTCAACATACGCAAATCTATCAATGTAATCCATCATATAAATAAACTGAAAGAAAAAAACCATATGATCATTTCATTGGATGCGGAAAAAGCATTTGACAAAATTCAACACCCATTTATGATAAAGGTGTTGGAGAGACTGGGGATACAAGGATCATACCTAAATATAATAAAAGCAATATACAGCAAACCGTCAGCTAACATCAAATTGAACAGAGAGAAACTCAAAGCCTTTCCACTAAAATCAGGAACACGACAAGGCTGTCCACTCTCACCATTCCTCTTCAATATAGTGCTTGAAGTTCTAGCAATAGCAATAAGACAACATAAGGGGATCAAGGGGATTCGAATTGGAAAAGATGAAGTTAAACTTTCGTTATTTGCAGACGATATGATAGTGTACATCAGCGACCCCATAAACTCTTCCAAAGAACTCCTACAGTTGATAAACACCTTTAGTAATGTGGCAGGATACAAGATCAACTCCAAAAAATCGGTTGCCCTCCTATATACAAAGGATAAAGAAGCAGAGAGGGAAATCAGAGAAACATCACCTTTCATGATAGCCACAAATAGCATAAAATATCTTGGGGTAACTCTAACCAAGGAAGTGAAAGACCTATTTGACAAAAACTTTAAGTCTTTGAAGAAAGACATTGAGGAGGATACCAGAAAATGGAAAGACCTCCCCTGCTCTTGGATTGGGAGAATCAACATAGTAAAAATGGCAATTCTACCAAAAGCAATCTATAGATTCAATGCAATTCCCATCAAAATCCCATCAAACTTCTTTACAGACCTTGAGAGAACAATAATCAAGTTTATATGGCAAAACAAAAAACCCAGGATAGCCAAAACAATCTTATACAATAAAGGAACCTCTGGAGGCATTACCATCCCTGACTTCAAACTGTATTACAGAGCAACAGTATTGAAAACAGCTTGGTATTGGCATAACAACAGAGAAGTCGACCTATGGAATCGAATAGAAGACCCGGGTATTAACCCACAAACTTATGAACACCTGATTTTTGACAAGGGAGCTAAAGCTATACAATGGAAGAAAGATAGCATCTTTAACAAATGGTGCTGGCATAACTGGATGTCAACCTGTAGAAGAATGAAAATAGATCCATATCTATCACCATGCACAAAACTCAGGTCCAAATGGATAAAAGACATCAACATTAATCTAACCACTTTGAACCTGATAGAAGAGAAAGTGGGAAGTAGTCTACAAGATATAGGCACAGGAGACCACTTCCTAAGCAGAACCCCAGGAGCGCAGACAATAAGAGAAACAATAAATAAATGGGACCTACTGAAACTGAGAAGCTTCTGTAAAGCAAAGGACACTGTCAGTAAGACAAAAAGGCTACCTTCTGACTGGGAAAAGATCTTCACAAACCCTGCAACAGATAAAGGTCTGATCTCCAAAATATACAAAGAACTCAAGAAACTAGACACTAAAACTCTAATTAACCCAATTAAAAAATGGGGTACTGATCTGAACAGAGAATTCACTACAGATGAACTTCGAAGGGCTAAAAAGCACTTAAGGTCATGCTCAACCTCCTTAGCAATCAGGGAAATGCAAATCAAAACAACTTTGAGATATCATCTTACACCTGTCAGAATAGCCAAACTCAAAAACACCAATGATAGCCTATGCTGGAGAGGATGTGGAATGAGGGGAACACTCATCCATTGTTGGTGGGAATGCAAACTTGTGCAGCCACTGTGGAAATCAGTGTGGCGGTTTCTCAGGAAACTGGGAGTCAACCTCCCTCAGGACCCAGCAATTCCACTCTTGGGAATATACCCTAGAGATTCCTTAACATACTACAAAAGCATTTGTTCGACTATGTTCATAGCAGCACTATTTGTAATAGCCAGAACCTGGAAACAGCCTAGGTGCCCCTCAATAGAAGAATGGTTAAAAAAGGTGTGGAACATATACACATTAGAGTTTTACTCAGCGGTAAAAAACAATGACATCTTGAATTTTGCATGCAAATGGATGGAAATAGAAAACCCTTTACTGAGTGAGGTAAGCCAGACCCAAAAAGAGGAACACGGTATGTATTCACTCATAAGTGGATTCTAACCATAATTAAAGGTCTTTGAGCCTATTATTCGTGATCCTAGAGAAGCTAAATAAGAAGATGAACCTGATGAAGATTATTTAGCTATCCGCCAGGAGGTAGGAAACAGACAAGAGTCCCAGGTAACCTCGGGAGTATGGGGGGGGGGGGGGTGGGAGGGTTGTCGGAAAGGGAGAGGGTTAGAGAGAAGGGAGTAGGGGAGGATTGGGGAAAGATTGGGGGACTGGGATGGGGGGGAGGGAGGAAGGATGGATATGGGATCAGGCAAGTATATACCTCAACTAAGGGAATCATTTTAGGGTTTACAAGAGACTTGATTATAAAGGGGATCCCCGGTCCAAGGAGAGATCCCCAGATGGTTCTCTGGACAGAGGAGAGGGTGCCTGAACCGGCCTTGGCCCACAACCATACTGATGAATATTTTGCATGTCACCATAGAACCCTCATCTGGCGATGGATGGAGATGGAGGCAGAGAACCACGTTGGAACACTGGACCTAGCTCCCTAGGTCCAAATAAGAGGAAGAAGGAAAGAGAACGTGAGCAAAGAAGGCAAGGGCAGAGGAAACCTTCATCCGACGTTGGATGGCGATACAGATGGAGACCCATATTGGAACACCGAACTGAGCACTCCACGGTCCAAATGAGGAACAGAAAGATGAAGAAAATTAAAAAAGTAATCAGGACTGCGAGGGATGCGAGCACCCACTGATACAAGGGAACTGATATAATGAGAGTTCACCAAGGCCTGTTGGACTGGGACTGAACGAGGACGTGATCCAACCAGATTCTCTGAATGTGGCTGGCCCGGAGCCTTTTTGAAAAGCCATTGACAATGACACTGGGACTTGCTTCCTCTGCATATACTGGATTTTGGCGCTCCAGTCTGTTTGAACTCTCACCTTTCCTGGACCTGGAGGGAGGGGGGAGGAACTTGAACTTCCCACAGGGCAGGAAACCCTGACTGCTCTAGGGGATAGAGAGGGAGGAGGAGAGGGAGTGGGGGGAGTGGGAGGGTGTTGGGAGGAGGGACTGAAATGGAAACTTTTATAATTTAATAAAAAAAAAGAAAAAAAAATGAAAAAAAATGCAAAAAGTTAGTTTTTCAAAAAATAAAAAAAGAAAATAGATATCATCTCTCCAAAAATGAGGATGCACAGAATATGCTTATGCAATGAGTATGATGAGAACCAACCATGTTCTGAAGATAGATAGGAATTAGACTGTGCTTGCTTCATATTAACAGTGCTGCTGCCATTTTGCTATTTCTTTAGTTTACCATTAAATAAAGGAAAAATGTCATCTTTTTTTCTATTTCTATACTGAGCCATTATGTATCTGTATCTTCTTAATATTTTCCCTAATAGTAATAATCTATTATTATGCTCCTTAAGTATTCCATATTTTTCTTATCTACTGTTTAAGCTCAGATAAGTAACATTAGTCAAAGGCAATATTTCAAACTGCAGGTTTACATGCCCCTTTACCTTTCTCATGTGATGTACTCAGTCTATAATATTCATTTGTTGGTTATTTTTTAAAAATAAACTCAGAAATTTTTTACTATGTATATTGTTTTATTAATTATTTAAAAATCCCATACAATATGTTTTTATCATATTCAACCTCCTTCTACTACCAGATCCATCCTTACCTACCCAACTAACTTTGTGTCCTCATTGTCTTATACTCATGGAGTATTATTTGTGTTGTCCAAATATTCACTGGTTTGTGGCCACTGATTTTTTTATTGAAAATAGATTTTTTCAAATAATTTTTTTCTGAAGATAATTCCCTTCTCCCATTCCTCCTAGATCCTCCCTACCAACCCACCAATCATAATTCATGCACCTTCTGTCTCACACTAGAAAGAAAACACATATATGAAGAATAACTTTTAAAAAATAAGGTTAAAAAAGACAACCAACAATGTAACAATGTGAAATAGGACAATAACTAACTAACAGAAGAAAAGGAGCTAAAGAAAGCACAAGAAACACGTAGACACAGTGGCACACAAAGAACTTATAACATGTAATAATGATAAAATAGTAATAATAATAATTAATAATAAGGCACTGACAAAGTATTATAAGGCAAAGATGCCACTGAATTAACTTTGTGTTGGTTATATAATGCTGGGCACGGGTCCTTCCCATAAGTTTGCTGTATATTCCTGGTGAGACTCCATTGGATAGAACTAACTTTTCATTTGTGAGTGGCTATCAATTAGAAATAGCTTCTAGGTGGGAAGGGAGTTTGTGTCCTCTTCCCCTTTTAGAACTGGGACCCCACAGACCATATGATAGAGACCTGTGTGAGCACTGTACCTGCTGAAACAGTCTCTCGAACTGTCTCATACTGTTTCTGTCTCCTCGTTGGTATTCCCTAAGCTGTGAGGGGCGGTATTTGATGAAGACATCTGATTTAAAACTGAATGTTTTAAGGTTATCTCACTTTCTGCACAATGTCTGGCTATGAGTCTCTGTATGTATTATCATCTATTGCAGGAGGAGAGGTCTCTGATAAGACACTGATCTTAGAGTATAGTAGAATGCCATTTAGAATCATTTAGTTGTTATGTCCCTTTAACAGTAAAGTAGAATTTGATTTCCCCCATGCACATGACCTATCTTATCTCAAGTATTTGACCAGCTAAACAACATCCAGGATATGGTATACCTCAGGAAGCGGCCCTTAAATCCAATCAGATATTGGTGGTGACTCACTCAAGATTTGTGATGGTATCGTACATGCACACCTTGAAAGCATATCATTACTATAGATGCAAGAGTTTGTCATTGGTTTGGTGCTTACCTTCTTCTTGGTAGCATGCAGAGTACTTCCCAGTACAGGGAACCATAGTCTATATGGGCTTCAGGTTTTAAGGCACAAGTTCAATGAGTTATAGAACTGTTATCCTTAACACTAGAACCTTAATCATCAATTTGTGAAGTTCAACCAACAGCTCCTAGTTATAGCTGTCTCTCCCTGTACTTCTTCCTTCACTACCCTCTTTCCTCCTTTCCCTGTTTGGTCCTGTATGGGTCACACTGAAAAAGGGAAGAAGAAGGACTTTTCTCTGTAAGCAGCTATCAACATATTTGGCTCTATAGCTCTTACATGTTAAAGTGGAGATCGCTGAGCTTAGAATGTGGTGCTTGGCATAGATGTGCCATTTTGGTTGAGTACTCTTCAGCCTTTTGTGTTCTGTACATGGACACGTTGGAGGACTGTATGTTAATCACCATCTGCCTCAAGAAAAAGCTTATTGATGAGCATTGATGGATACACTACTCTAAGGGTACAGTAATTAATCATTAACAATTTGTTCAATACTATAACCATTCAGCACAGTAATAATAATATGTTCTTATCTAGTGCTTATTGCTTGTATAGCCTTGGGTCCTTTGCTACAAGAAGGGTGTCAGACATAGGTTTTTCTTGTGGAGA
Organism: Myodes glareolus; assembly: GCF_982192425.1. Lineage (NCBI taxonomy): Eukaryota > Metazoa > Chordata > Mammalia > Rodentia > Cricetidae > Myodes > Myodes glareolus. The sequence continues at coordinate 11,562,390 of NC_142044.1, forward strand.
AGACCTTGAGAGCAATCATAAAGGGGTTGGTGATTTTCATAAAACTCACGGCAATATTGCATTGACTATTACTACTACAACTTATGGGGTCCACAGCTGGGCCTGATTGGTGATCATTATCTACTCTGGTGTTCTACACAGAACCTTCCATTTATCCAGTAGAGATGAAACTTAAAGTCAGTATCAACTTGATTTTTTCATGTTTTGCAGAAGTCATGGCTTATCTATTTTTGGTAATGACCTTGTTATTTCAAAACGTTTTCCAAATTGTAACTAGCTTTTTTTTTATAACATTTACAAACTTTTCTCAAGATTATAATTCAATTATATTTCCCCCTCTCCTTTTCTCTTTACCAACTCTCTCATATATCCCTCAAAACTTTTCTTCAAGCACATGGATTGTGCTTTTGCTAATTGTTATTGAATGCTAACATATTCTTAAATATAACCTGTTGAGTACATATAATGTTGCCAGTATGTATGATATTCAGTGATGACAACTTGGAACTGCATCACCAATTGGTGTGCTCTTGTTTGGAAGAACCAAATCTCCCATTCCCACAATTCCTCAGTTGTCTTGTAGTTCTTTAAAGAGGGTTGAAGCCTTCTGGGCTTTTCTCCACTAAGTTTGTCATGTTTTTTGATGTCTTCCTTGTTTAGTTCATGGTTCAATGGCGACGCTCATGAACTATTAAGACTATAACTTCTCATGTCACTAGAGCAATCATGACAGGATGAGAGGATTTTATAGCAGTCTTCTTGATCATCTCACACTTACCATCTTTCTGTCCCCTCTTCCAGAATATTTTCTGATCCTTAGATACAAGAGTGTTCTGTAGATGTACCCACTGGTACTGAAATGCATGACTCTACAGTTTGTTTGGTTGTGGTCCTTAGTAATGATCTCGGTCTGTCCATTGCAAATCAAGCTTCCTGAGGAAGTGTGAAAACTATACTTATTTGTGGATTTTAGGAAAATATTTATTTATTATTGTTAGGGTTTATACTGCTTTAAATAAATTAGTGACTGTAGATTATATTCAAATAACCAAGACTTTACCAACACTGGATATTTATCCATACCTTTAGTAAAATTTAATTAATTTTATTAACTACTTTTTCATTCATTTTATATAATGATCACAGTTTCACCTCTTGATATGGGATATCCTTCTGTATATGTATTGTTTTTATTGGCTAGTGAATAAAGCTGTTTCATCCAATGGCTTAGCAGGTTGGAAATTCAAACAGAGATATATAGAGAGAGCAGAGGGAATCAGAGAGACCATGCAGCATTTGAAGGAGGAAGATGCCAGAACCTTACTCAGTAAGCCACAGCCTCATGGCGATACACAGTTCAATCGAAACAGGTTAATTCATGATGTAAGATCTAGCTAGAAATACACCTGAATCATTGGCCAAGCAGTGCTGTAATTGATTTAGTTTCTGTGTGATTATTCAGGTCTAGGCAACCAGAAAATGAATGAGCAATCTCCCTTTACATTCTTTACTCTCCTCCCATTCCCTTCCCACTGACTACCACCATTCTACCTCCCCTTCTACTCTTCCTCCTTGGGAACCTGTTCCCCATGCTGAATTATCTCACCCAGCCTTGAGGCAGGGAGAAGAGCTAGTCCTACCTCAACTTGATGTGCCATGCTTTGTTCAAGCCACTTGGTGACTGTCCCTTTCGGGATGAAGATTATATCTTTTAGAAGAGCAATGTACGGGTCAGATACTAATCTCATGATACTTTTTATTTAAAGACTATGAATCCACGCAGAAATAATACAGTAATTTCCTTGTAATAAATTTTAAATTATCTCAATTCTTCTTCTGTTGGAACTTTCACTGTCTCAATAAATGAGAATTTGGCATATCTTTATTATGTTAATTATATTTAGTAAGAAAATAAGAAGTCACATAAATGATGAATAATATTTGAAAAGACTTAAAACAATTCCTAAGTAAGTCGTGTACATGAAGTCAGATGGAGTTTTTTTTATTGTTTTTTAATCCAGACCTTTCAACAAATAGGAAATTAATTCTGTGCTACACAGAAAACTAAAATACTTAATATTGTTGGGGGAATAGAAAAACCTGTGGACTAAAGATTCATTTATAACTCTGAGAGATAATGCTTTTATTCACTCTCTACTCAGGAGATGTCTTTTCCTGTTTAACCATATTCAGTGATTTTTTTTGTTGTTGTTAACCATAAAAGCAGAGAAGACAGACAAAGGATAACCAATGCTTTCACTCCTTACCTGATAGAAGTAATGTCAAAAGATGTGGCCATAGGTTGACATGTTTGAGAAGTGATACTATAACAGATATTTAGCTTTTTGAACGTACTGGAAAAAAATGTTGCATATTATGACTTAGTGAACTGGGAGAAAATGCAAATGAGTCAATTTCAGCAATCACATGATGTATGGACTTGCTAAGTTATGATAACCAAGAGAAAAGACTCATAATAGAAATAAATTTAACTTGTTTTGGAAGAGACATTGCTTTTTCCTAGTCATCTTCATGTTTATAAAATCAGTTTATTGATGGAGGGTGGTAGAGGAAATCCACGTCATTCGCATAGACTTCCAATCACAAAGGCAAGGCAGTTATAGTGGTAAAAATAAAATAATCAAACTTTCCAGCAATGGAGACACACTAAGACCTCTGAGTTTTTTATTTCCACCCCTGAGAAACTCCAACACAACATTTTTTTTTGAAAGTAATTTTATTAAATTATAAAAGTTTCCATTTCCGCCCCTCTTCCCAACCCCCTCCCACTCCCCCCACTCCCTCCCCTCCTCCCTCGTCGTCCCTTAGGGCAGTCAGGGTTTCCTGCCCTGTGGGAAGTTCAAGTTCCTCCCCCCTCCCTCCAGGTCCAGGAAGGTGAGTATCCAAACAGACTGGATCCCCAAAATCCAGTATATGCAGAGGAAACAAGTCCCAGTGTCATAGTCAATGGCTTTTCAGAAAGATTTCGGGCCAGCCACAATCAGAGAATCCGGCCAAATTCAGAGAATCTGGTTAGATCATGTCCTCGTTCAGTCCCAGTCCAGCTGGCCTTGGTAAACTCTCATTAGATCCATCCCCTTGTATCAGTGGGTGATAGCATCCCTCGCAGTCCTGATTTCCTTTTTCATGTTCTTCCTCCTTCTGCTCCTCATTTGAACCTTGGGGGGCTCAGTCCGGTGCTCCAATGTGGGTCTCCGTCTGTATCGCCATCCTTCGTCAGATGAAGGATCTATGGTGATAAGCAAAATATACATCAGTATGGTTATGGGCCACGGCCGGTTCAGGCACCCTCTCCTCTGTCCAGAGAACAATCTGGGGATCTCTCCTTGAACCTGGGATCCCATATATAATCAAGTTTCCTGTAAACCCTAAAATGACTCCCTTAGTTGAAATATATTCTTCCCTGATCCCATATTCATCCTTCCTCCCCTTCCCCCCATCTAGGTCAACCGAGCTTTCTCAATTCCTCCCCTACTCCCTTCTCTCTAACCCTCTCCCCTTCCAACAACCGTCCCCCCCCATGCACCCAAGGTTACCTGGGACTCTTGACTATTTCCTACCTCCTGGCGGATAGCTAAATAGTCTTCATCAGGTTCGTCTTCTTATTTAGCTTCTCTAGGATCACGAATAATAGGCTCAAAGACCTTTAATTATGGTTAGAATCCACTTATGAGTGAATACATACCGTGTTCCTCTTTTTGGGTCTGGCTTACCTCACTCAGTAAAGCGTTTTCTATTTCCATCCATTTGCATGCAAAATTCAAGATGTCCTTGTTTTTTACCGCTGAGTAAAACTCTAATGTGTATATGTTCCACACCTTTTTTAACCATTCTTCTATTGCGGGCACCTAGGCTGTTTCCAGGTTCTGGCTATTATAAATAGTGCTGCTATGAACATAGTTGAACAAATGCTTTTGTAGTATGTTCGGGAATCTCTAGGATATACTCCCAAGAGAGGAATTGCTGGGTCCTGAGGGAGGTTAACTCCCAGTTTCCTGAGAAACCGCCACACTGATTTCCACAGTGGCTGCACAAGTTTGCATTCCCACCAACAATGGATGAGTGTTCCCCTCATTCCACATCCTCTCCAGCATAGGCTATCATTGGTGTTTTTGACTTTAGCTATTCTGACAGGTGTAAGATGGTATTTCAAAGTTGTTTTGATTTGCATTTCCCTGATCGCTAAGGAGGTTGAGCATGACCTTAAGTGTCTTCTGGTCATTTGAAGTTCATCTGTTGTGAATTCTCTGTTCAGATCAGTACCCCATTTTTTAATTGGGTTAATTAGAGTTTTAGTGTCTAGTTTCTTGAGTTCTTTGTATATTCTGGAGATCAAACCTTTGTCTGATGAGGGGTTGGTGAAGATCTTCTCCCAGTCAGAAGGCAGCCTTTTTGTCTTACTGACAGTGGTGGCGCACGCCGGTAGGATTTGCTGAAGGAGGCAGAGGCAGGAGGATCACGAGTTCGAGGCCAGCCTGGGCTCCAACACAACATTTTGTGACACAAGTCTGTCCATCCTGGTTCCAGCTTTCTCCATATGGTAGGAAATCATCTGGAAGGTACATTTGCAGAGAAATTAGAGAGCTCTATCTATACAATTTATCCCTACCTACAGGAAAGAAAGGGGCTTTGACTTGTTTTTGCTTATTTGTTTGTTTTTCTCAATTTTTAAAACTGTTTTAAATTTACTTTAGTTTTTCCGGTAGAGACAGTAAGTTTGTGTATCTCTCTTACAGCAATGATCCATCACTTCTCAACTTTTATTTCTACACCAGCAAAGGAGGTTTTTTTTTAATGGACTTTTCTAGAAGCATTGGCTTGCATGACAGCACCCAAGATGTGGTAAGTAGCAATCGGAATAGTCAATTTCTTCATGGGATTTATTCTTTACATGCTAAAAGGCCTGTGAGATCATCACTTCAGTTAACATTTATTAACTAACTTAGTCCCTCCCAGTGGAAAGTCTAATTCCTTGCTCAGCCTCAAGTTACAAAGTTCCTTTCCTGAAGGAACTTGCCTGCACCACAATGTGTAGATGATCACTCCATAAGTACAGACTCTGATAATTTCATCAAAATCATTGTTCTGTAGACCATCAAGCTGTGTTTTGGTTGTAAAGCTGGAACTGTGAGTTTCCTAATGTTTGACATATTAGGCAGAATGGGAAATTCTTGTCTTCAGTCTTCTTTTTAGCATAGGCCTGCTAGCAACATCTTGACAGCTTTGGCTAGTCTACTGATGACTCTGTTTCTTGTTCTTCTTTGAAATCTCTATTAACTTTATATTTAGATCCTTACTTGACAGTTTTTGGTTTTCTCTTAGTTCTTTGCACTGGCATTTATTAATGATGCATATTATTTTTATGTATTCTTTGGACCATTCTTTATCTGATTCTTTAAGAACAATACTTTATAACCATTTTTGTTAACTTGATTGTGGTGTGGTGTTGTGTAATTTATTCATAACTTAGAAATTTCAGATGTGTAGCACAACTAATAAAAACCAAGAGACAGAAATTGTGTTTCAGTATGAAGATCAGAAAACCAAAACAGCCAACCACTGGCTCAGACCTCTACCTCAGTCCCATTAGGCAATCCAACCTCCAGGAATCTCAGAATGAGACTGTGAGTGAGTGCTGACTCCTTCCAGCTTATATTCCTTTTTAGCTGAAATTAAAGGCACTCAGTTTTTATGGCAAACAATTATGGCTACTGGGATTAAAGGTGTGTGTTACAACTACCTAGTCTATAAGGCTGATCAGTGTAGTTGTTTTATTTTCTGAACTTCAGACAAGCTTTATTTATTAAAATACAAATGAAATATCACTACACATATGATTAGTATTCACAATTTTAATAAGCCTTTTCTTGCAGAAGTACAGTAACATCTTGCTATTTGACTTGATAAGATTTCATCAATAATAAATTTCTGATGTCATACTCAGCTCTTTGAAGTAGTCTGAATCCATTCATTTCTAACCAAGTTTTACTGTTTTTCACAATCATAGTGATGGTTCTTCTGAAGTCTTCTATGTTATCTCTTTGATACTGAGGAGGGTATCCATTAGAATACTTGATTTTCCACTTCCAGTTTTCTCTTTATATTCATGTTTAAAGATTCTGACAATTAAATAGCTCTAATTTTTTAAGAACTTTATATTTCAAAACCATCTCCTTATATTTTCAAACTATTTTGATTTCCGTAATTCTTTCTTATTTGTAAGTAACATTTAATGATTCCATAAATATGTGTCTTCCTAGTGCAGCAAAAGATACTCTATTTTGTGTTGGTGAACTGGATATAGACAGCATCTCATAGGGCTCCACTGGTACTCTTAGCTCTTTTCAGGGCTCAGTGTATTCCTCTGCACTCTATCCCCAAGGCAAGAGAAATGTGTAAATAATTGTCGCCACATGCTATGCTACATTGCATGATAAATAATGACCTCACAATAAATATAACAAATGATCTCATCATCTGTAGCAAAGAAAAGCCAGGTATTTGATTTTTTTTCTTTTCATTAAAAATTTTCACACATATCATATTATAATTACAGATTATTTTGTTTATACTGGCAGTTCCTCCTCACTTCTTCTCCCATCTAGATCTGTCCTCGTTCTGTCTCTCATTAGAAAACAAGCAGGTTTCTACGAAGTAGCAATAATATAGAATAAATAGAATATAATAGAATAGAGTAGATAAAACAAAACTAAACTAAAAGAAAGATGAATAGAATAGAATGGAATAGAATAGAATAGATAAAACAAAACAAAACAAAAAACTAGGAATGAAAATAAACAAACAAACCGAAAGTAAAGAGACCTAGAGAAGGCACATGAAATAGATTCACTAGTACACAAAATCAGAAATCCCATATAAACGTTAAATATAATAAATATGCAAAGGACCTGCAAAAATAAAAGAGAAAAGAATATATATACATATACAATATATAATACATCAAAAATATATTAAAACTTAATAATAAGATAAAATGTTTGAAAATAAAGTGAAAAGAAAAAGCCCCAACTCATTTTTTGAGTTTTCTTTCTTTTGGCTGGTAAGACTCTATTGGAGGTAATTATATTTTCATTTACAAGTGGACATCAATTGGAGATTGCTTCCAGGTTAGAGACAGAGGCAGATGTGCCCTTCTCCTTTCTGCCCTAGGACACTACCTGGTACAGACCTATGCAAGGCATATGTAGCTGCCTCAAACTCTGTGAGTCCATATGTGTGACACACTTGTTGATTTAAAAAGCTTTGTTTTCTTGGTTTCCTCCATCCACTTTTGCTTTTATACTCTTTCCTTCTCCTCCTTCCTGGGCTCCCTGAGTACTGAGGGGAAAGATTTGATGGAGATATCCCATTTAAGACTAGGTGTTTTAAGGTATCTTACTCTCTGTATATTATCTGGCTGTGGATCTCTGTATTTGTTCCCCTCTGCTGCAGAAGGAAGCTTCTCTGATGATGACCAAGAAAAGCACTGGTATATGAGTATAGAATAATATCTTTAGGGTGTGTTTAATTGCTACTGCTGTCATTTTTGACCAGTATTATTTTGTTTTACCCTAGATTCCTTGGTCATGTAGTCTTAGTTTCTTAATCATTCAAGCAGTGTTGGATTTAGATTCCTTCACATGAAGTGGTTCTTAAGTCAAATGAGATAGTACTTGGCTATTTCCATGAACTGGGGAAATATAATTTTTTCATTGTTCAAGTAGGAACCCAGAAAATGAACACTTAAGTATGTATTAAATGAATTAGTGTTAACACTCATGAAGCAAGTCAACTGATGAACTCACTTGTTCTGATCTCCGGACCAAAAAAGTTGTTATTGTTTAATGGTAACCCAACGAGAATAGCTAAGGATTTCACAAGAGGTGACTAAATGAACACATAGATGAATAAATAAATGAATAAATAAATTGTGGTCCTCCAGGAAAATCATCTAGTAAGCAATCAGAATAATGTTTAAGAGGGCCAGTGAAAAGGTCTTAGTTAGCATTTATTATTGCTGTGAAGAGATAACATGACCATGACAACTCTTTAAAGTAAACGTTTAATTGAGTTTCAGTGGTTCAGTCCATTATTATCATGGAGTGGAGCTTGGCAGAATGCAGGCAGATGTGGTGCTGGAGCTCAGAGTGCTACATCATGCATACAACAGGAAGTGAACTGACTATAACACTGCAGGAAGCTTGGGGAAAAGACATCAAAGCCTACCCCCACAGTGACACACTTACCCCAACAAGGCCATACTTTTTAATAGTACTACCTCCTTTGGATGGCATTTTCTTTCAAAGCACCACATTCCACTCCCTGGCCTCCAAAGACTTTTTATAATGCAAAATAAAAGAAGCGTTTTCAGTCCAGCTTCAAAAGTCCCCATAGTCTATAACATTCTCAACTATGCTTAAAAGTCTAAAGTCTTTTCTGGGATGCATGGCAACCTCTTAATTTAGTTTCCCTGCAAAAATAAAAATAAAAAATCAGATCACATACTTCTAACATGCAGTGCCACAGAATATATATCACCATTCCAACATTCAAGAGGAAGAATAATGAGGAAATGTTGGACCAAAGCAAGACCAAAAACCAGCTGTGCAAACTCCCCAACACTGCAATTCTGATGCCAAAACGCTTTCCTTATCTTCAAACCATTCAGCTTTGTTGACGATACACATTTTTTTTTCTCTCCCTGTTATCAGTTCTTCTCGGCAGGTATCCCATGACTGTAGCATCTCTAACATCTTGCGTTCTCCAAGGCAATCCAGGCTGCAACTTCACAACATCACATAATGGCCTCTCTACTACGCCTCTAATATGTCAGCAAATCCTAACAGTATGCACCACCACAAACGGCTGTCAAATATTCTTCAATCCACTCCTGGTATGAAGTTTTGTCTTAGTTAGGGTTTTATATTGCTGTGAAGAGACATCATATCATGTTAACACTTATAAAGGGCACTTTAAACTTTTAAGTGTTTAACTTATAAGTTTAACTTTTAAGCTTAACTAATAAAGGACACTTCTAAATTTTAAGTGAGGTAGCAGCTTATGATTTTAGACATTCAGTCCATTATCATCATGGCAGGAACATAGGGGCATACAGCCAGATGTGGGGCTGGAGAAACATCCATGTGTCCCACATATTGCTGACTATCACACTGAGGGAAGCTTAAGCAAAAGAGACATTAAGCCTGTCCTCATAGTGACACACCTTCTTCAACAAGGTCATATCTCCTAATAGTGCCTTTCCCTTTAAGGGGCATTTTCTTTCAAACCACCAAAGATGGCTTCTATCAAGCTTGGTTGCTTGAGTTTAATCCCTGAGACTGAGAAAGTGGAATAAAATAACGATCTCCTATAGATCTCCTCTGGCCTCAACACTTGCTGGTTCAGAGGCATGTGTTGGCACATACGCACATACATATAGAGTAAATTTAACAAAATGATAAAAACAATGGTAAAGCACACATCTGGGCATATAAATCATCTTTAGAAAATAAGGAGATGCCTTTGAAAATACGAGATTCATTTCTTGAGGTTCCATTTCTTTTGCTGGGAAAATAGAAACTACCTGTTACCTTGTAACAAGTGATACAGACTCACATCACAAAACTGAGGCAGGCAAAAAGGCATTGACTACTTCAGGTAAGTTGGAGGCATAGACAGCTCATCTTTCATGCATTCATTAAATGGACATAGTGTGCACACACATACACACACACAGTACTACACTGAGCACAAAGGACAATAGAACAAATATTGACGTAAGAAAAGATTTAGTCAAAATCAGGAAGAAATACCTGGCATAATTCATAACAAAATGATGATGTAGATTTTGCTGGTGTTGTTGTTGTAGGGGTGGAGTGAGAATTTTGCTGATTTTGTTTGCAGTAAGAAACACCTGATGCTGCCTCAGGAAAGAGGCGAAAACTGGAAATATGGCTACAGCTTAGACAAAAGAAATAAATGTGACAAATACACATTCAATGAATCTTGTATTCTAAAACTTTTGCCATCTAGACATCTAGAGAGGGGCTCTTGTGTGTTGTGTTTTGTTCAAGTTTCTCCTCTTTGGTTTCAGGTTGCTCTTATTCTGAAGTACACTCTCAGACACCTGCTCCGCTTTCTTTTCTCTCAGAAAAGAGGGTCTGTTGAGCTTTGTTAGGGAATTAGAAGTGCCTGGGAGTTTGATTCTACTCCTATAGGGTAGGAAAGAGTGACATTTTCCGGGTTATATTTCAGAGATATTCTCATCGCAAGACAAAAAACATGCTCAGAGCTTCCAAACCATCTTAAGCTACACTGGCAAGTGCATGCCTTTGTATTCCTCCTATGTGTGAGCACTATGCATGGATACACCAACTTGTACTTGAAACATCTAAGCGGGCTCTTTGCCAGACGTTTACAGTTACAGCCGATCCCATCACTTCTCTACACACTCTTAGGACATCACTGTTTTAGCTACTATCATGATGAGGTAGCAAAATTTAAAGAATTTAATGTAGATCTTCTTGTCATGAGACTGGGGCAGGATAGCTTCTCTTTATATCAAAATTGTTAAATTCAACCATATTATAGAACTAGGCTATGGGGTGAATAGAAAAAATGTAAAAGCTAATGCTATTTTAAGGACTGCTTGAAATTGATGTTATAGATGCCTTGAAAAATTCAGCCAATTGTTCATCATCACATTCAAGGATCAGCCATGTGGAACAGCTTTTTACCTAGGTAGTACCATTCATTCAAATAAAAGTTTTTTCACACTGGATACTCCAAATTATATAGTTTTGGAAAATGATTATCACACAGAAATCTTTTGAAACACAGTGGCTTTAGTCCAAATCCGTTTATCTTTTAAGTGTCTTGTAAGTTATTGTGGGAGAAAAAGAACAAACAACTATTGCAGAGATGTCTTTCCTGCTGTCATTCTTACTTCTGAAAACGTGTGGACTTCCTCACTACTGCACAATCCATGCAGAGATGTAAACACCTTTGCTACACATGCCCGAGAAACATGCAGCTTCACTATAAATTTGACAAGACTTGCATTATATCTCCATTCTGTGAATATAATGATGCCTTTGCACCTTCTGAATAAAATATGATCTTTGATTCTTGTTTCCCTGCTTCTGTTTGACATGGATACTCAATAATGTACCTGTAATATAAATTTCCACAGAATCTGAATGAAAGAAATCCTGTCTTACAAAAATAAATTCTATTGGACTACCATGGGAATAGAATTAAATCACGTATTTTGGAACTATAAAGTTATTATTGGGACAAATTTCATAAACAAAAAAATAGAATGGAAATAGTATTGCCATGGAATGTTTGATTGGATTATATATTATTTATTATAAATGAATGCAGTATTTTATTGATGTTTTCATAATTGCTTTCATTTTCAATTATTTTCACTTCTCTATCATCTAATCTTATTAGTTATAGTTAGTAATTATTTCTTTAATTTTAGAAAACCTACGATTGGCATATTTTCTTTTTCCTTTTTATTTCAGTGAAAAAAGCTAAGTTACTAAGTTGCCTTAGGTCATTTTTGACATGTCCGTATCAGGAAGTGAATGTTGAAAATGCCTCAGGGACAGAAATGATGTGTCTATTTTGGAATTTTTGCAATTCTGTGTATGTTAGTGCCATAAGTCTGAAAAATTCACTGTAAATAGTGTGTTTCCTTATAAGAAGAAAATACACCAAAAAATAAAAAATAAATAAAATGGAAAGGTTTTAGTGCACTATCCATACATGTTTTATCTATCTGTCTATCTATCTATTTATTTATTATTCTCTCATGCATAACTCCTGACCCCATTTATGCCTCCCTCCACTCCTCCTTGTACCTTCCCTTTATCTCCCCTCCCCCAGATCTCTGTCTCTATGTTTCCCTTCAGAAAAGAACAAACATCCTGTGGATATCAACTGAACACAGCAGAAAATGTTAGAATAAGACTAGGCACAAGCATCATACCAAGGGTGGATGAAGCAACCCAGGAAGAGGGAAAGGGTCCCAAAAGCAGACAAAAGAGTCAGAGACATGCCCACCCTTGTGACTGTTAGGAGTCACACAAGAACACCAAGCTATACAATCATAACACATATGGAGATAACTTAGCTCAGATCCATACAGGCTCCCTGATTGTTGCTTCTGTCTCTGTAAACCCCATGAACCATGCTTAGTTGATTATGTGGGTTATGTTCTCCTGGTGTCCTCACCTTCTCTGGCTCCTACAATCTTTCCTTTTCCATGGGGTTCTCTGAGCACCACCTAACATTTTGCTGTGGGTCTCTGTATCTGTCCCCATCAATTGCTGGATGAAGTCTCTGATTACAACTGAGTATAAGTCTCTGATTACAAATGAGTATAGCAAAATATCATTAAGAACAATTTTATTGAAAGATTTTTTGCCAGTCGTGTTTGGTGCTAAAAACAACTTATATGTCTCTCAACTGAAGAAAGGATAGAGAAAATGTGGAACCTTTACTCAGCTGTCAAAAAAGTGATGTCATGAAATTTTCAGACAAATGGATGAAGGTAGAAAAAGTCATTCTGAGCCACGAAGTCAAAATCTAGAAAGAGAAACATGGTTCGTCCTCCCTGATATCTGTAAACTAGAGGATGAGCACACTGCATACCATAGAATCAGAGAGGCAAAGTAACAAGAAAGGTAGACAGAGGGGCACCTGGAGTTCCTTGAGATGAAGAAAAGAGTAGATTGTGTGTTTGGACTGGTGCTGGTGGAGATGGAAATAGAAGGGATGGGGGTGGGGGAAATAGTACTGGAATTCAGCTAAGTTGAGGGTGTGCAATGTGGAAACCTAATGAAACAGAAACCTGCTGGAATCTTTAGGTGACCCTAGTGAAGACTCCTAGGACAGGAGAATACAGAGCCTGAACAGGCTATCTTCCGTTACCAGATAAAGTTTCCAGGGGTGGCACCAGGACATTAACCCAGACACAAAACCTTCAACCTACAATTTGTCCTGCCTTCTAACATGCTGGGGTATAAAACCTGCTGGACTAGTTAATCAATGACTGGACCAACATCAAGAGCTTGCTAAGTGGGAGCCCCTGCCTGATATTGCCTGGAAGACTAGCAACCAGAGGCTCTCTCTATATCGCTATATATCTTTAAATACTCTTAATCTTAGAAGAAAATGTATATCATTGACATTATGCTTTTGGTTTTTTAATGTTATTTTCAGTACTTAATTATAAAATTGTATATATATATATACATAAATATATATTCAAACTATCAAAATTGTGTACATTTATTGGTTAATAAAATGTTATAATTATCAAACAAAACATGCTTAATATGTTTAATATATCATACAACAGAAAACAACAGAGGAATTAGACAAAATATCATTAGACATAATAAAGGAGAAGAAAATTTAAAGACTAGTAAAGGAAAAACAGATTGCTTTGTTATCAATCACTGAGAATTGGATATAAGAATCTCAATAACGTATGACAAAAAATCTTCAGAAAAGTGTAAGTGTTAATAAGATTAGAGACCATATATAATTCTGAAGTATAAATGAGAGTGAGAACAGTTGAAGGAATTCATCCTGTTAATACAATGTTCCCGTAATATGACACAATTCTTGTACTGTAAAACTAGGTTAGAAGTAAAGTAAACGTATTGCTCTTCCATGGGTTTGCTTTCAGAATTCTTGTCTAGAGACACATGCCTTTAACTCCAACTTAAAGGAGTTAAAACTTCTCTTCTGGACTTCTTGGGTACCCCAATATATAGGTGCATACTAACATGAAGATGCATACACACAAATAAAGCAAAAATTAAATTTTCTGTGCTTCTGTGTACAGATGTTTAGACATAAGAAGGAACTATGCATCAATCCACAATCTTTTACACAGATATTCGCTCTCTGTAGCGTAATATAGAAAAACCTAGACTGAATCTGCTTTTATCAGAGTATTAATGTGCACACATATTACATTTTATACAATTTAAATACTATTCAGTTATAAAATAATAATGAATACTGAAATCATATATATGACTATGTAAACCCTCCCTGTAGTACAGATGGTAGATGCAGAAGAACATATTTTGATTCCTTTTGACCCCTAACTTGAATTTGTAGTTGATAAAGAATGCTTATGTAATGTCAATGAAGTATTCAGGTTTACTGTGATATCATTTGCAGAATGCTTATGGGTTTTTTTTAGTTACATATGCATCTTCAGTTGCTACAATTTACTATTTAATGACAAAATATTTATTATCTGTCAGTGATCTATTTGAAAAGATGTTTAAAAATTCTTTGTAATCTGAGATTGATTAAACCTGAAGCAAAATTCAGGTCATGGTAATCTTTTGTATTCTTTTATCTACATTTAGAATACTTACTGGGGTAAAATCTATTTTCATTTAGCTGGTCTTAACTTTCAAGTAATGAGGACGATGTTGCCCTAATGTGTGCATGTATGTGTGTGTGTGTGTAGATTGTACAAAAATATATTAACAACTATATACAGAAACAACATTAAAAGAAAAATGATTCAGTCTCAGAAAATGAAATTTCAGATGTAATTCTATTTAAGTTTAATTTGCATACAGAAAAATGGTCCTCTAAAATATAAATATGATTTATATATTCAACAATGGGTAGCTTTCTTTTTCAATTTTTGTAGCTTTAGATAAAGAATATTTTCTGTCAGATAATTTTCATATCATATGAGAAATGATTCATTAAAAATGAAATATGATATTGCCTGTCTACTTATCAGGAGTAAAATTAGTCACCTCAGTCTAGGTTCTATGACTTGTTTTGCATAGCATTACAATGTACTTTATTAATTTGAGTACAGACCTGCAAGTTAAATGAGAATATTGGAGATATAAACTCATCATCCCACGGTAATAGTAATGAGTCTTGCATGACATTCACAATTAATATGCAAGTTAAGGTTCACATTATGTTGCATTTGTCCGTGACCTGGTTTTAGTATCCAATCTGTGTGAAGTGAGATTTCTGTGCATTCGACTCTACAATCCAAACCTTGGAGAATTATGTAAGTGCAGCAATGAGCATGTTGGCTGCTTGTCAAGGCAAAGAAGCAATGCTATGTTCTGGGGTCACAATTTAGCTATATACAAATATTAGCCGTTATCAGTATCATTTTCTAAACAGTTTCTTAAAAGGAATATTAAGTATTAAAAATTGAACAAATTATAGACTTTATTCAGTCATATTTCACATTAATAGATGATAATAAATTAAATTATGCTATAAAACTGAAAAGATTTAATATTCCTTGCAAAAAGAGTTATAAAGAAAAAATTGCACAAAAAGGTTTTGTGGGTATATTACCCATGAAAAAGAGGATCAATATTTGATATATGATGAAGAATATAAGCATAAAATGTATCTTATGTTTTCTTTGACAGAAGTCAGTAAAACTTTCACTGAATATTTTTTGTCAACATACTGGTAAAAGACAGGACAAAAAATTTATGAATTATAGAGCCAACCATAACTATCAGTCTACATCAAAGTCATAGTGAAAATTATCTTTAATGAATAGATGCAAACTATAAACTATAGAATCTATTCTTAGATATGTATTATTCTCAAAAATGCAGATACACATTATATATAATATACACATATACCTATGATTTCAAAATATTTCACACTACATTATCATCTATGTTTGATTCTTGCAGTCTTTCTGCCTCCATTTTCTCAGTGATCACTGATCCTTGGGCAAAGGTAGGATGGTATAGCCATTCTCTTTTGGGGATGAACTTTCCTTGGTCTCTTGGTTTTTTGGCATCTCAGTGAGTTGTGTATTCTTTGCTAATTATCCTTTGCAAATATAGAAATTTCACTGAGGAGGGTTGAGAGATGCATTATTCTATTAATATAATGGCATCATTAGAAGTGAGTTTAATACTGTCATGTAATGTATTCTTACCTAAGTTCTACCTGCAGAGACACAGGGCCAATGACAATGTCAGGCACAGATTTCATCTTGTGGAATGGGCTTTAAATCTAATTATAAAGATGTTGGTTACTCAAATGATGCTGATGTGGCTATTGCACCAGTGAGCATGCATTTCTAGGATGGTCTTACTGTAGCTTGTGGGTTTCACAGCTGGGTAAGATTGATAATCGTTTGACTGTCCTGGAAATGTGAATTTTACCTTCTAACACTATGCAAACTAGCTGGTTGTGGTGAAGCTCCCTGTCAAGTACCAACTGATATTTCCTTACACTATTACTCATGTGCAGTATCTTCAGCAACAGTGTCTTATTGTGTACATAATAAATACAGTCAATTCTCATATCCTATATAAGGTATATCTTGATACCTGCTTGTTTCTAAGGTATCAACAATTAACATTTTGCTTAAAAGAGAAATTTTTTTTTTATTTTTCATGTTTCTCCTGAAATTTGGACCAAACATATAATACTAATATTAGTGAAAAGCTCATGAAGTTGTGATTGATATATATAAATTCTATCTTTACAATAGATTTTTTTATTTATTAATTGATTTTTTGTTTTTTGAGACAGGGTTTCTCTGTGTAGCTTTGGTGCCTGTCCTGGAACTAGCTCTTGGAGATCAAGTTGGACTTAAACTCACAGAGATCTGCCTGTCTCTACCTCCTGTGTACTGGGAATAAAGGCGTGTTCCATCACTTCTTTGATAAAATTATTATTTTTCAGCAGAATGGTGAATCAGAGAACTTTATCATACTTTTTAATATTAACACACCACAGTATATCAATTACCTGTTGCTGTGAAAAGCACCTCACAAACGAAACTTAAGAAATGACAGACCAGTTATTCAGTCCATCGTTCAAAGAAGAGATCTGGATAGAGAGAGGAAGGACCTGGAAAGACTGTGTTCAGTCAGGAAACAGAATCTGTTTGTTCTATTTCTCAGTTTAGAAGTGAGAGTTGACCTTTCCACCACACACAACCTAAACTAGAAAATTCCACACTGGTGTACTCATAGATTTGTCTCCAAGTAAATTCTAGATTTTGTCAATTGGACAATCAGTGTTAACCATTACATTAAAGTTTTGTGAAAAATCATGTCAGCTGATTCCTGGCTTGTTCTTGTTTACAGAGGACCATAGTTTAGCCTGACTTCTTTCTGATCCCACCAGCTCACCTTTATCTCAGAGTCTGCTTCCTAGGTCTTATCACCTCTCTGGATTTATTTTCCTTAAGAAATGTATATAGCTATAGCCCACAACGTTCTGTATGATTTAGTACATATTCATCTATATACTTTAAGCACTTCCCAGAAGTGACACACACCTAAATAGCAGTAAATGGAGGCAAAGTAACATTTACCTCAAGGAGCAACTATTGACTCTCTTGAGATATTTTATCCTTAATTCCTTTTTTTTTTTATTTTGTTACACATCTAATATATTTACAACTTTAAAATCACAAAGCCTTATATAAAATATAGCAAAAAATTGTTTTTATCCAGATGTATTTTCTGATATTTTGAGGACCCATGACAAAACAATTACACATTCAGATGAACGAACATCATTTCACGGTGGTTAAAATGGGGTGTTTGCAGCAAGACAAGCATTGGAATCTATCATTTCTGCTAAAGGTAGTAACATAACTGTATATGAGGACATGCTACATATTGATTGCTTTTCTTTTTTATTTATTGCCTTTTGCAATAGTTATTCAGCTATCTGCTTCTCATAATTCATATCAGGGAAAGTAGCCATATTAAAGCTCCATTTTCTCTCTAGGTCAGTTTTCATGAGGGAATTTTGCAAATATATTAACTAGTTGCCACTGTACATTTAACTTATGAAGACTACATGAGGGAAAAGGTACAATACTGAATTTATCATGTAATCATGTTTAAAAAGTACAAATACATTCCAAAGACTTTAAATTACATTTTAACACATACTCTGTGAGCAGAATACATATACTAGGTTTCTTACCTTACAACTTTTGGGAAACTGATTTTGAAGTTTTTCTATAAGAAAGGCAAAGAGGAAAAGTAGAGCACACAGTAGAAATAATGTAGAGTAATATAGGTGTTTCTAAAATAACGTAACTCATTAAAACTTTTAAAATACCATGAGAAGCATATATATAGCAATCCATAAAATTTACTGATGAGGCATTCATCTTTAATATCAAGTCTTGTACTCTACTTATCAGTAAATCAATTATAAATAGTTATGGAGGAGTACTCGAAGATATTATTCTGGGCTGCCATAGACCATCCTGTTCTTCACACATCTATTTCATAGTTTTAATGAACAATGAGGAATTACAAAAACATAGTGTGTAACAAATTTAAAAGTTTTCCAAGCCTGTTAGGTGTTAATCTTTTTAAAAAATGTGGTAGCTGGGGACAGGTCCCACAAAGTGCAGTGGTCCCACAAGGGGCAGCAGCAGGCCATTCAACATCTCAGAGAGGTAAGGGTGGGTCCTCTGTGGCCTTGGCAGGTGGGAGACTACAATGAGTGAGAGACAATTAGATACATCATGCAAGGAGAGTTTGGGTATATAGTTATTTAATGGGAAAAGGAAGGGGAAGAGAAGAAGGAGGAGAGGGGAAGAGGCGAGAGTGGGAAAAGAAAGCTGGGGAGAGAGAAAAAGGCAACAGCCACCTATTCATAAGAGGGACTGAAAGAGAGAGCACAGGCTGGAGGAGGAGAGAGAGATCTGCTTGCCTTCAGCAGGCCTGAGGGAGTTGGTAGTGGGTGGAGCTTTTCTCTTAAAGAGACAGGGTACCCAGATGAAAGGACGGGCCAGCAGAACATAACATTAGATAAATTATTAGTTTAACTATTCCATTTTCTTTATAGTACAGTTTACATTTATTTGCAAGGTTTTTATTTGTTTCTATTATATATCTATACTTTTCTCTTTTTATTTCAAATTTTTCATTCCTTTTATATACTAAGCATAATTCCCCTCCTCCTGTCCTCCGTCTCCCCCTACCTTCACTCCATTCCCTCATCTGCTCTGCAGAAAGGGTAAGACCTCCCATGGTGAGTCAGCAAAACCTTGGCACTTCAAGTTGAAGACTAAGCCCCTCCCACCTGCAGCCAGGCTGAGCAAGGAAACCCACCATATGGAATGGGCTTCAAAAATCAATCTCATGTACCAGGGATTAATCCTGATCTTACAAATAGATCAAACCGCACAACTGTTACCCATATGCAGAGGGCCTAGTTCAATCTAGGCTCCCCAAATGTCAGTCCAGAATTCATGAGCTCCCAATAGATCAGGTCGGCTGCTTCTATGGATTTCCCCATCATGATCTTGATGCCCACTACCTTGTTCATATTATTCCTCCTCCCTCTGTTCGACGAAAATCCTGGAGCTCAGCCCAGTGCTTAGCTGTGGATCTCTACATCTATTTGCAGCAGTTACTGAATGATGGTTCTTTGAGGACAATTTGGGCAGTCACCAATCTGATTACAGGGGAAGGCCAATTCAGTGAGCCTTTCCACTAATCCCAGGAGTCTTGACTGGGGTCATCCTTGTTGATTCTGGGACATTTCCTTAGCACCAGGTTTCTCCCTATCCCCGAAATGGCCTCCACTATTAAGACATCTCTTTCAGTGTTCTCGTTCTTCGTCCCTCCCCCAACTCAACCATCCCATTCATTCATCTTCTCATCTCCCTCTACTCCTGTCCTGGCCCCATTTACCTAGGAGATTTTTTTCTACTTCACCTTCCTAGGGTCATCCTCTTGTTGCATAGCTTCTCTGGGGCTGTGAATTGTAGCCTGATTATCCTTTGTATTATCTAAAATCCCCTTATAAATGAGTACATGCTGTGAAGTCTGAGTTACTTCACTCAGGAAGATTTTTCTAGTTCCATCTATTTGCCTGAAAAATTTCATGATGCCATTGATTTTTAGATGAATAATACCCCAAAGTACGAAAAAAAACACATTTTACCGATCCATTCTTTGGTTGAGAGCATCCAGGTTGTTTCCAAGTTTTGCCTATTATAAAAAATGCTTCTATGAAGATAGTTGAGCAAGTAGTTTTGTGTTGTGATTAAGCATCCTTTGAGTAAATGCCCAAGAATTTTATTGCTGGATCTGGAGATTGATTAATTCCCAATTTTCTGAGTTTAACAAAGTAGCTCTACAAGTTTCCACTTCTCCCTGCAGTGGAGGAGAGTTCCTCTTACTCCACATTCTCTCCAACATAAACTGTCATCAGTGTTCTTGATCTTAGCCGTTCTGACATATATAATATGATACCTCAGAGTCATTTTAATTCGCATTTCCCGAATGACTAAGGATGTTGAACAATTCTTTAAATGTCTTTTTGCAATATGAAATACTTCTTTAGAGAATTCTCTCTTTAGATCTGAACCTCATTTTTAAATTGGATTATTTATTTTCTTAATGTCTAGTTTCCTGAGTTTTTAATATATTTTGGAGATCAGCTCTTAGTCAGATGTGTGTGGGGGCCAGCCATGATAATCTAAGTCTGGGCAGGTCACCCAAAGAAAGTTCTTTACTTCTGACCATTATCACCTGGGACTCTGGCTATTGATGAATTTAAATAAAAGGCCCAAGTCTCAGTAGTTTACCCTGAAGCAATACCTGGTAGCAGGAAATCACTACAAACTGAGATTACCCGACACCCTCCCAAGAGCAGATCATTCAAAGGAAGTGCCTGACATTCCAATCACTGTAGATAGAATCACCTTCTGTGTGAAACTAACTGACCCTTTGCTTTTATGGTGATTGGGAGATTTTATTGCCTGTTTCTATTTCATTATGGGTTAGCAGTCATTTAAATTGTTTTTCTGGTCTTGTTTTAATTTTGATATGTGGTAACTATCCAGATAATTGTCCATTTCTATCAAGTTTTTCAATCCTGAGGAGTACAATTTTTTGAAATATGGACTATTGATTCTCTGAATATCCTTGGTATCTGTTGTTATGTCCTCCTTTTTGTTTCTGATGTTGTTAATATTAATATTATCTCTCTACCTTTTGGTTACTTTGCATAAGTGTTTTTCTATCTTGTTTATTTTCTTGGAAAACCAACTCTTTGTTTTATTGATTCTTTGTATTGTTTCTATTTTACTGATTTCAGTCCTGTGTTTAATTATTTCCTGTCATCTACTTCTCCTGAGTTTACTTCTTTTTTTTTTTCTAGAAACTTCATGTATACTATTCAGTGTGACATTTCTCCAAATTCTTTATGTAGGCACTTAGTGCTATGAACATTCCTCTTTGTACTATTTTTTATAGTGTCCCATAAGTTTAAGTTTGTTGCACATCCATTTTCATTGAATTCTAGGAAGGCTTTAATTTCCTTATTTCTTCTTTGACTACCATGAAGCAAGAAATTTGAAGATCTGTTTTGCCTTGTTTTCTTCTGTGTCATGGAGAATGTCTGGCATTTTTATCTGTGAAGCAGAAACACTGAAGGACTGTCTAACCTTCTTCTGAAAAATTCAGCAGGCACTTTTCTGTGGATCCTGCATGTTCAGGATATACTATTAATCACTTATAATCAACACCCTTTAAAAAACATTTATAAACAATAATTTTAGAAATTTGGGCATATTTTTCTCCAAACTGCTTCCTGCTGCTTGTTGGCTGAAGAATTTTAGGGTTAACAGACACCTTTTGTGGGATCTTTCTCAATCATACCACATTAGTCTGGAAGGAATCAACAGGTTCTCATCTTCGGAGGAAACAAAAGAACCTCTTTTCTAAAGCAACATATTCTTAGACTCAAATTTTGAAGTCAATATAACTTTATGTTTGTTTAACTTAGCAGAAAACACAATAATACACATAATCCAGACTTTTGTTATTTTCCATCTTTGTGTGGTTTATTTTTACTCTATTTTAATCTTTAATCCATTAATGTATTACTGTTGGTACTCTTTTATATTACTTTTACTCTCTGTCTATACTCATTTTCTCTCTCTCAGAACAACATAAATTTTTTAAACACAATGTGTCTCATTTTGATGACTTTTATGTCTGAATCTGTTTTACTGTGCAGCTGAAATCATTTTCTGACAAGGAGTGCCTTCCTTTTTAACTGTTAAGCGAGTGTGGCTAGGACCAACTCCAGGGCCCTATCTGTTGGCTCAGCTCCATACAACATAGCAGAGGTATGTTCACCACCTCTGCAAGCTATCCACACCACCCCAGCTATAGGGACGCAGTGGGTCTATGTTGCCATTAAGCAAATTGTAGCACTCTGCTCACAAACCCCATTTAAGGGTTCCATTATAGGACCTCCCAGAAGAGTCAGAGCCATTTGTATTGCCAGCAAAAATCAGAAAGCCTGCTCTTAAAGAAGTCACACAGTTTTTGCTGCCAATGCTGAGCCAGGAAGACCTCTCTTAAAACAGCTGCGTATTTGCCTGCTTCCAGCAAACACAGCCTATCTGAAAATATGTGACTACCAAGAAGTTCCAATTGATTCCTGTTTTTGTGGGTCTAGAAGCTCTTTTAAGCTTTCTTAGGCTTTATGTGGATGTATGCTGCCCAATGTTTAGGCGCCTTTTGTAAACAGAAACATCTCATTCATTTCCTCGTCACCCAGACTAGAATAATCACACACTTTATTATTGACAACATTGCTTGGCCATTAGCTTAGGCATATTCCTGACTAACCCTGTTTCTGTTAAGAAAGGTGTAGAGTCTGGATGACCCAAAGTCATCCTAGGATGGAAACAAACATGCTTGGAAAAATAGTCAATGTAATGATGTCTAATTAAATTCTGTTTTACTCATAGATTGGTGACTACTTCAATTGTCATCATAAAGCCTTCACTCGGTAACTGATGGAAACAGATGCAGAGACCCACAGCCAAGCATTGGACCAAGCTCAGAAAATTCTGCCGAAGAAAGGGAAGAAGTATTGTACAAGCCAGGGAGGTCAGGAAAATCACAAGGAAACCCACAGAAGCAACTAACCTGGGCTCATAGGCACTCAGGAGGAGTTCACAAAGTCTAGACCCACAACCAGGGTACCTGTTTGGGACCAATCTATATATGAGTGACTGATGTATGTTTTGGTCTACTTGTGGGGTTTCTAGCAGAGGACCAGGTGCTGTCTCTAACACTTTGGGAGGCTCTTTGCAACAAATTCCTCATAGTGGGTTGACTTTTCAGCCTTAATACAAGGGAAGGGGCTTAGTCCTGCCCCAACTTAATATGTCATGCTTTGTAAATACTTCATTTTTAAAATAGCTTCCCTCCCTTTCCTCAATTGGCATCTTATGATATAACAGAAAAATTAAAGTGTTTTTACTACAATGCAAGTTTTACATATTCTAGTAAATTATCCCACACCAGTACATAAATGAATTACTAAATTGTCCCTGTGAGTTATAAATATTTTAAAATTGGGTATGTTGATGGGTGAGCAAGAGAGAAGTGGAGAGAAGGAGTGTGAGATTAGCATGATACTCTACACAAATTCAAGGAAATAAAAATATTGGAAATACATTGAATTTATACATTACATTATGAAATATATAGGTGTGTTATGTAATACACACATACATAAGCATGTACATTTATACAATATATTTATATTATACACACACATATATATACACAATAACAATGTTATTAAATACAGCATGGCAAACTATGTTGTACCCAGAATAGTAAGTATAGTTGATATCTATAACTATGTGATACATTAATCTCTCTCAGAAAAAAAAAGAGTTTTTATTGATATCCCACTGACTTCTATTGGGGGACAAGGCTCATTGCCCACATTATACTCACAGATATGTCTTCTGATTCCTCCATAATTTACAGTCACCGGAGACTTCGCAAATTGTAATGAAAACATTTAGCTCAATGTATTATAGCCTTTGCACTTTCTGCCTCTTCATCAGTTGATACAGCCAACCATGACATCACTTTTGTGAATAGTACTCTACTAATAGTGCCGCACATGATGACTGGGCTTTCTGAGTTCATTCACTTAGAAATACATAAATATGTAAATACAACCTGAGTCCTCCTAGTGTGGTTTGTTGCAATTCTGTTTTTAATGTAAAATTGTATCAATGTTCATACTTTTTTTCCAATATGGTTATACTAATTATCATTTACCTGTAGTGTGTAAAAGATTCTGCCTTTCCATAGCAAGAATAAATCTCTTTTGTCTTTTTGATAACCATTACAAGAAGAGTTTTATTATATTTTATTTAAATATTTCCTGTTTTTAGTGAGGTTAAGCATCTTTTCACATAATCAAATTATTTACGTTCTTTGTTTGAAATATGCACATTAAGGTGATTTTTGTATAAAAAGAAAAATAATATTGAACCTCTGCTTAGGTGCACATACAAAGAGATAGCCTTCCTTATCAACAATCCTATTTTTTTGGACTCAGTTCTTATACTAGAAGTGAAATGTCTGGAGCAAAATCACCCCATTTATGAGATTTCTTCTTCCCTTGCCAGCTAATCCTGAAATCCTGAGACATACTAAATCAGTGATAGGAATTAGTTGTATTATGACATATAGATGTCACGAAGCAATATGCAGCACAATATATCAGATTAATGGAATAAAACACCTACTAATATTTGGGACTCAAAAGAAAAAAGGCATAATTCTTCATGTTGCTATACTCAGGAAACTGGAAGGACACAAAGTATTGGTCGATGTGTATATAGCAATCTCTTTCCTCAGTCTAACTTCAGGAAAGGCAGATGTCATTTTAATGATAAAATTTTAATGATTCAAAGATTTCATAGCACATTTAGCTAAGGAAGATAAAACTCCACAAGTTATTAAATTGAGTTTTTTCTTAATATTCGTTGTTTCATAATTTGCAGTTATTAAACTTGTCACTTGAAATTATATTAAAATTGCCTGAGACGGAAATATATTTTCACACAAAGAATAAACGTCTTCATTCTTCAAAAAATGTGTCTTAATTATGCATGGTGCTCGGTTAAAAAATTTTGGCTAGGTGACATTTTTCTTCCTTTCTTCCCTCTCTCCCATTTTCTTCTTTTCTTTTTCTTTCCCTAGTTTTCCTTCCTCCCTTCCCTCACTTTGTCCCTCCATTCCTCCTTCTTTCCTTCTGTCTACCTTTCCTTCCACCCATATTTTCTCCCTTTTTCCTCTCTCCTTCTCTAATTCTGTTACTCCTCTCCCTTTGCAGCAGTGTAGACATGTATTTTACTGCAGTATTCAGCACTTTATAGGACTCCAGTTAGTATATATTATTTTTACATTGCAATATACTCTAAGCGCTATATGCTTTGACTTGAAACAAAGTGTACCTTTAAATTACAAATGGCTACATCAGCAGAGACAAGGAAATATAAAAGCAAGTAAATGATTACATAAATGCTCAAGTATTTTCACTAAAGCTCTATGATATGAGATTTAAACTTAGATACTGTGACAACTTTAGGTTTTAAATTTTTATAGTAGAAAATCTTTAAATATATGAACAATAGAAAGGTTTGTCTCATAAATATTTGAATTAAATTCTCTCATCTTTATGTTTCATTATGTTTTGTATCACCCAAGAAATAATGACAAACTACTTCCAGTCTAAGAAGACACACTATGTATATTTTCTAGAGCCACAAAAGCTCAGATCTACAGGAACTCCTAAAAAAAAATCCAATAAATTTTAGACTTAAATCAGTAATCTACAAATAAAAGTTTTGCTTACATTATAAATATATCCATTAAAATTGATACAAAATTAATTTTGCCATGATAGTTAGGAGCTTAATAATTAGAATATAGCACATGTAGGGAAATATAAGAGCCAGGATTTTATTGTAAATTAATTTTGTAATTAAATGGGAAACTATTATGGCAAATTTTATGTCAAATTCATGCTAGCTGAAGTCATTTTTGAAGAGTGAATTTCAACTGAGAAATTGTTCTCCCTAGATTTTCTTTTGTGTAAGTCTCTAATCTTGATTGATGGTTGACAAATTAGGGAGGTATTGGAGGTGTCTGTCCTTTTTCTATCTTAGTCCCCAAGAGAACAATAGCACCTAATTGACTAATCATATCCAGATATAATTAATCACACTTAAGGAATGTAAAATAGTATACATATTCTTTGCCTTTTCCTTAGATCACTCAAAGGTTTAGTTTCTTCCTTTGTAACCTGTAGCGGCCCCGTTAAAAGGTGGCCTGGACCTCCTCACAGCTGCAGCTGTGGTTAGCTACAAAGTAGCTGATAAGCTCTGCTACATATATTCGAAGAATGACTGTGTCCCTGAGAATTTTCTTTGCATTTTTTGATATGGCTAACAAGTTGCTAGGGAATGGATATATTTGTGCTTGGGAATTTGTTATGGCAGAGTGAACAGATTGAAAAGAAATGAAGAAGAAGGAGGAGGAGGAAGAAGAGAAGGAGGATGAAGAGAATGAGGAGGAGAATGAGGAAGAGAAGAAAAAGAAGAAGAAGAAGAAGAAGAAGAAGAAGAAGAAGAAGAAGAAGAAGAAGAAGAAGAAGAAGAAGAAGAAGAAGAAGAAGAAGAAGAAGAAGAAGGTACAGAAGAAAAAGATAAGGAGAAAAAGGAGAAGAGGGAGAACAGGGAGAACAGGAAGAAGAAGAGGAGGAAGAAGAGGAGGAGGAGGAGGGGAAAGAAGGAGGAATGTAGAGCAATTAGAATAACAATAAATTGGGACAAAATATTGTAACAGAGAATTGGAATTAGAATTGAGACAAAGAACCAGAACAATGAAATTATAAACCATTAGGAGAAAGAAAGGGTAGAAAGAATGTGTGAGAGAAGATTCTTTTCCTAAGCCATCAGACTTTAGTTTCTATACTTATTGTGACTTCTATTTTTGAATTCTGAGTGAAAGCATTTAAGGCAGGCCCTTCGGGTTTTTAATACTACTGTGAGACTGGATTTGAAGACGGGTGTAATCCCACCCCTTTTCTTTTACTTTAGCATAGAATATTTTATTTTTTACACAAATATTATCATTAAAATATTTCTGGGCCTAGTAGAGTGGTCAGGCACTTGAACTCTTCAAAGTATGTAGTCCATGCCATTCTGGCTTTTAGGATTTACATTGAGAAGTTAGGTGTAATTCTAATAGGTCTGCCTTTATACATTATTGGACTTTTCCTCATGCAGCTTTTTAAAATAATTTCATATTCTGTACATTTAGTAGTTTGATTATTAGCCTTTGACCTGTTTTTTCTCCTTTCTTTATTCATGTTACTCTTAGATTTGGGCCTTTCTTAGCATCTCAGATTACATGAATGCTTTTCTTCAAGAGTTTTTAGTTTATTTCTTTGACTATTTGTTTTTCTTTTTGAATTTAACATTTTCTTTGACTAAATCTATTTCTCTTATTAGGTCTCCAAATCCTTACATTCTCCCCTACATCTCTTGTATTCTGTTGTGAAACTTGCTTCTATATTTTCTGTTCAAATTCCTGAATTTTTCATCTCCATATTTTCCTAAATTTGTGTTTTCTTTATTGATTTTATCTCCACTTTAATGTCTTGAATGGTTTTATTCAGTTACCTCCACTGTTTGTGTTTTCATAGATTTCTTTAAGAGATTTATTTTCTTCATATTTATGGACCTCTATCATTTTCTTAGAGGCTGTTTTAAGGTATTTTGTTCATGCTTCAAGTATGTTGGCATTGAGGGCTTTCTTGGGTACAGTTTTTTGGTTTTGATGGAGGCATATTGTCCTGTCTCTTGTTGATTGTGCTCTTGTACTGGTGTCTTGGCACTGGGATTGAAAAAATGATATTCTATGTACTTATATCTGATCTTCTCTTTGTTGAGTGGGTGTTTTGTTCCTTAGTTTGTTTTCTCTCTGGTACCTTGGAGAGTGTGGTGACTACATGTAAACTGCAGGAAAATCTTCTGGAGTCCTGAAACATGTCGGAATTGTGATTTCCATATAAATTATGTTACCGTTTAGTGAGACTTGAAATGGGATAAATTGAGGTCTGTGGAGAAGCTTCACAAGGGGGAGGTAAGTAGAGTGTTGTACCAGAATCTGCTTAGTTAGTCCTTTGGGAATGGGGGCAGAGAGTGTGGAGACGCCACAGTGGAAAGTCCATTGCTACAGAGCTGGCACTATGACTCAGGTATTTGACTTGGAATAGCGGAGGAAGTGGTAAGATCTACAGTTAGCCTATTTGCATCCCTGGTTAAAGTGACATGTGGGTAGGCTGGGAGTACCTGATAGAGCTGGATGCTGACACAAAGCTCTGGATTAAGGGAAGGAAGTTCGGTGGTGAAGATCTCTGTGATCCACTGAAGATGGATAAAGGAGAATGGAGGTTACAGCAGGTGGTCTGCCACAGAACTGGCAAAAAACTGCTGGATAAACTTGGAGGTAAAGAGGGAGATGGGAAGGTATTCAATTAGCCTACCTATTCCTTCCCTTGTGTCGCCTGTGAATTTTCAGGGAATGCCAGCTGGAGTTAGGGGAGAGACAATGCAAAGAATGAGGGAAAGGAGGCTAGGAAGGGAATGGCTGTGTGATTTCCCAGAGCTAAGGTGGCCAGAGGCTGTTCCAGGTGCTGCAGAGCTGGGGTTGAGAATAGGTCATTGAACTTGACAGAAGGGAGGAAGAGGTGAAGATCCCTAGTTAGAAGACTGACTTCCCTGGGCAGGAGCATTGACTATGTTTTCTTATACAAATCACCTGTGTTTGATAATGTAAAATCCGTTTAAAAAAATGCTTGTTAGGAAGTCAAAATATCATCAGCATCTAAGTCTTCTCAATACAAGCTGGTCACTCTTTCTTAGCTAGAAATTTGCTGATGTTTGATCTAGACATTTGTTGTTGTTTCAGTATTTTGGTCAACATATTCATATGTATAAAAATAGCAGATATGGGGATGACCATGTTATGGCAACATGACTAAGTATTTTTACTACTGTGTAATAAAGTGAAACAATATATAAAACATGTTTCTTCAAAATTAAAACAAAACAAGAATAAAGTACAGTTCCTTTTGTTACAAAGATTTTTTTGTTTTGTTTTGTTTTAGAAACAAGATCCTATAAGTAGCCATGACTGGCTTAGACTTGCTTGGAAAGCTGGTTGACTTCAAAACCAAAGAGATCTGCCTGATTCTACCTCCTTGGGTCTGGGATAAAGGCAGCAAACTTTGTAGAATTTGACAAGATGGTGATGATATTTATGCCATCATGCTAAGAAATTAGAATACCCATTGTGATATTTAAAAAAAAACTTAGCTAGTTAGAGGACATAAACAGATTACTATCTAGAATTAGAAAGTAGAGTATCAAAAATATGATTAGCACTGTGGTACTTTTTCAACATGCAGGAAATATGTCTGTTGCATCATGCAAATTGGAAGCTCTACAAAGCCATTTAAAACCTCGCCCATTGAATAGTTTAGTAAATTTATTTGGAATTATTGATAGTGGAAAATATTTAAAGATTTATTCTAGTTTCAGTTATGTGTGTATGTGTGCAGGTATTGGTATGTACACAAGAGTCAGGAAAGGTGTCAAAACTCCTGGAGTTGTAGTTTGAGATAACGTTGTGTCCCACAACATGGTTACTGAGAAATGAAGAGCAGTGTGCATACTTGACCACTGAGCCATCTCTCTTACCCTGTATTCCAACACATTCTTATCTTCTATATTCTTTCCATGAGAGAGGACTAGCTTGTTTTCAAACTAGTACAGAAATAAATGGCATAATTAACTGACC
This sequence comes from Myodes glareolus, assembly GCF_982192425.1. Classification (NCBI taxonomy): domain Eukaryota; kingdom Metazoa; phylum Chordata; class Mammalia; order Rodentia; family Cricetidae; genus Myodes; species Myodes glareolus. The sequence continues at coordinate 11,592,146 of NC_142044.1, forward strand.
AGCTTTGAAAAACTTTTTGTAGTTTCACTGTATTGTTATAATGGCCAAGAAAGAACTTTGTACTTAAAACACATGATAGATAAGTATAAAAGAAGAGACAATTAACATGCATGGATAAATTCAAAAGCACCTGCAAAGAAAACCCTGGGTCAAGAGGCAATGGGAAACCATTTTTATCTTTGGAACTGGCGGTAGATACAGGGCAAGATGTTGGAATTATGCAGGGATAATGGGCGACAACCAGCAGGTTATTTTTGTCAAATTTGGAAAAAAAAATATCTTGAAGCTCTCGCATATAAAAAATAAGTTAAGAAAATCAGAAATGATTTCACTTCTCTTTTCATCATTATAACCCTTGCTAACACCTGTGAATATTTGAACTAACTACAAGGCCAAGACTATGTGTTTGGAAGCTCCTGTGCAGCAATGAAACATCAAAGACAAAGTTCCATGCAGAGAAGATTTGGAAAACAAAAGGAAATCCAGCATTGTCTATGCGTTCTTCTCTCAGCATCCATTCTTCGATGTGTTTATACAGAAAGCTTTCTCCAGATTCGGAAGATGAAGAGGCCTGTCTGATGCTATTTCAATGTCCTGACTCAGGGTTAATGAAATGTTCCCGGTGGGTTGTGTTATGCTTCTCCTTCTTCAAAACAAGTATATCAAATTCTTATTTCCTCCAGCCTCAGAAGATGACCTCATTTAGAAATAGGTTCTTTTGAGTTACAATTAAGTTAAGATGAGGTCACTTATGTTCTATATAGATCATGACTCACATCTCTGTAAGGATAGGTAAATATGACCACAGGCAAACACATGTGTGAAGATGTGATGGAAAGAGAGGCATGTCAAAGCTGGAAAGAAATATAAAACTTTAAATCTTATGCACAACTAGAAATCCTCTCCAGAAAGCATGTAGGAAATGATAACTTATTAATTAACTAGGTAACTCTTAAGCAAGGCTCTCTTGTGAACCTGGGAAATCTTTCACAGGGCCATGCTGATCTGGATGTTCAGTGCTGCCATCTGGAACCATGGAGATTTCCACGCACAAGCCTCTGGCTAGGGTCATGCCTGGGCTTGTGACCTTGTGGAGGTTAGCGTCTGGTGTAATGCCTGTTAATTCAATGGCCACAGAGGCCTATGAAGATCTCCAGGTATCTGGCCAGTCAACCAGGACCATGTTGGTGCCCAGGGGACATGTTGTCAGTGGGGCAGCCGTGACTTTCTGGCCTGAGCTGCTACTGAGGGCCATGTTTGGGTCCATGGTCCTGCTTCAGCTCGTGTCTATGGTGCTTCCATGGCCATTGTTAACACAGGGGTCACTGGAGCCATGCTGTGCTGAGCCAGCCCTGCTCTTCACTGTCCCTGGCATGGTTTGCTCCCAGCTCGATGCTATAGCAGGCAAGTGGGACCTATCCCTTACACCTTAGGAGATATCTACCCACACCACTGCAGTCATAAAAGATAACCCTACTTCTCCCCATAGATGTGCATTCCACCTGGCAAGCACACTAGAGCTGACCCCATTGTCAGGGGAAAGGTGAGCCAGCCCTGAATGCACGAAAGCGGCAGGTGACCTGCCATCCTTTACCTGCCCGAAGGTGGCATGGGTAAGGGAAAGACGTCCTCCCGCTTCTAGTCCTTGACGCCTGTGACAGAGGAAAGAGCTTGCCAACAGGTCATGGGAGTGAGAGAACTAACTCTGCCACACACCACCTGCAACACACTGGAGAGGGGTCTCTAAATCTCACCTGGGCAGTACACTAGAGTTGACTCTTTTATGAGGCCGCTTGTTTATTTCCTGGTCACCCAGACTCCTGAAAAAAATCACACAGAAACCATGTTATTTGCAATATTGTTTGGCCAGTAGCTTAAGTGTATTTCTGGCTAACTGATATTTTAAATTAACCCATCCCAATTAATCTGTGTATCACCATAAAACTATGGTTAAGTTTCAGCGTCTGTCTTTGGCAGGGCTACATAGCTTCTCTCTGACTTCATCTCCTTCAGTTTCCCCACCTAGCTCTATTCTGCTCTGCTAAAGGCTCAAGACAGTTTCTTTATTAATCAATGGGATTCACAGAATAGGAAGGGGAATCCCACAATAGGAATTAGTTGACCCCATTGTCAGGGCACAGGAGAGCAAGTATGAGGATAGGAGAGTTAATTCTGACACCCCCATTTGCCCCCTATAGCAACCAAGAAAGAGGGCCTTGAACCTTTCCTGAACAAAACAATAAAGTTGGTCCTGACAATATAGTAAGGGAGATTTGGATCTGAGGGCCCAAGAGCAGGAGAACTGGCCCCACTCCTTGTTGTAGGCTGCATTCGGTGTGCTAGCCAAAACAGTGTTGGAGAGTTTTCCTGGGTAGTGAAGATGAAGAAAAGCTAAGGAGCTGAGCAGCCCAGCTACCATCCAGGCTTGGAACCAGGACTATGAGTTGGCCCACCCCAACAGCCATTAAATCTATGAAATACTGGCGCATGTGAAGGGGACGAGCCGATAGACCTAAAATAGCAGGATCTCCATGACAGGATATTCAAGAGGAGCCCAAGCGAGAACCAAAATTTGGTGGTGTAGCAGAAGCTAGACACTCATAGCAATAAATACTTGCAAGTAAAGATGAATGGATCAAAGGATAAACTGTCTTAATGGGCCACACTATAACTTCCACAATAAGATTATTCTTGTTTCTTTGTTGTTGTTGTTTTTCCTTTATTCCTTTTAGTTTTGGAAGTTGACATTAAAATGTTTAAGATTGGTAAGTCAGGAGAGATGGTTTGGTGGATAAGAGCCCTTGTTTGTGTAACTTAGATCCTGTGTTTGGTTCCCAGCAGCAATATGGTGATTCAACACTATCTGTAACTCCAGTTCCAAGGATTCAACATGCTTTTCCAACATTCTTACATACCAGACAGGCACATGGTATATATGCATATATAAACCTACATATTTATAAATATAAAATGCATTTAATTTTTTAATTAGAAGAAAAACTAGTGATATTAGAAAATTTTATTTTTACTTATAAATGATCTATGTTTTGAGATGTAAAATTGAGTTTCCAAAGAGTGACTAGGAAAATCAAATTACTTGATATCACATTTTGAATGCTATAGGGGCAGACACTACTAAGTAATAAATATGACCTGCAAAAAGTGAACAATTTATTTAATGATATGTAGAAAACAAGGGTAAAAGGTAGACCTGCATCCCAGTTGAACTGAACTTACCATCCTAAGTGTTCTCAACTTGTGCAAAAGTCTTGTAATTAGATAAATCCTACACAGTTTTGCATCATTATCAATTACTGCCACAATTAAGTTCTGTAATTGAAATAATTTGATAAAGCCACAATTTAGAACTTCCTATATTTACTAACTTAACTAACTTCCTAAATTACTGACTTATAAGAAAATCTTAGAGGGAAATACCTAGACTAGCATTACTTCAACAGTAGGTTTTAAAACTGATTCACTCACATCTTATAATTGTTTATTTAGAAAAGAATATATCGAAAAAATCACAAGGTCATGTAAATAAACAAAATGACTTTTAATAAAAAAACTAATTATGATATTAAAAAAGCACAGGTGGAATACTAAGAAAATGTATACAAATAAAATAAAATATTAATAAAAATAGTTAAATAAGAGTTTGCAAAAACAAAACAAACAAAAAAGCCATATTGCATAAATTTCTTTGACACCAAGAAAAAAGAAGGTCTCCTCCCTCCAAAATCATCTACTCCTGAAAATCTTAGTCTTTGCACTAGAGTAGATAGAGAATAAAGACAGGAAAGAAATAGACATAACTTTATTACATATAGATTATAATTTTATACATATAATCACTATTTTTCTGTTTCTATATTTGGTACCTTTGATAGTTTCACGGCTCACTATGTCAGTTCCAATGTCACTGTTCCTCTGTATATAACTTGCAGTTTGGTATTTTGATGGGATCCCTGAATACATAAATGTGTGTAGGTCTGTGGCTTATATCCCTGTGTTTCTGTGTACTCAACTATGAATTAAGAGTTCTGGGATGGATGAACTTTGACAGGAATTAATCAATACGTGTAGTTCCTTAACAGAACTTTAAAGAAACATATCTCTAAAAGTACAATTACAAAGATAAGAAATATCAATTACTAAAGCTCCAATAAAATACAAAAAAAATCTTTCTGACAACTGTGTAAGCACATATTCCCAGTTAGTAGTGAGGGCAATGAAATATTTGGTCCAGTGGACCTCAGTGAAGGTAAAAGGATGTGTTTGAGAATTGAAGACATTCTTTTTGTATAAAGATTAAAAGCACACTGAAGACAAAATCATTATTTTTTAACCAAAATAACACAAGGGACTTAAAAGAAACATAACTAGGATGAAATGTAAAGGAGTGGACAGAATTGGAAAAATGTTCAAAATATTTATATCACAGAATTGGATGCTGTTATTTTTTTTAAAAAAGCAAAAGACAAGCCCCTTGTATCAAAATCAGAAAATAGACACTACCCCTCTGGAAGTAAAGTGTCTATTAGTTTAATTCAATTGCAATTTCGCATGCTAACTATAAACACAGAAAATAACACACAGAGAGGACAGAGAGGGAGAAGTTGAAAGAAAGAAAGAAAGAAAGAAAGAAAGAAAGAAAGAAAGAAAGAAAGAAAGAAAGAAAGAAGGCACACACAGGAAGAGAGAAGAGAGGAGAGAGAGAGAGAGAGAGAGAGAGAGAGAGAGAGAGAGAATCCACTTTTAATTTGGAGTCAAAGAGAGTTTATACAGAAAGAAAAAAATCTTTAGTATAATGATACAGAAAATAATCTCTAGAGTCCTGGGTTTTGGTTAATACTTAGCAAAGTGTTCAAATGTACTGAATACCTCTCCCTGCAGGAACAGTGTGGGAGACTGAAGCTTCTGACCTTCAGAATGAGCTGGAGAGTCCATGGATCATCTCATCCCATAATCAGAAATTACACAGTATTCTGTCAATATATTGGATGCAATTATGTGTGTGTCTATACACTACTATTTCCTTTTAACATATGCATCACTACTTATCTCTGAAGAAGACAGTGTCATTACTTTTCTGGGAAAGTAAATAAATTTTATCAGAAAGATTCTGTCTGTTTCTGAGATTACTTACACATATTTTTTTCAAAAAATTGCAGATGACACACCACTGAAGCATTTAGACCATTTTTACCTGATTGTGTATTACCCCAAAAAATGCCCATGAAATGGTGTCTAAAATTATTGAATAATGCCTTAAATGGAAGAACTAAATATAAAGAGTAGTGTCAAAATCAAGATTAGGACTAAGCAAAAATAAAATAAAATAAAATAAAAAAATCTCCTAGTATCACAAAATTCAGCTAAAAGCTAAATTGGAATCACTACTTTAGAAAACTCTCACTATTAACCAAAGCAGTTCACAAGCAGAACCTCCTCATAAATAAGCTATTCTACTCCCATTAAATGACTTAACCATCTAGCCAACATTGTTTCCTAAAGACACTCGGGGCTGAAGCAACTGCAACAGCTCTAAAACTGTCAATCACAACTCAATTAAATACTTATCTCATAATACATTCAAGTAATTTTAATAATAAATTTGCTACCACTGCAACCATCAATATAGCTTGCCATACTCAGTCTATGAAATGATCTTGAAGTTCTGTAGTACATACTACATGAATCCACATTGCTTTGCATTTTTGAGGCTACATATCTTGGAGTTACAGGGCAGAAAATGTGTTTTAACAATATTACTGATTAGGAAAGAACCTAATTGATATTATTTAAATTTAAATAGATTTTCAAATTTCATTGATTATTATGGTAGGTAGGTGTACACAAATGTGTAGACCACAGAATACATCTGGAGGACAGAGGACTTCTTTTGGGAGTCTATTTTCTTTCTACAATGGGCTCCAGAGTTTAAACTCAGATTATCAGGTTATAGCACACACACTTTTACCACCTGATCCACTTCACTGCTATACATGATGTTTTATATATTGATATTTAAAATGGTTCATGCATAAGTTGACTTTGTAAAGTTTTCTTAATGTAAGGTTTGTGACATGGGGGGCCTGTTTGTTATTTGGGTTTTCTGTTCCGCCCCGTCCCCCAGCTATTTAGTCCCAGAGAAAAATCACACTGAAATCTCTGTAAGTTATTATGCTGACTGGCCCATTAGGTCAGGCTACTTATTAGCTAACTCTTATATCTTGATTAACCCATTTATCTGATCTATTTTAGCCATGTGGCTCAGTACCTTTTTCAGTGGGGTAGCTTACATCCTGCTGCTTTGGTGGCCTGGGCAGGAGTGGGAGGAATCAACTTCTTCCTCCCCAGAATTTTCCTGCTCTCCTGGCATCATTTCCATTTCCTGTCTGGGTTTCCCGCCTATACCTCCTGCCTGGCCAATCAGCGTTTATTTAAAACATGACTGACAGAATACATACAATTCTCCCGCACCAAAGGTTAAGATAGATTATTTATCATAAAGTACAGTTAAGTAAGGTTGTTTATAGTATCTTACATTAATTTGCAAACAACTTTTGTACGTTTTTAGTGGCACAATGTAGTTTTAGAGGAAAAACAAGGAAATTCCATCATAATTGATACTATAATATACATATATATGAGATCATTTAAATATTTAAAATATTACAAAATACCATTTTAAATATCTGTCATATAAAATTATCTATATTCAAAAATCAACATTTTGTCTGAAATCAATTATGTGGCTGAAAGATTCTCTTAAAATATGTTATTCATATATCTAGTTTGTGGATGAAGTAAATCAATTCTTTACTTATAAAACATGAAGCAGTTTATAATAGTATTGTTTACATTGTGATTTATTTAGCTTTGTGATTTAATACAACACAATTAAGATGCAATTATGTCAGTTACACAAATATAAGAATAAACAAAATTATCTGCCTGAATTTCATCTCAGCCTGAGTAGCAAAATTATAAAAACATAATTACCTTTTTATTTGGAAATGGATATTAAAAATACAATCATACAAAAGTCTCAAACCCAATATGATCATTCTAATTCAAAAGGTTATATCAAGTTAAACTATTGAGAAGTTTCATACTATTTAAGGTATTTTAATTTTGTGATAACTTAAATAAAATTATGAATTCCTTTAGAAATATGTGATACGCAAAAATTGATATTTAAAACATTATGAAGTCTAAAATATAAGTATAAAGATTTGAAAATTAGATTGACCAAGATAATATAGAAAAATAACAAAGTGATAGCTGTAAATGAAAGCTAATTTTAATAATAACTTCATGTATATTTTCTCTATAGTCTAAATTAGACTCTGTTATAGTCTAAATTACATTCATAGTTAATTACAATTAGAGCAATGTCCTGGGATCATTGCTATAAACACACCTCAAAACTACGCAAGCCAACGACTTTACTGTTACAAAGACAGAAGCTAAAAATTCCGCCTGGTGAGATAAGATCATATGGAAAAGGCTAGGTCACCCTGGAGTCTCAGAATTTGTAACTTAGTTCTTTGCTATTCCAGAATCAAGACATCTGGGTCTTTCTTCATCTACAAAGAACAGTGTCTGTTTACATTCACATTGTCACATTGTCCTCATTGGTGTCACTCCATATCAAATCTTCCAGAAGAGAATTTTTTAAAATTTTCTTTTCTTTTCTTCTCTTTTTTTTGTGTGTGATTGTTAACTACTTTCCTTTTTTAAAAGTTTTTAAATAACAAATTAATTATTCTAATCATAGTTTCCCCTTCCTCCTCCTCTCCTTCCAGTCCTTCTTCTCCCCCTCCCCTCTTCCTTTCCTTCATCTGCTCATTTTCCTCTGTTTCTCTTCAGAAAAAGACAGACCTTCTATGGATATAAACCAGCCATGATGTACCAAGTTATAGTGAAATTAGGCACTTCATCTCCTATTTAAGCTGAACAAGGCACTCTGATAGAAAAAAAAATGGTCCCAGAAGCAGGCAACGGGTTCAGAAGCAGACTCTGCTCCCACTGTTAGGAGGGCTATAAAATATTCAGTCTTGACAACTGTAAAATATATGTAGGATGCCTAAGTTAGTTTTATGTAGGCTCCTTGGCTTTTGCTCCATTCTCTGTGATCTGCTATGAGCACAGGCTAGTTGATACTCTGAGTTTTCTTGTGGTGTCCTTGACCTGTCTACCTCCTACAATCCTTCCTCCCTGTCTTCCACAAAATTTCCAAAACTCTGCATAATGTTTGGTTGTAGGTCTCTACATCTTTCTCTATCAGGTACTGGATGAAGCCTCTCTGATGACAGATGTTCCAGGCACCAATCATGGCTATCTTTCTGAATATCAGTTATCTCACTCCGAGGGATGTTTTCTAGTTTCTTCCATTTGTGAGCAACTTTCATGGTGTCTTTGTTTTTAACAGCTGAGTTATAAATGATTGTGTAAATGGGCCACATTTTCTGTGTTATTCTTCAGGTAAGGAGGCAAAGTAAAAGGAAGTCTTAGTATTGATGCTGGAGTCTGAACAGATTTAGTATCCACATCTAGGGGCTTCTTCCATTTTTAGCTCATGGTACCTGATTTGTTTTTAACTGGACAATAGCTGATGAAAATTTTTCTCTTCGTGCTGTTGTTTCTGAGACATTTTCCTTCTTTATGATTTGCAATGTCTATTGTAATTTTACTAAACTCATCCTGATAGTCCAATGCAATTTCTGCATCTTAAGAGAACGTGATTATACATTTTATATGAGCTATAAATTTGATAATTTTTTTGCCATGCAACATAGAATACTTGATTTCCCAGGCTAAGAGCATGGATTTCTTTTGTTCATTTTTCTGCCTGATAAAAGTTATCTTTGGAAATGCAATAAGTATTTGGACAGAATTCTATAGCATTAACTAATTTATTGCTTTTGTATAGGCTCAGAAACACAAAAATGCCAATATAACTTGGATTTTGTGATCTTAACTTGAGCTTTTGTTAATAGGGCAAGATGCAGTTAGATCATTGTTCATATAAAGTGTGTGTGTGTGTGTGTGTGTGTGTATCACTGTTTCTAAGTAATATAAGGTTGTAACTCTTTCTAGAGCTCATTTATTTTCATATTCCATAACACAAAACAGAAATGACAGAAATTCAGGTGCAAAACAGCATTATATTATTTGAGGTTTTCCCTTTGTGAATATTGAATTCTTTCTGAGAATTTCACACATTTACACTGTATTTACATCACTTCCACTTCTTTCTCCAACCTCTGCAAACATCTGTGCCCTTTCCACATACCCTTTCAGCTTCATGACCCTTTCTTCTGTGTTTATTATTGTTTCATATATAATGAATATAACCTACTGATTATATTAAGTGTTACTTGTATGTGTATGTGTTTAGGACTGACCTTTCGGGATAGAATAACTATCAGGAGACTTGTCACTGGAGAAAACTCACTCCCCTTCTCTCAGTAGTTACTGATTGACTGTAGCTCTTCATCTCTAGGGTTGGGGTCTTTTGAAATTTCTTACATCTGTGTTGACATCACAACTTATATTCTCACTATACAGGGCTGTTGAGGTCCTATGTTGTATAGGTCCTATTTCTGAAGTTAAATCAGTATAGCCTTGCTGTCATATCTAGAAAACAACATCATGAAACAGCATGTCTATTCTCTAACTCAAAAATATAAAATTTCAGATAACAACATTTATATCAAAAAATAAAAATAAAGCTGGGCTTCAAATTGTATGTACATTTATTTAAGTATGTCTATTTGCCTGATTATCTATATGCGCACTGCATGCACATAGTAGCTGTTGAAGCTAGAATAGGGAGTTCATTGTCAATGAACTGAAGTTACAGTTAATTGTGAACCACCTGATGTGGGGGCTGGGAACCAAAACCAGGTTCTCTGTTACAATAATGAGAATTTGAAGTTCTTGCAATCCCTGGACTATCTCTGCATCCATCAGTAAATCAAACTGGATCTTAAGCAATGATCCAGTGTGATTAATCAGAATGTGAAGGTTATAAAACAATAACAATTGCATCTATATAAATTTAATGCAGCTGCAAAGACTCACAGCTTTTGTTTATTTCTTGATAATCATAGGCATGAAAAAATAGAATAAATATGATACAGAGGTAGAGCTAAACTCCGTGATTCTCTGATTAATTAATGTGCAGTCCAATATATTGCACACCAAGAAAACAAAACAAGTGGAGAATATTTTTAGACCTATAGTTCATGAACTAACGATGAATTTCTAAATATTTTTCATTTCATGTGGCTAATATAAGCTGTTAACATTGGTTCCTTAAAGTTCCACATGAAACATTGCTTAAAGTTAAATTCAATACTCAAAGTTGCTTTTGACTTGTATAATTTCCAGGGCATGCATTATTAAGTATTCATCGCAGGTAGTATTTGTTAAATCCAGTGTCACTAGTCTATGGACTTACTTTTTAAAGAAGTCTGTCTAAATGCAGCAAAATTTCATGATCATTATGTTTCAGCTACAGAAAGGTAGGAAAAAGAACAAAATTGGTTTCACTCAGTCAGACAATAACATTTAGGAAAATTTTGTAATACAGAACTATGAAGAATATGAGACATGAGAGATTTAACTAATTATAATTAGTAATTGCCTTCAGGCTAACATTTATCCTACAGGTGAAAGTAATTTTATTGATGTTGTTAATAAAACTGTCCACCATCTTTAAGGAGACTTCATTCTTACGTAAATGAATTTGGCATTATGATTCAGTTTCATCATGTAATGAGAAAGGGACTTAAGATTAATATCCCCAAATTAAATAATTAATTACATTCAGCTCCAGTTACAATTACTAATTGATACAAAGTCACCAGATTACCTTCTGCAGGTATTCAGTCTTATAACTGGGATCTTGAATAAGTGGTTAGATCATTTTGGGCCAGTAGTTCATGTACAGTGGCTCATTAGACAAATTTTGTCTTGCTAAACGCCTCATGAAAATGGTTCTAGTACAATGTTCTGTAGTTGACGTTTCCCAATGATGTATTAGTTGATAGCTTTTTTTTTCATCATGATGGTTCTTTGATAGCTAACTCTACCAAAAGACATAAATGTGATCTATCACTTTAGTTATTCGAGAATCCTTCCTTTTTCTATTTCCACTTAATTGTAAGGTAAAAGATGTAATTGGAACTGTTGTCTTTATTTTTAGGTTTCTTTAGTGTTGTCAGTAACAGTGGAATGGAATCTCACGTGCTATATAGTTTTCTGTGAAAGGGAGACAAACACAAAAAGAAAATTTTGGTTAGTCCAATATTTCAAAATAATTTGATAATTAAATATGAGGAGCAAATTGGATTCTTGGAACTTCAGGACATGAAAATATCTGTGAGAATATTTATTCAAATGGATTTGTTGATCTCAGAGCATTTAATTCATAGTCATGATCTGAAAAATAATTTCAACAACAAATATATTTTCAAAGCTACAGGAACTTATGATCACAATTAAATTAAAAAATGTAGATAAAAATCAATGTACTTGTACTATCTATGGGCTTTTGCTTTCCCTAAAAAGCTAAAATTATAACAGGTAGAGACAGGATAGCTCGGCAGACTTGTATAATGATCAACATTATGAAACACAAATATAAAGATATTTATTGAACTCTTTCTTGTGTGCCCTTTAAAAACACTTTCACCAGTTCAACTGTCTCTTCTTTAAACAACTGTACTGCAAACATGAAATAATTGGGGTTGGAAAAATATTCATAACATTGACTGTGTAAAACAGCTCTGGCCTTCAGCTGAGAAATGTGAAGTGTGTGTGTAAAGCTGACTGACTTAGGTGATGAGAGATGAGACCGGGATGCCAGCTACGGCAGCTGCTGACAGAGATCCTCTACAGCCTCACATGTATGACACATTTGGTTGGAATAACTGAAACAATCCCATGCAGGAAACTAATTTTAAAAGAATTCCAAGTATAAATAAACATATGGATAAAAGTCATTTTATCATAAATCCAATTCTTAAATTTGGAAGCCAAAAAAAAAATCAAAAAACAAAATTAAAACTATTGTGCTGCTTATGGTTACAAGGAAGAAAGTTAAACACCAACCCAGCCACAAAACACTTCAATCTACAAGTGGCCTACTCACAAGACACATTGTTGCAAAGGACCTGGGGTAAAATATTTATTATATATTTATATAAAATAAAAAATAGTAGATACTGTTGTTTGGCTAAAAGAATGGAGCGAGAACCTGGCAGTGGTGGTGCATGCCTTTAATCCTAGCACTAGGAGACCGGACCAGGTGGATCTCTGTGAACTCTTATGAGTTTGCAGCCTGGTCTATGAGAGCTAGTTCCAGGACAGGTTCCCAAAGCTACAGAGAAACACTGTCTTGGAAAAAAGAAGAAGAAGAAGAAAAAGAAGAGGAAGAAGAAGAAGGAGAAGAGGAGGAGGAGGAGAAGAGGAGGAACAGGAGGAGGAGGAGGAGGAGAAGAAGAAGAAGAAGAAGAAGAAGAAGAAGAAGAAGAAGAAGAAGAAGAAGAAGAAGAAGAAGAAGAAAAGGAAAGAAAAGAAAAGAAAACTTGTCTTGAAAAGCAAAATAAATAAATGTGAGCAGTAGACACACAGACAGACAGTATGCAAAGGGTTGAGACTTGGGACACAGTCTTAAAAGGATTTATTCATTAAATTCATTTTGCTCCAGGCTATAAAGAAGACAGTATTTAAATCCATTTCATTGGTTGACTTGACCATCTCCACCTACATATCTTCACTGTAAATCAATGTGCTCAATATATTTACTCCAGGTCTTTGAGGTTGTTTGAAGCTAGGAGATGGTGCTTTTAGTACTGTAAATTTTAATCTAGCATGTATTGAATTGTTTGACTTGATTATAGAATTCCACGAACATCCTGAACTGGCCACTGTAGACAAAGGAATATCATAAGAGTGGAAAGAGAACAGCACAAAGCAAAAGATGCCTTCCAGGTCACTGATCATACAGGAGTTTTAGGAATGATCATGAAGTTTGTGGTAAATAGAAATGAATAAATCATAGCCTTTAAAAATAAATGGATTTTCAAGCATGCATAATTTTTATTTATAGACAATTTTGCTTGAGAAGCTAAGTAGAATTAAATGCTTATACTGGCCAATTTGTTAACTCCCCCCCCCCTTGGATGTACTGTATGAAAACGTAGAGTCTAAAATAGAAAAATATTTGAAGCTGCAATTGAAATGTTAGAACCTTACATAAACAGAAGTGGAAGAATGCTGAATATATGTTAGCTGAAGAAGGCAAAGAAGAGTGTTTACTGAATAAATGATGCAGCCCAACAGGTTCTCACCTCTGGACACACAGAAGGGACCACCTTCTGGGCCCTGCATTTCATGTGGGCATGTCAGGATGGTTCTTACCTGTTTGTGAATGTCTATAGTGTGGCTGTTTGTGAATGGTGGAACTTAGGTATGACTTAAATAAAGTTCTCTATGCTTCCTTAGATATAGTTTCCTTAAATAAAGTTCTCTATGCTTTTTTCCCTAAGGAAAAGAGTCACCCGGGACCCCAGATCCTCTAACTTCTGAGGCCACTGAGTAACTCCAATGAGCACCAGCTTCCTTTTCAGCAATGGGCATGCAGTCATCAGGAAACTGAATTATGGATTCATTCTTCTACCTGCCTTTCCAGGCTGCAACAAGCTGGAGATGAGTTAGAGATGTAAGCACGTATTTGAAGACCGTTTGAGAACCCAAATGTAAAAGAAAAAATGAAAATTAGCAAACTAGATTGAAGCACAGTGAATGTTAGTAATTATATAGATGAAATAATTAGTGGAGAGATTAGAACATTATACATCAACTCAATTTTGATAGTACTCCAGTATATTTTAGTAATCCACATTTTTTAGAAAAAATGCAAACATCAAACAACTTGCTTGCTGACATATGATCAATTAATAAATTGTCTCTTGCATACATAAATCAAATTAAATAAAAATTACCAAACACCTCTATCCATTGATTTGAATAATCTGGAGAGCACATTTCTCTGCATTTAGCCACAATGGCCACTGGATGGCAGTATTATGTTGTGCCTGTTCATTAGTTTCAGTTTTATAATTTCTTTTGCATACTTCAAAATGTAGAAACAGGCCTTTATAAAGAAAAACTTCAAGCAAAAATAAAAGTTATATCATCTTAGAAAGCATTTATGTTTAGTCAATCCACCATGTAAGTCCATTTTTAGCCTGCCAAAATATGTTGCCTAGCTCTGAAGCAGAATTATGTAGGCTTCTCTTTGTTTAATATAAGCCTATTCATCTTTTGCACAATACAGTTGGAGTCCATGGAATAATTACACAGTTGCCTATGTTTCTTGCTATTGCCTTTTGTTATTACTTTGCTAAGATAATTGCAAAATTGTTAAATTAGGTCTTATGTATGAATCAAGGTGTTTGAAAATTATGGAATATAATAACGCTGAACTTAAAGCATATATTTTACATCGTCATAAAAATCCTACAAATGTTTGCTAGTGTATTGATATGAGAGTTTAAAATGAAATTTTAATAGTTTTTAATATATGATCAAATTTAATTAATTTCTATATGGAAATCAATAGCAAATTAAATAAATGTGAAATTTAATATTCTATGCAGTAAAATAAATTAATTTGGAATTTTAGGTACCAGTATTAGTGCACCAAGACATCTTCACTGTAGTGAAGACGTTTAGTTTTCCCGGTGTGATCAATGACCAATTTTCTCCAAGTGATATTAAGCCTAACCAGGTGGATTCCATCTTCACTAACAATACCCTGGAGACTGAGGCAAAAGAAACAGGAAGTCTGAGGCCAGCTTGTGCACAAAAGTTAGACACTGTATCAGAAGTCAAAAATAGGAGAAAAGAGATATGAAAAGGATAGAACAAAGATGGGAACAGGAGTGAAGAGAAAAAAAAAAAGGAAAGTACCACCACCAACAACAAGGGACTGGATAAGACTACCATAAGCCTGTTTTGCTTTCAAATGAAAGTTAAGGATCCATTTAGTTGCCTACTCCATTGGAGAGATACCTACTTGTTTCACCAAGGGAGTGATTTGCCTACAGAATGTTTTGCTCTAGGGTGTGAGGTTACTGGTCTTGTTTTGGAAACAGAATGTTTAACTAAGAATGTAGCCAGTAATCCTTCAACTGCTCTGTTCATTCCTTGTATCATCTGAATGTAGTTTTTCTTTTTTTATCTTACTCCTATCTTTTGGTGCCAGGGTATTGGAGCAAATGGAGAAATTGAACATGGACAAACTTTCAGTATACAGTGGAACTCCCTCCTAATGTTATCCAATGCTTCTGTTTATTATTTTCACTCATGTTTTGTTCTCTTCACTTGTTCTTCTAATTCCCAAGCCCCTAACCTGGTAAGAGGTTGCCTTGTCAAAGCTGGTCTCCGACATGTGCACAGGGGTCCAGTGCGTATGGTGAGCTCACATAATTACCACTCAATCACAGAAGAACATATCACTTCCGGTTTCATGGGCACTAATAATTTCCAGGAATGAAGTTCTTTAATTACTCTGCTTTCACTGGGTCTCTAAATGCTTACAAACTTTAGGAGCTCAACCTTCAAGGTTTCCAAGGGTCTTCAAAAGAGGATCCTGTGATTAACAACACAGGATTTATGTTTTCAAGATTTTATGGTGTGTGCAGGATGTAATTGGTTTCATGTAAGATATTTCAGAGAAAATTATGTTTTCCAGTTTGCTGAAACACTAACTTTAAATTATATTTTCTATATATCTTCTTTTCATAAATATTCATACATTTACATTATTGAATAAAAATATGTATTGCATGGAATTAACATACATATTAATGTATGAATCTATTATATATAATTAAACTTATTTAAAATATTAAAATATTAATTTCAAGTTTCAACATGATTTTCAACAAAACATTATACCTATTAATTATTACATTTTAAACTATAGTTTTTTATTTTACATGTTTCTGTGAAGGACCATGCATGCCACAATAAACCTTGAGAAAATCTCCTCCGTTTTTGCAGCATATGGTTTTTGTGGAATGAGCTAAAATAATTAGGTTAGGATCGAATGCCATTACCTGTTGAGTCATTTCAATTGTCCCCACTTTAAGTTTTAAAGTTTGAACAGTCATTCAGAAATTTAGAGTGTATCCATGAGGAAATCTTGATACTATTCATAAGATCTTCAATATTTTAAGTGTGAAGAAAAAACAGTTATGGTGATTTGAAAAATCATTAACAGTTATCTTGTCAAAGTGTTGAAATTATTCATACTGCTTTCTGTGGCCAGGTTCGCGCAGTATATAAAAATATGCATAATGTGGGAAATAAATGCAAAAGCATTCTGTGGGCAGATATCCATAAACCCTAGATGAGTAGACTGTGGATTACATTTCTATATTGTATCTACTCAAATAGGGAGAAATTACATTTCAAATAAGATATGAGTAAATTAAATTTTATATATTTCAAATTAATAGAAGTCATTATTCTATATTTTTATTTAGTTTATCAAATAACATCAACTAAGAAAATAATGTGCTTTTGATCTTGTTATGTATAATTGTCTCCATCAATTCCCAATACAATTATTTAGTAGTAACTGCAAATTTTTCTAATGAAAAAAATATGGTTTTTAATATGCATCAGACGTAATTCTGTTTCTATACCCAGATCATATAAATTAATTTATTGCTTAAACTTCATAGTGAAAACTTTACTTCTGTTAAATTTTAAACTTTGTAATCCAAGTTATTAAGATAACCAAATATCACTGAAAGTAGAACAAATATAACTTAGCTACATAAACTTTTCTTCTCAACTTTTGAACTGCTTTGTATATTTATCTAAAGAATAATATCTGTTTATAGAAACATGTAAAATAGTATTAGAGATTGTTAATGACCTTTTTTCTGCCTGTACATGTCCATGTTTTCTTAAACAATATAAGGAAATAAATGCTATGTAGTGACAAAATGACCTGATTCTTCAGAAACTTTCTCAGTTCCTAAACTTAACCACTGGCTTGAGAATCAACAGCAACTACAGGATACTCCCTGATGGGTTTAAGAAAATAGGAAATTTTCCTTTCTCAAGCTGAAAAATTTAACCAAAAACAGTAAATATACATAATAAAGACAATGTGTACTATCTTTGAAAGGAGATGTTCACCAATTTAGGTTGACTTTCTGTAGAAAATAACACAGGATCTAGCTAATATACTTGGAAAATAATGCTTTTGTAAAGATCAAGATGGATAGACAGGTATATATATAGAAGAGTAATCAGGCTTAGAAATATTTGTAGTGTTCATTCACTTTCTCTCCAAAAAGAGTATAACATGTTATAAGTGGTTACTCTACAATTTTGTGAAAGTCATAAAATATGGAAATAACTTTATTTCTTTAAATTCAATTTATTGTAGTCTTTTCATTTTCTTTAACAAATGCCTGTTTGTGTGTAAGAGCAGATGATATTATTCTGACTTCAAATATTTAATGTGGGATTCCCCTCTGTATGCTGTGAATACCATTGGTTAATAAAGGACTGCTTTGGGCCTATAGCAGAGCAGGGCAGAAAGATCTAGGCTGAGAAAACTAAAGTGAATGCTGGGAGAAAGAAGGGCGGAGGCAGAGAGATGTCATGTAGCCTTACTGGAGATAGATACTGGAACTTTGGCTGGTAAGTCACAGTCATGTGGCCATACACAGATTAATAAAAATGGTTTAAATTAATATGTAAGAGATAGTCAATAAGGAGCTAGAGCTAATGGGCCAAGCAGTGATTTAATTAATACAGTTTCTATGTGACTATTTCGGGGCTAAGCAGCCAGGAACAAACTAGTGATCTTTATACTACAAATATTAACTTGCATGTGAGAATTGTAGTGTTAAGTACATTTAAGGTTGCTTATTTTAGGCATGTTTGAGCCTTATAATAATAGCACCAGGAGGTGAGGGCAAAAGGATCAGGATCTCAAAGTCATTCTTGGCTGTATATGATATTGTAGTACAGCCTGAGCTACCTTAAATACTGTTCAAAATTTTAACATTTATCATTAGGACATTTCACTTGGTCCACAAAATAAAAGAATTCATTAATCACTTGCATATATCTAATGATACTCAAATTTAAGTAAATGTTATCTCTACCTTCAGATAACCAAGGGAGCATTAGTAAGATAAATGAATGTCAGAGGACAAGGCATTTGAAAAGGAGGCAGGTTTGTATTTTTTTTTTATTTCCTTTCAAAGATTTACACTTCCTCCCCTCCTCCCATTTCCCTCCTGGTCCCCCAGCCACCCTCCTCCCTCCCCCTCCCTCCTTAATAGAGGGCAGGGAACCCTGCCCTGTGGGAAGTCCAAGGCCCTCCCCCCACTATATCCAGGCCTAGGAAACTTTGCATTCAAATAGACTAGGGTCCCAAAAAGCCAGTACATGCAGTAGAAAGAAGTCCCCTGCCTTTATCAGTGGCTTCTCAGTCAGTCCCCTTTGTCAGCCACACTCAGAGAGTCCGCTTTGAACACATGCTCATTCAGTCCTGATTCAGCTGGATTTGGTGAGTTCCCATTAGTTGAAGAGCAGAAGGAGGGAGATGAGTAAGGTAAATTTTAAGTTAAGACGAAAACCATTTTATTGAACATGGCAATCAGCACTTTTAGACATTCTCATTCAGCACATATCCCTGGGCATCTACCCCTGCAGTCTGAAATAAAATGCAATCTTTATAATTCATATTCATAAAAGAATATTCTCTATTTTAAAAACTAGGAGTACCCTATCTCTCTTTCTTTTTTCTCCTCTCTTCTTCTTTCATATAGCCTACCATCTTAACAAGATTTCCATAGGTAGCCCTGGATAATCTGAAACTCATAAAGATCTCCTACCTTTACTTCCTGGGTTCTGGGAATTAAAGTTTGATGCCACTAGACTTAACGTGCCTAATTACATAGTGATTATCCAAATCCAAAAAGATGGTGCAGTGTTCTCCCAGCCTGACCCAACTTCAAACAACAACTACAGCTTAAATGAGAGCACTCCCTACAGAAAAGAAGTAGAAAATAGTGGTGTCTTACAAACTATGTTTGAGTCCATATCCTACCTAAAGAGATTTCATCATACCAGATGTTGCACTATAGCTAAAAACTTCAAAGTAGATTCAAATTAACAGACGTGAGTCAAAACCATTACATATTCAACTAGAACACCACTGTTTGGGGAGTCTGTAGTGAATAAACTGTATTGAGTATGGACGTCTATTGCTTTCAGAAGAAAATGCTTTCTTAAGGATGTTAGAATCATCATGTCTAAAATATTTTTTCAAACAATAAAGTAGTATAAATCAGTGAAGAAGTTGCAAAATATGTTTAAAAATCATGCATCAGATGTAGAAATAGACCTATGCAATAGACTTTATCATTGCAAAATGTCTTCTATATGGTAGTGTGCCAATGCCTTACATCACGCATATGTAGCTACACATATAAGTCATTAGTTTACAAAAACATTTCTCATTGTAGAGATTATTTACATCACTTATTTTGAAGCTTGAAGTCAGAACCATAGAAAGAGAAGAAAATGAAAGAAGAGAGACAACCAGAGTGAGAAAGGAAGCAAGAATGACCAGGAAGCAGGCAACAGTGGTTACCGACAGGGTCATATGTAGAACTCGGGGCTGTGAAACCAGGAGCCTCAGCATTGATTTTCTTGGCTTCTTGACCTTAAGCCCTGTGAAGCTAGAACTTAGTCAATCAGAAACTCTGGAGTTCTGACCTTAGAAGAGAAGGTATTCTTCTCACTCTATTGTTATACTTTTTTTATTTTTGCCACGATAGGTGATGGAGTGGACAGTATAAGAGTAGAGAATGTCAGCTAGGAACTTAAGCCAAGATTATAGTCACGTAGCCTATGAACAATGTGATAAAACATTTAATCTGGGCTTAATGTTTCAGAGTTAGAATCCACAGTTTCAGAACAATGTAACAGCTTAGCACTTGCATCTTAATTAGCAACCACCTAGGAAAGAGAGAGAGAGAGAGAGAGAGAGAGAGAGAGAGAGAGCCTTAGAATTTTTGAATTTCTCAAAGTTGCCCCCATGACACACCTAATCCAACAAGGTCACACTTCCTAATCCTTCCCACACAGCACCACTAACTATAAAGGAGGTATTTAAATAGAAAGCCATTCTTATATTCTCTTTCAAATCACCATATTCTCTTAAAGACAAATGAGGTATCTAGGGCACACAAAGGCATGTATGATCATACCAGTATTATATGCCTTATTCTCTTGTGAATCCTTGTTCTATTCACTGTGTGTTCTTTGTGTGTTCACTTAAATGGACTTGTTTTTACCAGTATCTGCTTTTTCTGGCTTGGAATCAATTCCATCTCCTTCAACCCACACACTAAATCACTCAGTCTTTATGAATCATTTGGGCTGAAAGATACTTTTGATGTCCCTGTAAAAACATCTTTTCTAAATTTCCCTTACTTCTTTAACACAAGAAGACTGTGCTGAAATCTTTTGTGTTTGTCTCCTACCTGGTGCTTTTTTATGCCATAGTATTTTGTGAAGCATAGTAGTTTCTAGTTTCTCTTTAATACATATTTAAGCATATAATTAAATTATTCTTTATTGTTATTAAAAACTGAAATTACAGCTAAGGTTTATACCCCCTTCACTAACCATGAACGTGGAAGGATTTTCTGTTGTAATAATTGTCTATAGACTTTTCACAACTCCTCTCAAGTTTAATCTGGCTAACAATATCTTTCTTCTTAAATTTCTGTTTATTCTTAAAAAGCTATGTTGCTTTGTACTGAGGTATTTGTAAGGTAGAGTGAATATGAGTTTCAAAGCAGAGTAGGGAAGATATTTTGAAATACTAAGCTTGGATACAGTAGGTTATCGCTTAGATTCAGAAAACTCACAGAGACCTTGCTTCCCAACCTCTTATGAAAAAGTATAGGGAGAAACAAAAGAAATTTGGGGGATGAATCTCCAGTCGGCATTACTACTTGCAGCTTTAAATTTTATTTAAAATCATGCACAGTATAATAAAACTCCAACCACATCGGTGCATATTTATGTCAAATAATTTAATTCACTAGTAACTTATTCTGTTAATCTACTAATTTATCAGTTATAAGAATATTGGAATATCCTTGTCCATATTATAAAGTCTTTGAAGACAGGCATCCTGCTCTCTCTGTATTCAATAACGTCAATTCTGATTCAATGTGCACTACAATAAACAAACAAATACAAGGTAGAAAAATTTCATACTAAGTATTAATTAATTTGATTAATAAAGAGTAAATATTTCTGTTTTGTATTAAAAGCCTTCATTTGGAAGAAAAATTAACTTGAATGACTATCCTAGAAACATGTTTGGAACATCAAGAAAAGTAAAAGCTCATTCATCCTTTAGTATAGAGAGTTATGGAAAACATGGGGAATAAAGGGCCTTTTCTGATACAAATCTGATCAGAAGCTAAAGATTTTTGTTTTTAAACTTTTAAAATCGGAATTTAATGGTACATATACACACTTGGAAATTGCATGCAAAACGCTTTGGCAGCCAATATTGACTCTGGTTCTGTTGGTAAGCGTGGGGGGAAGGTAGCATTTCCCTCCCCGGTAGATACAACTACTCCATAACCTGCTGATGATGGAGACTGCTCATTCATTTCCTGGTTGCCCATACCAAAAATAATCGTAAAAACTATATTAATTACAACATTGCTTGGCCAATTAGCTCATGCATATTTCTAGCTAACTCCTACATCTTGAATTAACCCATTTCTATTAATCTATTATTAATCTATATATTGCCACAAGACTCATGGTTTACTGGTAAGGTTTTCTTGTGTCTGTCTACTTCTGAAACTACATGGTATCTTTTCAACTCTGCCTACTTTTTCTCTATAATATTTGTTCATACTTCCTATCTGGCTTTACTCTACTAAGCCATTGGCCAAAACAGCTTCTTTAATAACCAATGGTAATAAAGCATATTCATAACATACAGAGTGGAATCTCATATCATTTCCCCTTTTCTGTCTAATTATAAAGGAGGGTTTTAACTTTAACATAGTAAAATTACATATAACAAAACATATATCAAGCAAGAATTGAAGTTGTAATATTTATATCTACTTTATCTTTAATCATAACTAAGGAAAGCTATAATTCTTATTATCTATTCTTTAACTTCATCAAAGGCCCCAGAAGGATATAATATTACCTAAGTAAGCAGGAAGTGCATTGTAAGTAACTTCTAAAACTTTAGAATTGATAGAGACATCTCATTGCCTAGACAGTCACCCATAGTTTTTCTGTCACATTGGGGTATCCATGTTCAGCCTACAGTATCTGGTGGACTTTTCCATGAAACAGGAAATTTGAAAGATTGTTTTGCCTCTATTGGCAGTTTGTCAGTCACTTTCTTCTGTGTTCTGCAGAATGTCTGGAAGACTCTTTCATGAAGCAGGAACCCTGAAGGACAGTCTCACCTCCTTTAGGCAACTTCTTCAGCAGTCATTTTTCTGTGGGCCCAACAGCAATCTCAATCAGCAGGAAGTAATCTAAAGAACAATACCCAAATTCCCTAAAGATTGTTTATAAATGTTTGTTTACACTTAAAGAGAGATATGATATAGAGATGAATACATTGCATTGGTATGAACCTTGGTTTAATGAGATAAATTTAAGGTCGATTTTGTTATATGTGTATTTCTGCTCTTGATTAAGGTATTATGTTTGTGCAGCTCATTTATAAATGTAATGTATAATTAAGAAACACAGGTTAATAGTCATCTATAATAGTCAATCTTGTAGTCATGTCAGTTAAGTTTTTGAGAAGTACAGCGGTCTCTTTCAGATGAATAGTTATTCTTCAAACTTTTCAAAGACTATAGAATATGACATTTAAAATGTTTTAAGAACTTAGGAATTTTCAAGACAATGAGACACATCTGCTCCTGGCAGCACCAATATACTTCAAGAGGATGATGGACATCAAAGTGGCTCCTTATGGAGTTTGCTAGTCTTTGGGGGAAGAAACTGCTCTTGCCTTGATTGCTTGATGGTATGCTGTATAAAGTGGACATGCAGAAGCTAAAGTTTTTCTTAGTGTACTGTTCATGGTGCAGACTAAGACAAACATCCATGATTCAGTAAACATCCTCTCATTGTTCAGATTCCCTTCCAGCCATTACTGTCTATGTTATGCATAGTTGTTGCGATGGAAGTTGATTAAGACACTAAAATAGAGAAAAGAGCTCACAGCAATAATTTGGCAAGTCAACTGCAGTAATAAAAAATTAATGCTCAAAATACAAACCATGAAACAATGTAATAACTGCAAACATTTGATTTTACTTGACCACCTGATGTAATGGGACTATTTTCCTCTTCTAAGATAGAGAAATTCCGTATTCTACTTTAATAACATTAGAACCCATTCTTCTACACTGAGAGGCAGTCTTCTTCTCCACAGAAAGGGGCTGGGACAGAGGATCTATTTTATATTCTTAGGATCTTTCCTCTCTTAACATCCTAGTTGACGAATCCTTTAGCAAATGGCAATACTACTAATAAAAAATAAATCATACTATAGTATTTTCTGTCATTTATATTTGGAATTGCCATTTTAATATACTTTAATATATTTTCTAAAATTTTAAATAGTAACATATATTCGTGTATTTTCAATTGAAGATTTTTAAAAACATTTCATTCAATATTGCAATAGTTCACTTAAAGTAATTAATTGCATAAATTATTAGATATTATCCATGATAAAATAACTGGCCTGAATTTTTTTCTCAACAAAAATTCATATTATATGTAGGTTTAAATATTAAACACTTTTACTAATTATGGACTATTGTACTTAAATTGAAACTTTTTATCTATTAGGAAGATATTGGATAGAGCTGTCATCCAGAGCACAGTAATGCCAACAGAATGCACTTTTATAAAAACAAGTAATTACACCTGTAGTGCTCTCTTTTCTGTTGCCTATTTCAATTCAAATTAACATTGAAATACAAATAGCTGGAAGTTGTTTTGAAAAAAACCCTATGTTTGCAAGTAAACAAATATGTATAGATTCTCGCAGATAAATTGAATGGTAGAAGGAAAGCACATAATTACACAAGATTAATGACTCTCAAAAAGTAGATCTTTATATTTTGAAGAATTCAGAAGAAACTTTTCCAGCAAGCAGCAATATAACAGATTAAAAAAAAATAATACCACCAGAGGATCAGTGTGGGAGGAGAGGGCACATACTTTCATTTAGATAACAGATGAAGTTTAGCAAAATTACATTCCCTTACAAATATCCCAATTTAGGATAAAATGATATTAGTCAGGGAAAAAAGAAGATTGAAGAAAGAGTCTTTCTTATTCCTATTTTTATAAAATTAAAACTGCTAATGATTTTCTTTTACTATAAATTAGATAATATCCTTCATCTGAAATGACTGAAATGTTTTACTTCAACTAAGTATTTCACAATCACCATACCATAAAGCACATTGCCCTAAAATTTATTTTTCAGAAGATTTATTTTATATTTCTTTTGTGTTTATGTTTGTGAGTCCCTATGTGGGTTTCTACAGAGGACAGATAGAGATATGAAATTATTAGGACCTACAGTTGTGAACATACCAAGGTAGATTCTGAGAACTGGTTTCTGGCCCTCTTTGATATCATCACTCAAAAAACAGAAACAAATAAATAAGAAACTTTTAAGGTACTGAAGAAATAAATGATCAGGAAGAATTCACGGTGGCTAGCATGTGACTATTACCAAAAGCAATTTGCAACCTCAATGCAAGCTCATCAAAATTCTTGACATGTTTCACATAATTATTTTTTAAAGATTTTAATATTCATATGGAAGTACAAAAGGTCCCAAAAGCTAGGGAAATCTTCAGCAGAAAAAACAATGCTGAAATACCTAATCTCAAATTATTAATCCATAATAACGAAATCAACATGGTACAGGCAAAGACAGACATGTAGCTCCAAAGACTAGAACAGAAGACCTGGCCAGAAGCCCACACAACCACAGGCCATTCTGACAAAGCTGTCAACAGCACACTCTGGAAAGCAGCATCTGTAGGTTACACAGGAAACTGAAGCTAGAACTGTAACTCACACACAGCCTAAACCAAAACACAACACTACAATAACAACAAAAACAATGACCATTTCCTCAGCTCCTTGACCTACAAATTAAAGATTAACATTATATAACGTTCACAGGAGGATAAAAATATATTCTAAACTCCCATATGAAAACTTTTATGTAGGACAACTGTGTTTTGCAACTCCTGCTTGCCACTGCTAGACTCAAATAACCCTTAACTTACCTTTGTATGTACCTCAGCATTGCTGACTCAAGGAATTGTCAACATGTCTTTTGTTAGAGTTTTTACATCTCCAATCACTCTTTGTTACGGATACAATCACGGCCTTCTTCAATTCTTTTTAGTACTATCTTGGGTCCTCACTCAGTCGATGTCAATAATATCACTCAAGCTTTTACAGACACAAAGGAGTCCTTATATTCCAGAGTATTTTGGAATACACAGAGACCCGAGAATGAGAAACTCAGGTTGAAAGCCATTCAACTAAGAAATGGTAATATGATTGTCCAGTACATGGTAATTCAATAGGGAAGGACACAGTGGGGAGGTACTTAAAAGCTAGAAAAAAATGCATATTTTTCAATAATCATTTCTACCACTAATATAAAAAGAACAGTAACCTGTGCAGAATAATCAATAATCATTCATGGTAGTGCTTAAGACAGCTATTATTAAACCATTTTATATATATATATATATACATATATATATGTATATATGTATATATTCTCCCCACTCATGATGATTATTCTAAGAGTAATTAAAGAAATGTTAACTTTAACCAATAGAAAAATTGTAATTCTAATATATATAGCTATATATTTAAAATTTAATTTCAAAGTACTTTAAATTTCAAATTTTAAAAAAGTAAAAACAGAATGTCATGGGTATATGTGATCCAGGATTTTACAATGGTATTGACAAAATAGAAACATTAAACAAGCCAACTAGAATGTGATATTGTCTATGAGAACATTTATAGGAGAAAATAGTTATTGATGACAAATGTTTAAGCTGACAGGTTTTTAAGGCACTACCTTAGTTATTTCCATTCTTTTATAACCTACCTAAGCATAGTAACCAAAAGAAGGAGGGGTCCACTCTGGCTTGCAATGGGAGTTGTCTTCTGCAGTGGGGTAGAATTCAAGGCCGCAGAAGTTTCAAGCTGCTGACCACTTTGTGTCTGTGCATCCACAGAAACAAGACAGCAATGGCTATCATACCCATTCTTTCTTTTTTTTTCTTTTGCTTTATTGTTCTCAATCATGGCCCAGCGAGTGGTGCCACATATACAAGACGACTCTTCACCCCACCTAAGCTGGTGAAGAAAATCATTCATAGTCATGTCCAGAGGCCGTCTCTCAAAGGTTGCAGATGTCATCAGGTTACAGTTCTGAATCATCATTACAATCATCTTGGGATTTTCAAGAGAAGATAAAAAATGTTCATTGATATAGAATGTAAAGTCAAATAATTGTTTCAACGTGTGTTAAACAATAAAGCATAAAATTATGAAAATATTAGAATCTAAAACATTCTCTTCAATTTTTAAAACTGCCCTCATTCTAATCTTGAGAAAGATGAATTATTTAGAAGATTTATGATTTCTTCATAAGATGAAGTTATATTGAATTCATAAACTATGTTTATGGATGAATGAGAGGACTCAGTTTAAGGAGGATATTTTACACAAGTATGAATGCCCAAGTCTAACATTATGAACCACGAAAATTTCCAGTTTTACTTACACAGAATTATCATTGCACTTGCAAATGAAAATGCACACACACACACGTGTGTGTGTGTGTGTGTGTGTGTGTGTGTGTGAGAGAGAGAGAGAGAGAGAGAGAGAGAGAGAGAGAGAGAGAAAGAGAGAGAGAGAGAGAGAGAGAGAGAGAGAGAGAGAGAGAATTATTGCTTCCTACATGAAGCTTAAACCAGTAGGCCTTTTAAATGAATTGGGAAGGTATCATTCTACTGCCAGTCCTAACTGAAGAGCTATAGACATTTCATGGCTTCTGGGCAGGGAGAGTCAGAATTCTTCTAGGTTGTGGCTTCTGCTAGGTTGACCACATTCCAATGGATGACCTCTACAAAAAAGTTTAGGAACAGAGAAAATTGAAGTGTATGACTTTTTTCTAAAATCAAAGTAGAACATTAAGCTTGAGGAATAGTGAGATTGGTAAATCTGGGATTGACTAATGTATTCTTATTTTATTAGTTTTATAATATTAACTATTATATATAGAAACTATAATATATTAACTATAATAGAATACATTGTATGAAATTCTCAGAATTAATGAAAGCACTTATTTAAAAAGAAAAATAATTAATTGAACAAAAATAAAACTAAGTCCTTTGAAATTTTTCTATTTCCATTATGTATTTTCTTGATCTATCAGTAAGAAAAGTGGTGAAGGAGAAAGGATAGAATTAAGTATTGATGAATTAGTTTGTTTAGTTTCTGTGGCCCTGTATTTCAATAGTCTAGTACCTAGGATTTTCCATATATCTGAGTCTTATTGGTAGCACAGTTAAATAACTTTTGGTGGAAAATTTTCTCGATAACTGTCAATCAATCTCAGTTTCTCTCTGATAGTGTCCGTGAAAATTACAGATAATGCTTCCTGTGATCAGCAATGTTTTTTTTTTTTTCCTGAACATTCAGCTTCTATGGTATGGATTTTGTGAAAGTTGTTTCTAATCTTTTAATGAATTTTTATTTAGTCTGTTTCTTTAAAAATAATTGGTAATTCTCGAGTATGAAAGGGTGGGGGTGTATGTGAATCATAAATGCACACATTTTAATGTGGTCATGTTGGTTCATGCACATGCACATTGATGCTAGTGAAGTTTTTAATTTCCTTCCTTAATTGCTGTCTGTTCATCTAACTTATTGCCTTGAGACTGGTCTCACACTGAAACCTAAAGTAAACGTCCTTTTTATTCTAGGCTGCCTACCTATAAGGAGTCAGAATCTACTTGCCGCCGTTCCAAGAGATGGATTTTCAGTTGTGAATATGAATGCCCAACTTTTATTGTGTGTACTCGGGATTCAAACTTAGGTTCTAGTGTTTGAGCAAGAAGTTCTTTTAATCGGGAAACTTATTCCACAACCCCAGAATTGACAGTTATTTTCATTCTAAGTCTAAAGTTTTGATGACCAGCAGTGATTCAAAAAGAAAAATATTCTGGTCTACGTGTGAGCTACATTTTTGAGTGTACAGGTCGCTCACTAGAGTTACCTTGCTAAATCCTGCTACAGAAGTTATTAACATGTAACATAGAAAAATCCCATAATTCACTAAATTAATCCAGGGAGGAAATATTCTTTCCATTTACTTTTTAAGTTTTACATTTTAATAAATTATTTATCCTTTATGTTATTCAAATCTTGGGTAAATACTGAGTCTTGGTCTTCTTACATTGACTATGAATTAGGATTTCTTCTGAGCATGCATTTTCAGCTATCAGTAAGCAGTTATTTTTATGGGGCTGTTAAAAATTTTATCTCTTTAGTGATGTAATGAAATAGTAAAGGTGAGACAGTTTCTTCTTTTGTTTATTTTGTTTTGTTTTTTTTTTTTCTGGATAGGGTTTCTCTGTGTATCATGGCTGTTTTGGAACTCACTATGTAGACCAGTGCTGTTTCAACATCACGGAGATCTGACTCCCTCTGCCTCTGAAGTACTATGAATAAGGCATGAGCCACCACCATAAAGCATGATAGTTTCTTAAAACCTTGATTGGATGAGATAAATCATTATTAAAGATGAGTAAGCATTCATTAATACAGTAAGTATGTCTGTGACTTACTGTATTAAAATGTAATACAAATGTGAAACAAACCTTTCTAGGCATGATAGCTTTGGTATGCAGGAAAAAGTTCATGAAAGAAAAGGAAAATTATGATTCAGGACATAAAACTCAAATTTCTTTCTAGTCAATATTGAAATAATATAATTCTTGTTATGATGGAGTAAGTCACAAAACAAAAGCAATCCCACGCAAACTCAGAATCAAGATTAATAAAAGGGTTATTTATTTAAAAGGAAAAACTTACAGATTACCATCCTAGACAACAGCCTTCTGCAGGAACAGGAAAAGCTTCTGATAGTCAGAATTGGAATCCCAAGTAACCAAGAGAGCAAGAGGGCTGCCGCCGCTTCTTTTTAAAGTGAAAGACACCACACCCCAGTGGGCTGGTATCTCAAAGGCTATTTGTTGAAGGAGCAAAAGTAGCTCCCACAGCACCTCTCCCTTTTGTTTAAGTAAGCGAGTTTTAAACCTCCTACAAAATTATGCACAATAAGAACAAATATCCTATTCTAACTATCCTAAGTCTTGTATAATAAATAACTTGGCCGAGTGATGAGAGGGAAGTAGCTACATTTATCTAGTCTTCAACCCCATAGAAGATCTGAGAAGGGAACTTCCAAAATATGCAACAAATCACAGAGACAACTGGCTACCTGGGCTATCACCCAAAGTCATGTCTGCAGCGTTGACACAACCAACTTTGGCTAAGGCCTACAATAACTGACAGATTATTTTTAAAGGCAAGAAATATATCAAAACTGTCTTACCCTGTCTTGGCAAGATTTGACAATTCTGCTTATCCATTTCCGAATACTACGTATTTTGTCAGTTGTTGAGGTATGGGCAGTTTCTTGCCCAGAGGTCGTTTTTGCCAAGAAGACAAGCTCCAAGTGGAATGTCTTTGGTGTTCAACAATCTCTCGGTAATAGATGGGTGCTGCTAGGAGCGATTGTGTCTAACTACCACAGAACTCTAAATTACCTTAAATGCCGTTTTCTACAGCTCTTTGAAGAGGTTGAAGACTATTTATACAGAGTATAATCTATCTATCTATATATATATATCTAAAGAACCTGATTAGTCTAAGTATAAATATGACAGAAATAGATGATTACTGATCTACAATTCCTAATACCTATCTAACTTAAAAACTAAGAGAACAAACAATTGTGCAATAAATGAGGACAATGACCTCCAAATGTAATGACCTCTAAATATAAATAATATATATCATTACATAAACAATATATAAGTATTTTTTAATATAGTAAATATACTTTCTTTTTTTTCAAAGTTTATTAAATTATGAAAGTTTCCATTTCCGCCCCTCCTCCCAATACCCTCCCCCTCCCCCTCCCCCTCCCCCTCCTCCTCCTTCTCCATCCCTAAGAGCAGTCAGGACTTCCAGCCCTGTGGGAAGTTCAAGTTCCTCCCCCCTCCCTCCAGGTCCAGGAAGGTGAGTATCCAAACAGACTGGATCCCAAAAATCCAGTATATGCAGTGGAAACAAGTCCCAGTGTCATTGTCAGTGGCTTTTCAGAAAGGCTCCGTGCCAGCCACATTCAGAGAATCCGGCCACATTCAGAAAATCTGGTTGGATCACATGCTCATTCAGTCCCAGTCCAACTGGCCTTGGTGAACTCTCATTAGATCAGTCCCCTTGTATCAGTGGGTGATCGCACCCCTCGCGGTCCTGAGTTTTTTTTCATGTTCTTCCTCCTTCTGCCCCTCATTTGGACCATGGGGGACTCAGTCCGGTGCTCCAATGTGGGTCTCCAACTGTATCGCCATCCATCGTCGGATGAAGGATCTAAGGTGATAAGCAAAATCTTCATCAGTATGGTTATAGGCCAAGGCCGGTTCAGGCACCCTCTCCTCTGTCTAGAGAACAATCTGGGGGATCTCTCCTTGGACCTGGGATCCCATTTATAATCAAGTCTCTTGTAAACCCTAAAATGACTCCCTTAGTTGAGATATATTCTTCCCTGATCCCATATCCATCCTTCCTCCCTCCCCCCATCTCAGTCCCCCGAGTTTTCCCCATTCCTCCCCTACTCCCTTCTCTCTAACCCTCTCCCCTTCCAACAACCCTCCCACTCACCCCCTCACCATGCACCCGAGGTTACCTGGGACTCTTGTCTATTTCCAACCTACAGGAGGATAAGTACATGATTTTCTTCAGGTTCACCTTCTTATTTAGTTTCTCTAGGATCTCGAATAATAGGCTCAAAGACCTTTAATTATGGCTAGAATCCACTTATGAGTGAATACATACCATATTCCTCTTTTTGGGTCTGGCTTACCTCACTCAGTAAAGCGTTTTCTATGTCCATCCATTTGCATGCAAAATT
The DNA here is from genome assembly GCF_982192425.1 of Myodes glareolus. Taxonomy (NCBI): domain Eukaryota; kingdom Metazoa; phylum Chordata; class Mammalia; order Rodentia; family Cricetidae; genus Myodes; species Myodes glareolus. The sequence continues at coordinate 11,623,554 of NC_142044.1, forward strand.
CAAGATGTCATTGTTTTTTACCGCTGAGTAAAACTCTAGTGTATATATGTTCCACACCTTCTTTAACCATTCTTCTATTGAGGGGCACCTAGGTTGTTTCCAGGTTCTGGCTATTACAAATAGTGCTGCTATGAACATAGTTGAACAAATGCTTTTGTAGTATGATAGGGCATCTCTTGGGTATATTCCCAAGAGTGGAATTGCTGGGTCCTGAGGGAGGTTGACTCCCAGTTTCCTGAGAAACCGCCACACTGATTTCCACAGGGGCTGCACAAGTTTGCATTCCCACCAACAATGGATGAGAGTTCCCCTCTCTCCACATCCTCTCCAGCATAGGCTATCATTGGTGTTTTTGACTTTAGCTAATCTGACCGGTGTAAAATGATATCTCATAGTTGTTTTGATTTGCATTTCCCTGATCGCTAAGGATGTTGAGCATGACCTTAAGTGTCTTTTGGCCATTCGGAGTTCTTCTGTTGAGAATTCTCTGTTCAGATCAGCACCCCATTTTTTAATTGGGTTAATTAGAGTTTTATTGTCTAGTTTCTTGAGTTCTTTTGTATAATTTGGAGATCAGGCCTTTATCTGATGAGGGGTTGGTGAAGATCTTCTCCCAGTCAGAAGGTAGCCTTTTTGTCTTACTGATGGTGTCCTTTGCTTTACAGAAGCTTCTCAGTTTCAGGAGGTCCCATTTATTCATTGATTCTCTTATTGTCTGTGCTACTGGGGTTCTACCTAGGAAGTGGTCTCCTGTGCCTATGTCTTGTAGACTACTTCCCACTTTCTCTTCTATCTGGTTCAAAGTGGTCAGATTAATGTTGAGGTCTTTAATCCATTTGGACTTGATTTTTGTGCATGGTGATAGATACTTTCACCTTCTACAGGTTGACATCCAGTTATGCCAGCACCATTTGTTAAAGATGCTTTCCTTCTTCCATTGTATACCTTTAGCTCCCTTGTCGAAAATCAAGTGTTCATAGGTTTGTGGGTTAATATCTGGGTCTTCTATTCGATTCCATAGGTCGACTTCTCTGTTCTTATGCCAGTACCAAGCTGTTTTCAATACTGTAGCTGTGTAATAAGAGTTTGAAGTCAGGGATGGTTATACCTCCAGACGTTCCGCTATTATATAAGATTGTTTTAGCTACCCTGGGTTTTTTGTTTTTCCATATAAAATTCATTATTATTCTCTCAAGGTCTGTGAAGAAGTTTGATGGGATTTTGATGGGGATTGCATTGAATCTATAGATTGCTCTTGGTAGAATTGCCATTTTTACTATGTTGATCCTCCCAATCCAAGAGCAAGGGAGATCTTTCCTACAGCTGATAAACACCTTTAGTAATGTGGCAGGATATAAGATCAACTCCAAAAAATCAGTTGTCCTCCTATACACAAAGGATAAAGAAGCAGGGAGGAAAATCAGAGAAACTTCACCTTTCACGATAGCCACAAATAGCATAAAATATCTTGGGATAACTTTGACCAAGGAAGTGAAAGACCTATTTGACAAGAACTTTAAGTCTTTGTAGAAAGAAATTGAGGAGCATACCAGAAAATGGAAATATATAAGTATCTTAATCAGAGGCATAAACGTACACTTCAATATGGTAACTATATATATCTATCAACACAATATTTGTCAAGACATAAAAAATGTTTTAAACAGAGGTAGAAGCGTGCATGCATACAATATTGAATATAATTTAACTTTGTATCCATATACAAAAATCTATGCCAATGCAATAACTCACAAATACCAATCTATTATCCCATCATCCAGTTTCTCCTTTTTTTTTTATTATCCGTGAACCTATAAAACACCCCCCCATTCCCTCAACCCTATACCAATTATAACCAACCCCTAAATGATATCCCAAAACCTGAGGGTAAACTCTGTTGGGAGAGGGGACGTCGTCCTCTAAGATTGCTTTTGCTGTCATGGGGGCGACATTCTTCTTAGGGGGGGTCCTATGAAAGGAAATGATGGTAAAATTCCAAGATCAACATTTGGTCTGAGAAAATTGCAAACAGTCTTTGAGCATTCTGAGGAGGTCCGGCCAGATTGTTGTCATCCTACCTTAAGGACACTTGTTCAGTAATTTTCAATGTTGTTCTATTAATAATAGTCAGAAATTGGAATTAGCCTAGATGTCCCTCAACAGAAGAATGGATAAAGAAAATGTGGTGCATTTACACAATGACATAAAACAATGACAATGTTTTCATTAAAAGCATTGACATCATAAAATTTGCAAAAAAAATTGAACTAGGAAAAAAAATCAGGAGTGAGGTAACCCAGAACAAGACAGATAAATATGGTATGTACTCACTTATCTTGATATTGCGACAATCTGAAGACTCAGAAAATTTAGTCATAGAGGAAATGACTGGAAGGATACATGGATATCCCTGCAAGGGAGAAATAGAACAGAATTTATGGTTGTGCTTACGTTTGTGCATGAAAATAAGATGATCAATATGAAAGGGCAGGGAAGATGGGATCGAGGGAGAGATTAAAGGAGAGACAAATAGAATTGAATGACATTTAGATGGAGATCTGAGAGCCTGGTGCTGTGCCAGCTTTCTGTAATATATGAAGGCAATCGTAATGATGTCTCCAAATAATAAGGGGGTTGGAAGTCTTACCATCTTTGTCACCAAACAAAGCACTCAGTGACAAAACTAGGTTTCATCTAAATGGGATAGTCAGAAAAATGGTTTCGAAGTTCAAATATCCTAGAGTATTGCCAAGACAATAGATTACCCTATACAAACTGAAAGTGAGAACCCATTGCTGAAGACAACACTCGCACAACTCATTGAACACGGTGATATCTAGTTGCTGCCTATATAGAATCTTCAACCCCATCTTCTAATAATTACAACAAAGACAGATATTCTGAAGGATATCAAAAACAAAAGCACACAAGAAACCTAACACAAAACATTTGATGTACAATCTGTCCTCCTTGCAAAATAAGCTACGGCAATGGTAGCACAAAGTTCATGGGAGTCATCAACTGAAATCTGATTTGACTTAAGGCCCAATCATGAGATGGAAACTACACCTGACATTGCTTGATTGAACAAGAGCCAGAGTCTAAATAACCCAGTGATACTGGATAAAATCAAATACTACTGGTCAAAACAGTAAAAATACTACTACTACTACTACTGATAATCTGTTATACTCACAGATCAGTACCTTTTTCAGCCACCACTAGAAACCCTTCTTTCTGAATTAGATGGGAACAAATACAGAAATACACAGCCAGGCATCACTCAGAGATAGCAAATGGAATACACAGCTCTAAACAGTAGAATGTCTTTACCAAATTTCTCCTCTCGGAGCTCACGGAAACCTTTGGGATTGGAAGCATATGGAGTGGAAAAATAGAAGACACCAGGAGAACAAGGCCTTCTAAAACAAATAAGAAAATCTTCTATGAACACCCAAAGGCTGAAGCAACATTCACAGGCCTACATATGTCTGCAACCAGATCTTCTGCAAATATAAATTCTAAAGTAGTGGTCAGATCTCTGACATCATGTTCCTCATCTCAATGATGAGTTTATACTCTTGAAATTTCAAAATAATGTGGAAATAATTGCAATTGACTAGTTGACTCACCATCATCTCTGGTGATTTGCATCATCGCATAATTTTCTTCTATTGAATTTGAAAATCATATTTAATATGCTATAACGTGTACTGATTTTTCTAGTACATTTAAAGCCTAACTTTTGTACATTTGAGGCATGTGTTCTACTACTGAACTGTATTTCAGACTTTATAAATTATTTTTGATGGTTCATCACCAACACAAAGTCATTGATTTATTTCCTATTGATGAGGCATTTTCTCACACTATCAATATAAGACATATGATCTAGATTTCTGTCCTTCAAGAGAACATATGCTGCAACTTAGTGCTTATAATGAGATGTATGAGGTACTTTTCTTACTTCTGCTGTATGTTAGTAAGTAAAACTCAGGAATAGATCTTTTATGTTTTCTTAAAATAATTTTACCTTAACACTATGATTTTTAAGTTTTTTTTTAAAGAAAGAATCACTCTTTTAGTAAAATAATTACAGCATACATTTTTAATTTTATCATCTAAATAAAACACTAATTAGAAATCACTTGCTTTGTAAAAAGTATTTTCTCACTCAGAAAATGAGAACATTCTGGGTTAGAAGTGAGTGAAAGAGAATATCTAGAGCAAGAACTGAGGACAGGAAGAGAGGAAATGCCCAGAGAAGAGAAAGTGAAGGCAATGGGTAAAAGAAGGAGATGGAGCAGATTGAAGGGAAAAGAAAGACGTTGAGTTCTTTGCTCATTATATTAGTAGCAACAAAACTCAGTGACTCAGTTTACTAGAAAGATCATGTTAATCTAGGGTAGAAATAACAGAGAGAAAAACTGATAAATTCAATGCTTGAGAAGTAACATTAGTTTGTAGTAGAAGGAGCAGCAGGCTATGTTCCCGCCTGCCACCCAGCTAGGTTTACCCCTGAAATAATTACATGGAAACTGTATTCATTTACACACTGCCTGGCCCATTATCTGTAGCATCTTATTGGTTAACTCTCTCATATTGATTCAACCCATTTCTAATAATCTGTATCTTACCACGAGGTCGTGGCTTACCAGGAAATATTCAGCATGTCTGACCTGGCAGCTTCATGGCTGGCTGTTCTCTGACTCTCCTTTCTTCCTCCCAGAATTCAGTTCTGTCTTCCCCGCCTACCTATGTTCTGACCTATCAGGCCAGGCAGTTTTCTTTAATAACCAATGAAAGTAACACATAGACAGTTAACCCTCCTCCATCATTAGTTAGAGCAGGATGGACAGGTATATAAAAAGACAAGACTATAAAAAATGTTAAAGATTATGTTGTAATTCATCTTCAAACACATTGTAGGAACAGATATTCTACACTACTAACTCTATAAACTGCAGGATAAAGGTCAAAATGTGGCAAATTCTGCAAATGGACTTTAATATAGCAGTCTATTTTCTTCATATTTCACTATGAGATAGTTCCTGATGAATAATTGACACACGATTATACAAAAAACATTTCCACTGAAATGGTACTTTATATTTAGGTTGATCAGTATGCATACATTGACAACAAAGTTCAATATCATGAATGTGAAATACTAAATATCGATAAAACATGTAGTGTTTAATTTAATTTTTTTGTTTTGATTAAATTCTTAATTTTCATGAACTGGTGCTTTGTTTACATGGATGTCTGTGAACACGATGTAAATAACTGATGTCTAAAAAAGCCAGAAGCAGTTGTCGTGCCTCTGGAACTTAATTTACAGGCAGTTATAAATTCATGTTGATGATGTTTATCAAATCCAGGTGATCTGAAAGCGTTGCAATTGCTTTAACCACTGACTTTAAAACTGCCCTTCAGTGGTGTTTTAAAGACTATATAAAGCATTTAACATTAATGAGGATTCGTTTTAGCTAGTACAATAGCAGTTTTATGAATGTCTTCTTTCAAACTTCTGTTATCTACTTCTGTTAGCTATTCTATCTTAAATAAGTTGGAGGCCATGAATTTGCCAAAAGGCTAGGAGGGGTATATGGAAGAATTTGGAGAAAGGAGAAGGAAGGAAAAATGTAATTATATTATAATCTCAACAATAGCAAAAATGTCTTTAAAAAGTTGGTTAAATCTAGCTTCCATCTGATGCATGAAGAATGATATAAAAATCTCGTTACATCATGTTATAAAAATTAAGCATATAGGATGAAATATTATAAAATATTTCTGGAAATATTGTATATTATTAATAATTGAAATATATGATTTTCTATTAAGGGTTTAAAGAAAAATAATTTATTAAGAATATACTTCATATACTCTTAAGTATCCATTCACTTTAAAGCAGACATTGCCTTCATGCTTGTGTCTTTAATCAAACTTTGTATTTTTATCCTTTATTTTTTATTTGACTGAACATACAGTCCAAAAAGCATTTGTGTTGGATACACCCTATGGGGTCTAAGTCAAAGTCATAGTCCTATGGTATTTCTTTCTGGGTTGAGTGAACACAGAACTTATTACTCTGTATACCAATAGTATACAGAGAATAAAACAGGTTGTCCCTCTTTTAACAACATTAATTAAAATGGAAAAGAATAAACTGATAGTGTCCTGGTTACACTGTATTGTATCATAACTTACATGAGAATATAAGAGTGAGAGAGAAACTCCTTCTTAGATTTGAAAAATAATAACCATCTGATGAGGAACTGACAATGGCATTTAAGAGATGTAAAGTTACTTATGCAAAGTAGGAGAATGGGTTTTTCTGTTTTTATTTTTATTTTATTTTTCATATGGTTAAATTAAAAAAGAATTATGTAACTTTCCCACTTTCCTTTCCTTCATCCAGGCCTCCCTAATGTCCCTCTCTCTAGCCCCTTCCCTGAAACCACTCCTTTAAAATCAATGGCATCTTGGTATTGTTATTGTTAGTTACTTACTGAGTGTGTGTGTGTGTGTGTGTGTGTGTGTGTGTGTGTGTGTGTGTGGTGTCCACAAATTTAAATACAATCTTCTGAATTTGTTATTGGTGTTTGTATGGTTTCAGGAAGGACCTCTTTCTACTGGATAATAAATAAAGGGGGTCATCCCTGGAAGAAGATACTTCACCTTCCCCAGCCATCATTAGCTGTTTACAGTTCTTCGTCTTGTGGTGCAAACTCATGCAGTTTTCCTCCTTCTATATTTCTGTGTCTATTGCCGCTGTTTCGGTGTGGTTTACACACTCATTTCTAGGATGCTGTTTCACAGTAGACTTTCTAGCATTCTGATTCTTACATGTTCCTGCGATAGACACAGCAGTAGTGGTGTAGATATATCCACTTGGGCAGGGCTCCCACAATCTGCTGATATCTGTACTGTGTCTACATGTGGGAAAATAGATTCTTATATGACAATTAAATGAAGAAAAAAAATCTTTCAAGGCCTAAGAAGAATGCAAAACATATATTCTTCAGTGTGAGACTCTGTAGCAAGGGGACGGCTTTCACAGAACACTGGGTTCAATGCTGATGATAATCCAGGTAGGTGTCCTAAGTTTTCTCTTTCTCTCTTTAGCTCGTGTGTGTGTGTGTGTGTGTGTGTGTGTGTGTGTGTGTTTGTGTGTACGCGCGCGCGTGCATGTTAGAGAGAGAGAGGCAGAGAGACAGAGAGACTGAAAGACTGAGAGACAGAAAGAAAGACAGTTTGTGTCTGATATATTCATGTATGTTTCCTTACAAGTATACAAGCTTTTTATATTGATTACAAATACTGAGAAAACCAGTCCAAATTCAACCAGAAGAGTTCCATTCTGCATTACAATGAAAGAGAGAAACACTGATGGCATGCCACATTTGGAAAATACACTCTGTCACAGATGGCATAATAGAGCTCAACAAAGGCATATGATTTGTGCTGTAATAATTCTCCTAACATGAACAATGCAAGAACATCATTAGTCTCTGAGGTCTTTGCTTGCTCACATTTAATTAGAAGTATTTGAATCAAATACTATACATGATTTTGTATTTGTTTAAAACACAATGTATATACAATGTAGAACATAGCCTTCAGTAAATTTGCTATTAGTAGTTCCCTAATGAACTTGCAAACTTCTTGGGTAGTTATTAAGGCAGTGGGTAAACATTAGTTTAATTTGATTTCCACTAGAATATAGTATAATTAGATTACAAGTAAATAATAGGAAGTAATATGACTACTTTAATGACTTTATTTTATAGAGATAAAAAGTTAACTAGAAGCATACTAAAGACAAATAAAAAAGCATACCTTATTTCATTTATCTAATAATGTTCCATTGTTTGGTTAATTTTATTACTAGTATATACTATAATTTCTCAATTTGCAGCTCGCTACTTAAATAATATTTCACTATAAAAGGCTTATTTTTTAATCTGTTGGTTATGTAACTTTATAAATTGTAGAATAATTTAAAAAATTAAATAAGTAAAAGTTGCAGTAAATTCTGCACACCAATGTTTACATATTTTCTCATTATGCTCATTATGTAATTAATTACCAGTTCATGCAAATATCAGAAAACTTGTGGAGGTTTTGGGGCAACCCAGGTTTGTTAAGTTTTACAGGGAGTATAATACTCCTTTATATGTAAATATTTAAGATAGATTTAATAGAAAAATTAGCAACAAAGAAAGACACTGTCATAATTACTTTTCTTTTGTCATGATAAAATGCCATGACCAAGGCAACTTTAAAGAGAAAGCATATAATTAGAGGCATATGGTTTTTGAGTGTGTTAGAGACCATGGTCATCCTGGAGAGTTGTATGGCCACAGGCAGGCAGGCAGGCAGGCAGGAGTCTGATGTAGCTGCTGAGTGAGGTATTATATTTAATCTACAAGCATGAAATGAACGAGTCAATTAAAAATGGCATGAGATTTTGAAATCTCAAGGGCCAGTGTTATACTTTTTCCAAAAAGTTTATACCTTCTAATTCTGTTCAAACAATTAAATAAGCTCGCTACTAAATATTTGAGCCTACTGGGATCTTTCTATTTCAAACCACTATGGAGAAAAATTTAAATATTCATTTTCATTTATGGGGCAACATTTATTTTCATAATTAATAGCAATATAAGTTATTAAGATGTTAATTATTTACAAAGCTTAATGATTCATTTAAAATTGTGATGTTCCTACTTTCATGTAAATATATTATTCTGAATTTTCATTTTTTTACTCATTTTTCTCTTTTATTGGAAGTAGAGGTTTTTCTTACATACTGTATCCTAATTGTAAAATCCCCTCCTTCAGACACTCCTCACTTCCCCTCTTACCTGTATCTAGACCCTACTGTCTCTCATTAGAAAACATGCAGGCTTCCATGAGGTAACAATAATAATATAGAATCAAACAAATAAAGAGTTAAAATAAAAGGTAACTCACCTGAATATGACAGAACAAATAAACAAAATGAAAAGACCAAGGAAAGGCATAGGGAACAGAGAGATACTCACATATTCACACGTTCAGGAATCCCATGAAAGCACTAAACTAAAAGGCCTGTAGGATAAAAAGAGAGAAGAAAAAAACAAATACAATAATTAATAATAGTGAAGATGGTGATTAGGATGATAAAATATATACATTTGATTCTGGAGACTGCTAAGCTAAACCAACATATATGCTTTAAGTGTTTCTTGATTCCTAAATTTAAGTCTAAGGTTATTTTACTTTAGAAAAGAGATTTTTCTTTTGTTTCCACAGAGAATGAGAACCTGTGGATTCATTCCAGGCTCTTGTGATTTGATGGACCAAGACCCTCCAAAGATCACCATGAACACCCCCCAAAATACTTTGCCCAGCAGAAAGCAGGAAACAGGTTGGAGAGAACTACACCTAAATTCTCAAATATTGTTTAGAAATGTTTGTTTATATTTAAAAGGGAATATAATATAGAGAAAGATACTTTACATTGGTATGGATCTTGCACTATTGATACAAATTTAAGGTCAATTTTGTTATATGTTTACATCCTATTTTGTTTAAAGTATTGTGATTGTGCAGCTCATTTAAAAATGAAATGCATTAATTAAAAACACAGATTAATAGATAATCATCTATAATAGTCAAGCTTGTAGTCATGTTAGTTAGATTTTATAGATATACAGAGGTGTATTTCAGATGAATAGGCATTTTTTTTCAAACCTTTCAAATACAACAGAATATGGCATTTAAAATGTTTTAAGAAGTTAAGAGATTTCATGACAGTGAGGAACATCTGCTCCTGGTAGCACCAGTTACTTAAAAAGGTAATGGGCGTTAAAGAGGCTCCTTATGGAGTTTGCTAGCCATTTGTGCAAGAGACTGATCTTTCCTAGACTGCTTGATGTTATCCTGTGGGAACTATACATGCAGGACCCACTGAGAAATGACTTCTGAGCTTGCCTGAAGGTGAGATGGTACTTTGAAGTTCTTGCTTCATGAAAGAATCTCAGAGATAGTCTTAGGACACAGAAGAAAGTTACTGACAAACTGCAAATATAAGAGGAATTGTCTATGAAATTTCCTGCTTCATGGACAAGTTTTCCAGACACTATGGACCTGGAGAATGAAGATGGATGCCACAATGATACAAAAAAACTTTGGGTGACTGTCTAGGTAGCAAGATGTCTCTGTCAGTTCTAGAATTTTGGAAGTTGCTTACAATGTACTTCCTGTTAACTTAGGTAATATTATATCTTTCTGTAGTCTTTGGTGGAGTTGAAAAATAAAAAGTAATAATATAGTTTTCCTTAGTGATGATAAAAGATAAAGAAGTTATAAACATTGTAACTATAATTTTTGCTTGATAATACCTGTTTTATTATATGTAATTTTATTATGTTAAAGTTAAAACCTTCCTTTTTATTTTACAGAAAAGGGAAGGTGATCTGGGACTCCCCTCTGTAAACTGTGAATACCATTGGTTAGTACAATTGGCTAATAAAGAAACTGCTTTGGACCTATAGCAGGACAGAACACATTTGGGCAGGGAAAACTAAACTGAAGACTGGTAGAAAGAAGGTGGGGTCAGGGAGAAGCCATGTATTCCCACCAGAGACAGATGCCAGAACTTTACCTGGTAATCCACAGCTTCATGGCAATACACAGATTAAGAGAAATGGGTTAAATTAACATGTAAGAGCTTGCTGATAAGAAGCAAAAGCTAATAGGCCAAGTAGTGATTTAATTAATTTCTGTGTAGTTATTTGGGAGACTGGGCAGCCTGGAAACAAACAAACAGCCTTTACAATACATAAAAGTGATAATGATCATGGTCACAGCCTAGCAGAAAGCAACTATCTTTGGGTACAAAAAACAATATCATCTAATTTGAACATATGAAAAAAAGTTAAACTGTATTCAAGCAATCTCAAAATTTTCTTCTGAGGGAATATGACCTTTTATTTGTTCTTCACTTAGAATATGATATATTATCATAGTTTGTGATCACTATCACATTACTTAGAAATTTCATATAATACATTTTCTTAAAAGATCAAGAAAATTTTCTTTAAATGAAAATATTCTGTGAATATATATTCAATATGTGCAAACATTCCTTCAAATAATGCTAGTTTAATTTGATAAAGAAAAGTGCTGATGTGTTTAATATTTCTCTATCTTATATTATTTTAATATTTCACAAATATGTTAGTACGTTTAAAGGAACTATAAGTTTGTAGAGGGTATCTCTGGTATGCTTTACACTTTAATAAATTAGAGAAAAGTATATAGTCTGTGTTTTTAAAAATTTCCAACATTTTTGAAGTTTTATTCACATTTATGGCAGATGATTTATTTTCACATATATGAAATAAAGGAAACTGTTGGGAAAATACAACTGTGCATACACTCTCTATGTATTAATGTATTCTTTGCCTTAGGCTACAGAGTACAGCTGTGAAAATTCATGCATTTGGAAGATATTGGAAATTCACTATCTGCAAAATTTTTATTGGTGTATTTAACAACTTTATTATATAATATCATCACATCTATGATTATTCACAAATATGTGAGACTAAATTATACTACTAATTAGCTCAAATACTTGAATTGCAAGGATAGTAAAATCAATGTAAATAAGAGCATTAATGTGCTCTCTTTCATATTTTCATGGTGGATCACCTGGGGCACATCCCTCCATCTAGAGGCTCTGCATGAGAATTATGCCCAGTGAATAAGATAATTCTACTTGCTTGCTTCACTCTTGTGTTCTCATAATTTATATATTAATAAGATTTTATCATTTAGATGGTATATGTAATAGACATTGTTTAATTCGTTTAAAATTTCAATTTGAATTAAGGAACCCAAGTTACAAATCTATCTATAATATGCTGCATAAAATGTCCTCAAAATAATTTCTAAATATCTTATATTATTATTTTATGAATTTAAATAATATTGTTTTAAACAAAGAATCATAATACTATCTAGAGTTGCACACACTCACACCAAGCATACCCTGTTTTACATGTTTCTTTTCAGCTGTTTTCTCTGTCATATTTTACAGTTATATACAAAGATTATATTCATTTTTATAGTATAATATGTAATGCCTAAATATCGAAATTATACATGTAATATATAAATTATGTAAATAATTATATAAATATATATGCATAATTTCCCATGTCATATTTCAGCTTCTTAATTTGCTGAATTCCATATATAATCAATTGTGTAATCTCGATTTTATTTTACCAAGATTTATTTAATCTGAGTTTTCTCAGATCTTTTCTTTCATCCCAAAATACCCTTATCCAGTAATTTTTTCTTTATTCACTGCTCATATTTAACACCTTACCTAAACTGGGAATTTATATACAGATTTGTCTTGTCTTTTATCTCCTCATTATTAATTTTATGTGATTCTATGACTAATGTTACTGGACTCATCCCTTCACAGTCACCCCAGGGCCACAGTCATATATCTCAGCACCTTCACACCCACTCTGACTAAACTCAGCATGATAGACTGCCCATGGCTAGCAGTATGTTGTTGGGGTTTCTGTCCTGCCCAGTTCCTGCAATTGTTAACTCCCAAAGAAATCACACAGAGGTCTACATTAACTATGAACTGATTGGCCCATTAGTTCGGGCTTCTTATTAACTCTTATTACTTATATTAGCCCATTATTCTAGTATATGTTAGCCACATGGCTTGGTACTTTTTTCAGCACTTGCTTCTTTTGTGGTTGGCTCACGACTGCAAAGGAATGAGCTTCCTCCTTCCCAAAATTCTCCTGTTCTCATTAATCCACCTCTACTTCCTGTCTGGTTGTTCCACAGATACTTCCTGCCTGGCTACTGGCAAATCACTGTTTATATAATTGACAGAATACAGACCATTCTCCCAAACCAGCAGTGTAGTGGGGCAGACGTGATCTATCAGACTCTTCTCCAGCATACATAGTTTAATTTGTTTTCTGTCATGTCAATGCATTCTAGTAATAATCTCCCAATTGTGTCTTTAATATTAATGTCATAATAAATTATTTTATACTTAAACTCAGCAAATGTCCAGTTAAGACACAAATGGTAAATAGACTACTAAGTAATGTTTTCCACTTTCTTTTCATCATTGTTAGCTCTAACTGTTACTCATGATAAATATAGCCCCATTCTCTGTTCTCTGATTCCCTGCTAACTACTATTCTGCCTTATTTATCTATGAATGATCTTCTATCTATCTTGTATAAATAGTATCATGACATTCTTCCTTTTATATTTGACATATTAAACTCAATCATAATTCAAGGTACTTGTATAATGTAGGATAGATAAGGATTTTAGTGGTTTTAAAATGTGTATTATTCACATTAAAATCCATGTTAAATTTTGTTATATATGTAATTATTGTTTCAAAATAGGACTTCCTACTTATGATCATTATGAGTGATGTCATTAATAACGATGCATATATAATTTTACAGTTTTCCAGTTATATTTGGGATTATCTGCTAAAAGTGGAAATGATAGATTTTATTGTTACTTTTAAGATGAAGATATACAAATCTTCAATGAAGCCACATTACTTTCTATCCACACTATAAATGCACAAAAGTATCAGTTGCTTAATATTGACATTAATAATTGCTATTATGTTTTTAAATGGTAAAAGACATTCTAATGTACATGAAATATCTAAATTATCTCTTTTCTTAGTTAAATAATTTTCAAACATTATTTACACCCTCTAGTTTTACAACTAAATAGTTATATATTCAATATTTAAATGCAGTCTAAAGATTTTATTAATATTTTCTTCATTTAGTTTACTAAATAAAATAGTGAGAAACTTTGACATTAGATTGAAGCTTAGCATCACAAAATTTTATTAAAAATTCATAATAAATATTATTTGATATTTACTACATATCTGAATTATTTTATTTAAAAACTATTGTATGTTTGAAATTTCAGACAATACATTGTGCTAAATGAGAGAGAAATTCTTCGTAGAATCAGGATATACTTATTAATTATTCAGACCTGCTACATTAAAACAAATTTGTCTATAATACTAATTGTTCTTATCAATGGTAAGAAACATTGCAGTTTATTATTTGGGGATATTTATAATATTTATATCACTTTGCTTAGCCTGTTTGGTATTTTGTCAGAATTTTTGTTTATTATGAATATAATAAATGAATTTCTGTCAGTTAATGTGATTTAACTGACTAAATAAATATCATGGCTTAATAGTTTAAAGATATGATGTATTTTTAAACTTTAATTCAGCACTAAAGAGGCAGAGGAAGACAGATCTCTTGAGTTTGAGGCGATCCTGGTTTAAAGGGTGAGTTCTATGGGACAAGACCAGTTCAGGCACCCTCTCCTCTGCTGCCCAAGGAACAATCTGGGGACCTCTCTTTGGACCTGGGAACCCCTCTACAGACAAGTCTCTTGTAAATCCTAAAATGGCTCCCTTAATTAAGATATTTATTTCCCTACTCCCATATCTACCCTTCCTCCGTCCCACCCATCCCATTCCCCCAAGCTCTCCTGAATCCCCCCCTTCTCCCTTCTCTCTACCCATCTCCCCTTACATCCACCCCTCCACAGACCCCCGTGAACCCAAGTTTTGTCTGGCAATCTTGTCTACTTCCAATACTCAGGAGGATAACTATATGATTTTCTTTGGGTTCACCTTCTTATTTAGCTTCTCTGGGATCACAAATTATAGGCTCAATGTCCTTTAATTGTGGCTAGAATCCACTTATGAGTGAGTACATACCATATTCCTCTTTTTGGGTCTGGGTTACCTCACTCAGTAAAACGTTTTCTATTTCCATCCATTTGAATGCAAAATTCAAGATGTCATTTTTTTTTTTTTTACCGCTGAGTAAAACTCCAATGTGTATATGTTCCACACCTTCTTTAACCATTCTTCTATTGAGGGACACCTAGATTGTTTCCAGGTTCTGGCTATTTATTGCAAATAGTGCTGCTATGAACATAGTTGAACAAATGGTTTTGCAGTATGATAGGGCATCTCTTGGGTATATTCCCAAGAGTGGAATTGCTGGGTCCTGAGGGAAGTTGACTACCAGGTTCCTAAGAAACCGCCACACTGATTTCCAAATTGGCTTCACAAGTTTGCATTCCCACCAACAATGCAAGGAAGTCAGGATCACGAGGGGTGCGTTCACCCACTGAGACGGTGGGACTGATCTAATGGGAGCTCACCAAGGTCGGCTGGACTAGGAGTGATGGAGCATGTGATGAAAATGGAAACTCTGAATGTGGCTGGACTGAAGGTAAGACAGTTTTAATTATGCTATCATATTTTTGTGTATACTTTCTCATCCCAACTAAAATCTCCATGCAGGAATAAATGAAACATGAAGACCATATGCTGTTGGTAGACGGTAAGCCTAAACAGCATCTTTAAAGCTTTATTTTATTAAAATACATGTATTTATTATACAGCTATTCTCTCGAATACATCTAAAAGAAAGAAAGTGAAAAATATTTGTATATACATTCTAAGGTAAAAACAATTAAATAAGAATTTATGGCACATTGTACACAATAAAAATAATAAAAGAAGCATCCTCCATCTAAGGGAAATTTTCAAAATGTGTTTTATCTAGTTGTGCATGATGGAAGGTGATTACTTCTAAACTTTAGCTAACAGAATGCAGTTCGTACTTCTGCAGTATTTAATCTTTAATAAATTTGTTCTAGCAAATGTCAGCTATTTTTGAAGCATTTAGTATTATGAGCAATGCTGGGCATGAATATCATCACAGAATTTATATTTACACATATATATGTATATATACATATATATGTAGAAATCATAGCTCGCTTAATAAAAAACACACAGATTAATTTTAAATAATGAAAAGGTCTGTTAATGTCAACTAGTACATTTTAAGAGACAGTGAAATGATAATTGGTCTTGATTTCAGGAAAGCTTTCTCTGGGAAACTGTCCCTGAACAGGACTTTGACAAAGTGTATGGATTCAACATGATATATTTAGAAATATTTATAAATGCACATATGCGTGTATATAATGCAATAAAAGTTAAAAAAAAATAAAAGAGGCCATTTTAAACACTAAGGGAAGCGTATCACATCACAGGCTGGCGCCGAGGATCACATAGGTAAGTATGACACTGAACCGCTTTCTACTGCTTTCGTCTTTGACTCTGAACAGCAATAGTAAATGTTGAAGTACAAAGCTGAAATCACATATGCCATTGAATTCAGTTTGAAATAGCTGCTGTGGCTTTCTTAAAACATAGTTTTCTAAACATTAAAGCAGACTAAGTGAAGAAAGACCATCTGAAAGGACATCGACCACCAAACACGTCTTATTGCCTTTGTCTATTTCTGTGTTGGAGCACAGGGAATCAGTGTAGTCTGAGGATGCATTATTCAGCTAGCAATAATGTTTTATCATAATATCCCATTATTAGCATGCTTTTTTAATTTTTAGGAAAAAATACCCTCAATTTTAAAGTGATATAAGCGACAAAATAATGAAACAATAATTGATAATGATGTTAACATAGATTGGTGTACAAACAGTATAATATGTAATATCAAACAATATTTTGTAAGTTTTCACTCTATAAATTCAGTAATTTAGAAATAGTTTTAATTTTTTCCAGGCCAAATTCCACCAGTTGGCATTGCATTCATACTATTTATTTGTATGTCACACATAAAATCTCTCCACAATAAACATAGTATTATATATGAACTAAACTTATGTCATTAAATTTACCAGGCCTACTAAGAAAAATTTGGTCACAAGACTAAACAGCAATACGTTGAGGTTTAAAGTAAAGTAGGAATGTCTGAAATTTGTATGGAGGAATATATAAGATTAATTCTCATCATTTCTCATGTGTATCATTGGGTATCAATTATAGTAATGGGTTTATGTTAATAAAGTGGGAACGATATCACTGAGTTATTTAATGACTAGAATTACTTAATTATCACAGAAATCATTTTAAATCATGGCATTGGTTTTTTTTAATCATTGAATTTTATTAAGGCTTACAATGTTAGGAAACGTAATTACATCTTACATTCATTCCATAGTATCACGTCAAAGAATTTGGGATCTATGTACATATTTATCTTAGAATAGTTAAATTTTAATCATATGATGGGAAACTGAGCTGCAATTTTTAAGAAGCAGGAAAAATGACCTGCTATGCTTACCACATGACAAAAGCAGAAATAGCCACTATTACAGCAAATATATTTTGAAGAGCACTTTATAATTTTATGTTTTCTCACTGACATTAACTCAACAAATGATGTGTGCTGGATGTGGTTGTTGGCAGCCAAGAAGATGTCTGGGCTGGAATAACAAATGAGAATATAATATTTGTTCAAATTTACCTTATACAAATAATGACTGATAACATTTATGCAAACATAAATTAGTTTACAGTAATAATGAGTTGAAACTAATTTTTTTCTCAGTATCAACTAGAAGAAACTACCCATGTTCCATAATAGTTCTGCTGTTAAATATAAAAACGTCATGTTATGTCAAATAAGGCGATTCAAAAGGACAAATAGAGCATATTTCTTTCCTAGGTAGATCTAAAATTATTCGTACAAACCCAGTAGAATAGCTGGTAGGCTAAAATGAATTAGGAAAACAAGAAGGAGCAGGATGACAAGAGAGAGTGATGATGGTGTGGCTATGTGAAATACATTACCCATATGGGAGAGGATGCACAGCAAAAAGAACAGCATACAATGAGGAAAACATTTCGTACTAACTCCAGCTGCTGTATCATTACATGTTTCTTTGGCATTTCATCATGGTGTCCTCCCGGCTTGTCAAAGAATTCTTAAAACACTTGCTGTGAAGCTTCCTTAGGTTTTAATATTAACTAATACAAACACTGAATTTCTTCTGTTTTAAGCAGCAGGTTCTGCTGTACTTCTGCTAGATCAGTCTCACAGAAAACATATTGTACAAGTCAGTGAGAATCTTACTACTATTATTAGAGAAATGCACACACCTATTATAAAAACAGCAATTGCAGTCAAGGCTTCCAAGAAAGTTACTTTTTTCATATATTTTATTTTTCAAGCTTTTTATTTATTTATAATACCAATCACAGTTCCTCCTCTCTTCCCTCCTCCCTGGTATGTTACTTTAATTACTAATGAGAAGGCATAGCATTTAAGAATTGAGTAAAAAGAAAAGAGGACTGCATGCTTTGGAAGTCTTTGAACCCCAATGCTTCATCTATTAAACACTTGTCCCCAGCATGGTAACATGTGAAGCAATGTCAATTTTAAGATGCCTAATTCAAAGTATTTAGTGGACATGTAAGTCCTCATACTCTGATTTACTTTCTTTATATGTGATAACTTTGTCACATACATTAAATTATTATGATGCCATCAAGCACAAGGAAGCAAAACAAGTGTTGATATTTTGGGAGGATTTCAAACTTAGAAATCAAAAATTCAAGAAACCATTTTAATTTTTAAATTATGCAGTCTCAGATACTCTGTTATAAGAACTGAAAATAGAGTTATAAATACATTTTTAAAATGTAACAGTTTGAGTGGTGAGAAGGTACAGAGGATATTCTTAATAAAAAATTTATAAAATTTGATTATTCTAAAGAAATAGAAAACAGTATAAATGTTGTTAATGGGAAGATTGGGATTTTTTTTATTAAAAGAGAAACTTACATTGATTTATATTAAGTCAATTTTAATTTTCATTTGGGACCTGTGAGTTTAAATGCAGAATATTCAAATTTTAAATAACAAATAGACCTTGAAAGAGTACTAAGTAGCAACATTAGTGGCCAAATAAGACACATTTTTACCTTTTACCAACTGTTGGTTTTGTAATATAGAGATGACAGATAGCTCACCTCTTGCCAGAGTAATGGAGACAGTCTACAAATGTTTACTAATGTCACTGGATTAATAAGAATGTAAAGATGATAAAATTTAATTGGATTTAGGATTTGAAAATTCACATATTCTACTCAGCAAATCTTATTTATTCGCTGTAACTTTTTTACTTTCCTTAATCTACTTGATTCCCATGGAGAAAATTAATTTCTGATCATACATCTCAATTGATTCCTCTGAAAGTGCTGCTGAAGAATAAACTCTTTTAATAAGGTGTTAATGAGCAATTAAATCTTCTTTAACAAGACTTGAACCCTTACAGCAATCAATTCTCATTCAGTCTCAACAAATTTGCTTTCTCTAACCCTCTTGCTGGTATCCACTTAACCTCTTTACAGTCAAGCTAGAAGTTGGCTGCACATTAAAATTAATTATGAAATTTAATAAATGAAAGTAAAAATTAAAATTAATGCTGTTTCCTCACATCTAAGTGGCTGATTGGACTTAAGAGTAATCTGAAAAAAAAATCATTAACAATTTATAACTCTGGTGTGGACAGGCACTTTTGTAAAATCAAAGTTTTAGCTTATTCTGGTTAAAGGCAAGTCTAGAGATATAGCTTTAAATCCTGTTTCCATGGCTTTTATTAATTAGATGTTATTAAGCAGTTCAGTAATTATCATGCCATTTAGCATCTTCACTCTACATTGCTAAGGATTAGTATGCAAGGCAATTTCACTTCATTATTTCTAATTCCTTATGTTAACAATTTGCTGTATTTGCAATAATTTTCCCAAGAAAAAAAATAATTTCAGTGTAGAAAAATTAGCATGGCATTCTTGCAGACACTATTTTTAGAGGGTTTGCTGGAAAGCTTGGTTCTTGACTCGTGTCTGGAGTTTGACTGGTAATTAGTTCAACACACTGGCATATAATTTTCCATAAATGATGAGTATAACGTTATGTCAAAAATAAGTGTTGAATGAGGATTTAGAGTTCCGGTACATGATCAGCAAAACAAAAAGTTTTAAATGCTCTGCTTATACCCCACACTTGGTTCATATGGTCACAATCCCTAGCAAGAGAAGTTTAATGTGACATATGGACCTCACAGAAAGAACTTCAATGGGGATTAAAGGGGAACTCCTCAGCAGCTGAAGCACACATAGTTTCCTTTGTTCAAGTTGGTACCTATTTTTTATAGTAATAAACACTAGCCATGCATTCAAATATGGGCTGAGTCCTGGTGAATCATGTGTACTGGTGGCATTTCATATGAAATATTAATTTGAATCCATTCTTCTTTTTAATAAAAGCATAATAAATATGAGCAAATTGTGCCACTAATAAATTTTAACTTTGAAAATGCATTTTGTGTGTAAGATTTTCTCAATTTAACTGAAAATTACAATCATATTACTTTCTTTCTAAAATCATTAAATATTAGAGGTTTCAGTCTTTCAGTTAGAGCAGTACATTGACTAATATCAAACAAGAAATAAATTTAGGTCTCACATCATAAAATTTTCATATCATCCACACACCATAAATAAATATATAGATATCTAAATAAATGCAATGTTTCCAAAGCAAACCAAGTTTAATTTAAACCTTAATGTGAGGAGCCAAACATTTCAAACCATTTATTTTGCTGAGATGTGTAAATTTGTGTCCCCAGAAGATATGAAATATGTGTCTAACAATCCTGAAAAAAATTGTACACATTGTTTAATGCTTGCATGTAGTGACCTAGACCAATACTAAAATGCAGAAAATTACTTATTTTAAAATGTGTCTGAATGAAAATCTTCTCATTCCAGATTATTTCTTTATTCTTCATGTTTCTTTGTATTTAGTGAGTAGTTGCAACTTTTTCATATTTAGACTTTCGATTTTTTTTGCAAGACATAGTCTGTTTCCAAAGGAATATGCACTTCATGTATGGTGTGGTTAAACTAAGTTTCACATGCTCTACTATAAATCCTTTAAAATAACTGTGGTCACTTTCCTTCTATGTGAGTTTTCTTCTCATATCATTTAACATCAATATTTACACTAAGCTTGAGCATGTATGTACTCAAGTGTGTTTACTGGTTCTTCCATATCTTGATCTAGAGTATATTTGATGTGAATTTTAAGTCATATCTAAAATACACATTCTTCATATATGTTTGTTTTTGTTTTTGTTTTCAATGCTGATTCTAATTACTCATTACAATTACATGAACTTTGATGCTGACTGATAATGATTATTCCTTTGGGGAATGCTATACTTTGCACTCCCTAAAGGAATATATGTTAAAGGGTTAGTTGTAATATAGTTCTACTGGAAGTCATGAATTCTTTAATAAGTAGGTACTTTAAGTGAGAGTTTTAGATTATTTGAGATGTATTATTATAGTGGTTTGAACATGATTGACTCTCTTGGCCTTGTATGTTTTCCTGCTTGCTTCCAGGTTGGTGGACTGGGAAAGATTAGAATGTGTCACCTTGTTGTAGGGTGTATGACCCTGTTGAAGGAGGTGTTTCACTGGAGGTGGGCCTTTAAGTTTTAACATCCCATTCCAGATCAACTCTTTCTTCCTAGTGTCTAATTCCAAGTTTTCTTTTAAAAGAGTTGTCTTGGTTTTTGTGTCCTTTCATAACAATAGAATAGAAACTATTACAAATATCAACATGGATTGTGAGACTGGGGCCATTTGTTATCTTGATCTGTCCATAAGATGAGTGGCTTTCTTTACCATGTTCTTTTTCTACCATTTAGTACCTTGCCAAGAGTGCCAAGGAAGAATCAACTATGGGCAAAATTCATCAAAAATTGAGTAAAAATTAAGCTTTTCTCTTCAGAAATAATCTCATGTTATTTTTACAATACATCAACTCTGACTGAAACAATTGATAGTAAGATACAGAGTTGAGGCATATAAAATTAGTAATACTAAAATATTTCTTACTAATAATTGGTAGGTTCATCTACAAAAGAAACACAAGCAGACACACATCCAAATACACACATACACTTCCAAATGCAACATATACATACCTACACATTTATACAACACATCAACATATACACACGCATGCAAATACAAATACTTTTTTATTTAATATTCATACTCCTTGATTTAGATTATAAAAAATATGTTTTTTTGATTGAAAGCATTTTTTTGTAATGACTTCTTTATTGTAATGCATTTTCTGCAGGTAGTTGTGACTTGGATTTGTAATTGTTACAGCTCTTAGGGAAAGTTTTATCCAATACATGCATTAGAACTCAGAGGGTTACGTTATCCTGCATTTAGGATCCAAGGAGTACTTCAACGTCACACTGCACAACAAAACTCACAGAGGAGATTTATTGAGAAAAAGACCAGATGGTGTCTGTGATTCTCAGGAAAGAAGCAACAAAGGACTGAAGATGAGTCAAGGTTTACATACAAATTCTCGGTGGTTTGAGATTTCCAGGGTTACCAGAGACTGTATTCTTCTTTAAACTGAGGGATTGGTTGGATTTTGAGCTCCAGAGACTGGTAGATTTTCAAAACCCAGATGAGTTCAGACATTTTATCCTACACTCCCTTCTCTCTCTTTTTGTTTGTTTCGGATTAATGAATAATCAGAGGTTAGAAAAAGGGGAAATGTTATTATTATACTACTTCAAGATGACTGGGGACATCAAAGTTCATGGAGTATAGACAAGAGACACAGACATCTGGCTCCTTATATAGGGGTTGATAATCCTGTATTAGCAGTCATTTAAAGGTTGGTTAGTATCTTTTGGATCTGTTGTTGAAGAAATCTAGACAAGAAGTTTATGAGGCATGGTGCTACTAGTATAAAAAGGAAGAGTGATGGGGTTAGGAGAGGCAGTCTCCAATTCCATATCATACTATCAGTTCCATTGGACAAAGCATAGAGCTGTTTCTTACATGTTTGGAAAAAGGCATGGAATTGACAGAGTTTATCTTTTCCTATACTTGATAGGTGAACATAAAAGCAACATTTCTTTCTAAGGAAAGGACAAAGACCACCCTTCCCTGATGTAGGAGGGTCATCTGTCTATGTGTTACTTTCATTGGTTAATAAAGAAACTGCCTTGGCTTCTGATAGGACAGCAGCTTAGATAGGTGGAGTAGACACAACAGAATGCTGGGAGAAAGGAGCAGAGTCAGTCCCAAGAAGGATCCTGGCTAGACTCATGCTGGTAAGCCATGACCTCATGACATACAGATTATTAGATATGAGTTAGTCAAGATGTGAGAGTTAGCCAATAAGAGGCTAGAACTAATGGGCCAGCCAGCGTTTAAATGAATACAGTTTCAGTGTAATTATTTCAGGTGTAAACTAGCCTGGGAGCACAGCCCGCTGCTCCCATTGCAACATTTCCTGGCTGTTAGTAAGTCTAATCCTCACCAATTTAGTAATATAGCCTGTAAGTCTATTTGGCCGTAGAGGTTGAGGATGGTCCGAGTCACCCATTAGAGATCCTTTATGAACTGAGAGAAAAAGTCATACTAGATAGTCAAGGTAGTAGTCAGCCTCACTCTTTGAGGGGCAATACCAGTTTCTTGGAATGTGAGAAGGGATAAGACCTGAACCACTCATTTCTCATGCCATGTCACTATCACTCCTGTAATGGGAAGCATTGAGGCTCTTGAATGGGTACCAGTTCCAATTTTGGGAAAAGGAAGACCAGGCCACAAGTCCCAGACCACCCAGCAGATACACAGTGGTAATCCTGAGTCCTGCAGAAGATTGAGAAGCTTAATATTCAGACATAATGGCTAAGTGACAAAACCCATAATGTATGGCTCTGAGGAGTTAAAGTCATTTGCTATACATAAGAGAAATGGGAGAGAGAGAAGGGGTGATAGTGATAATTAGCTATCAGAGCAGTTGATGGGTGGCTGGCTAGGTGAGAATGTCAAACAGGTCAGTGGGCATGACTATGAATGGCTAGCAGTTTGACCCTGGAGGGACACAACGAAAATTCTCCAAAGAGGCCAACAGACGGTTATTTAGTAGCTGCTATGTGATGGTTAAGGTCTAAAATAAAAATGGAGTAACAACGAGGACAGGGAGGTGGGACTCATATAATCTAAGAGGGGTAATGTTAGGGATCTAAGGACCTTTGTGGAGTGTTAGTGTACTTCTTCTGTCTTGTTTATACCTAGGGGTTGAGTAAATAGGGTATATAATCTCTGTATTTGATTGTGGTGCCTGATGGATATTTGTGATATAAACATAGGAAAACTTCCCCATCTGGGGTGCCATGGGTCCTTAATTAGTATATTAAAAAAATCCCCCATTGTGCATAAGAAGTGGAATGCCTTTCTGAATACGCATCATGTCTCCTACAGAGCCTCTATAAGTCTCTGTCCAATGTCTACACAGTTTGACCATAGAGAAAGCAAGTACAGGGGACAGGTGTTTTATAAGTCAGTTTGACTGGCAGAGGGATAAGTATTCCCTAGCGGCAACTTGCTGGTGAGCAGTCTCCAGATCTCACCACAAGAATAGTCTGGATGAATTCCTGAGTAAAGCTTTCCTGAGCCTTGCAAATCGTAGTATAAGAAAAGCACAGAGGTCAAAAGATATCTGAAACATTTTTTTCATTACTTTAAATAACTTTCTTATACCTTAAGAACTTTGCATGTGTTAAAGTACTTTATTATACCTTCCGAATTTTCCTTTACTTTCCTTAAATCTCTTTGTTATACCCCAGAACTTCCATTTACATACCTTAAAATGCTTTTTTACATGTACATTTAGAACTTTTCTTTTACATGCCTTAAAATGCTTTCTTACAACTCAGAACTTTCCTATACATGTCTTAAAACACTTTCTTACACTGTCATTGTTACTGAACTGCATTTTCACAATAGCCTCTCCTGGACTCTCTAGAAACTTCTGTCCTGCCATATGTTGTTAAGCTCTCCATGACCCCTGAACGTCTCTTTAAAACTAATACCACCTAGCTGACTCATATATTACAAAGTTCAGCTACCAGTATGAGGTACAATCTTGTATATAAATGCATGAAGGTGAAGCTTTAATGTTTTATTAAAAGAACATTGCTAAATCCCATCTTTCACAAACAAAATTTTTATGGCTTCTGCTTTCAGGACAGGGATTATCATACAAAATAGAGAAAGCAGAAATATGAGGTAATCCAAGGTCAGGGAAAGATGAATAGCAGAGGTATAAGAAGGAGGGTCAGCCTTTGACAGCCTACCATAGAAAAATTTCCTGACCCCACTAGCACAGGCTGTGGGCTACTAGTATCTTGGCCATTGCAAGTTCATATTTAAGAGTTCCTCCAGACAGGTGTAAATAGGAATAATAGAGAAGGAGAGAGCAAGATGTTGGGGACATTTATTTGTGCAGTGACAGAAGCTGCCACCATTGAAAATAGAGCATGCCAATTTTGGCCATTGACTATACTGAGGTCAATCTGTTTGTAGTAACAATGAGATTTGAATCAAACTGAGTCTGTGGAGTTTAAGAAGAAGAGTCACAAAAACAAACTCCACTGGGGAAGTATTATCAGCTTCAAGTGGGAGCAAAGAGATAAGAACAAAGCCTAGGGGGTCATAGAAGTCGTGAGACTTTTCTTGAGGGAGTTTAGGTAAAGAAAGCACATGGTCTTAGGGCCAAATAGATGTGGTTTATCTTGGACCCCTGGGCTAATACAGTCTAGGTGATTTTGTTAGATATGTGGGTCTCCAGGTCACTTCCAGTAAAGGCAAAGGTATTTTTGACTGGGGTCAAGAGAAATGGAAAAGAAGGCATTCTTGAGGTCTAAGACAGAAAAAGAGAAATCCATGAGCAGAGAGTAAAAAGAAGACTATAGGAGCTGGGTACTACTTAGTGGAGAGGAACCACTGTGGAATTAATAAGTCAGATCCCGAACCAAGTGTTAGACTCCATTCACAATTTTAACTACAAGTATGGGGGTAATACAGGAGGAAGAAGTGGGGCACAGAATATTTTTTCTAAAGAAGTCAGAGTAAAGAGGTTTAAAGACCCTGAGACTTTGAGGATAGACTGGATGACATATTTGGTTCTGTTTTGTAACTGAATGATGAGAGGGGAATGATGTTCATCTATAGAGAGGTTTCAATTATCTCATGCCAGGAATTTGATTTTGGAAGCCAGTACGGGAAAAGGTGTGTCATATTGTGTGCTTTGAATGAGAAGGAGGTCAGGAACAGCCAGACAACCATGGGTCACACAGATTGATGGGGAGCAGAGGAAACAGAGACCCCTGCTTTGGTTAAGAGGTCACTTTGCAGCCAGGCGGTGGTGGCATATGACTTTAATCTCAACACTTGGGTGGCAGAGGTAGGACGATCTCTGTGAGCTCTAAACCAGCATAGTCTGCAAGAGCTAGTTCCAGGACAGCTAGGGCTGTTACATGGAGAAACCCTATCTCAAAAAACAAAACAAAAACAAAAAACAAAAAATGGAGGTCAATTCATAGCAAGGGGTCAGAAATAGGTCACTTACTACTAAGAAAGAGTGAGGAGGGGCTAAGGAGAAGATTCACAGAGACACGACTAAGTGGTGAGGTTTGGTATTTTGGTAAGGCTATCTTCCTACCTCAACAATAAGGGAACAAGAAGTAAAGGTGGGTCCCAAAAAGGCTACTACTGAAACTTCTGCCTGTGGAGATTGGGCCTCTCTCTCTCTAGATGGTTAAGTTTGGTCCTAAGTGTCTGGGCAACTCTGGGAGAGGAAGTAGAGCTCGAAGAGCAGACTGATTGGGACAAAACAGAAGGCAAGCTGTCTGGACTTGTTCTGCTGTGCCCTGGCCTGATCCCAAATAGGTTTGCATTCCTGGGGAGTGTTTGTTGGTAAGAATATTAAACATCATAGAAAGTTAGTTTGTAAGATGTGGTACTATATTAGATTTTTGTTTTAAAAAAAGGTGTAACAATTACAATTATCTATTCCTTTGGAAGTTTGGATGTAAATGCCACCTATAATCTCTTAAGGAGTACAAAATTTAGGAGGTGTGGCTTTGTTAGAGTGGGTGTGGCCTTGTTGGAGGAACTGTGTTGCTCTGAGGGCAGGCTTTGAGGTTTCCTATGCTCAGGCTAACATCCAGTATCTCAATCAACTTCCTATTGCCTGGAAGATATAAGACTCTGAGCTACTACTCCAGTGCCATGTCTGCCCGCACATTGTCATGCTTCCCATCATGATGATAATGGATTAAACCTCTGAAACTACAAGCAAGTCATGCCAATTAAATATTTTCTTTACACTGCTGATACACACCTATAACCCAAGCCCTCAAGTGGCAGAGGAAGGCAGATCTCTGTGAGTTCATGGCCAATCTGGTTGGAAAAAAAAATGAGTTTCAGGATATCCATGGCAATTACACGGAGAAATACTGTCTCAAAAAACCAAAAACAAGTTATTTACTTGTTAAAGCAAATTGACTAGATATTCTAATAAGTCTTATAAATGTATTTGGCAGCTTGAACTCAACTACAATCATCACAACTCTTTACTCAACAGCCTTTGGATAATTTACTTCAGTTCATTTTGATGTTTTTTTTAAAAAAGATCAACTCTATATTTCTTTGAAAATTATGAGTTTTATAAGTCTATCCTTACATGTGTCTGATTACAAATGTCCATAAAGAGTAAATTATACTAAAACTATTCAGTGGAATCAATGTGGAAGACAATGATCAGTTCATATAACAAAAGGGGAGTTTATTACCTTGTATTTAGTCATGGCTGGATTCAGTTGCTTTAAAGTCTATAAAAATTTAATCTGATTTTTTTTTGTAAGATATGCTTTATGTTTCAGTTTGATAGATGCTGATCAAAGCATTAGCAGATGAGACTGCCAGCACTTTTAGGTCAATAAGGCACAACAAAATCTCCAGGCAATGGGACATAACATTGATAATTCACTAGAAGGAAAGATGGGCTTTGTTTTGTGGTTGTGGTGTTCTTCATATTCCCCTTCTTACTAGAATTCTTTGCTAGCAAGACCTGCATAGACAGCTACACACACATCAGCTATATGCAGTCTGTGCTATCTGTAGGGAGCCGCCAGGATGTCGCCTTGGCGAGATAGTGCCTACAGCCTGGAGGTATACAAATCCTTTGATGCTGCCGTCCAGGCCAGTGTGCTTGGAGCCTTGTTTTGCATTTCAGAGATGTGGTTCCCTGACCTGTCCTGTGGTCTTGGGCCCTAGCAGAATGACATCAACCAATCAGCATTTGAGCCTTTCACCCTAGAAAAGCAGCTGCCTCTGGGCTCTGCTTCCTCTCTGGCCTTTTCTCTCTCTCTGGCCTTTTCTCCCTCTCTGACTTTTTCTCTCTAGGTTCTCTAGGTTCTCTCTGGCTTCCTGCTCTCTCTCTAAGCTTTCTCTGTCCTTTCTCTCTCTTCCCTTCCCCCAATTTTCCTCAATCGAGTGCTCCGAATAAAGACGTGATAGGGAAGGAATCTCGTTTTCGTGGCGTTCATTCCTGCTGGTCAGGAAGTGCGCCGCAGCTATCCACTAGAATCACATGGCAAGGAGGTGGGAATCTACCAGAGAAGCAAAGCTTGGGATTCTCTACTCTAGTGAAGATTATTCTATATGATTTTATGCCTACAAAGCCTGTGTAATTTCCTAGCAGCCAACTAAAGGAGAAATGTCTGCAAAAGAGAATACATTACCTCTACCCCAACTCCACATTGCTATTTTCATTTTTCCATAGTAAAAAAAATTAAGAAAAAAATCACACTTTCATTTAATCCTTACTCTAAACTTAAATATTTACCTTGTCTTAAAAGTACCTAAACTATTGACCTTGTTTTTATATTTTTTATTTGTTTCTTATGTTTGATCCTACTATCACCATTCTTTGTCCAAAGTTAATGACTGTGTTTCTCAAACAGTGTACTCTATAGTTTCAAAGCTGAAACTTGGATTTTCAATGTCCCTTCATCCTGATCCAAAAGCATAAGGTACCTATATTACAATAAAATGTAAGGCCAGTGTTTGAGTTTTGTCTTTGGAATTCACCTTGCCCTGATACCTAATATTTTTTGTTATTAATTGTTTATGTTCCATCCAGACTGCAGATTCTCCTTTCTACTTTTCTTCCACTTTGTCTTCCTGATCAATGTGACCTCTAATCCACGCCTCCTTCATTTTTGCACAGAAATGGGCAGGCCTCCAGTGGGCCTCAGTGAAGCTTGGCATTTTAACCAGGCATAAAATCAAGCTCCTTCCCCAGCAAGGAGGTTGGGCAAGGCAATCCAGCATGAGGAATAGGTTCCCAAGAGCCAGCCAAATCACTAGAGACAATCCCTGCCCCAATTTCTAGGAATCCCACATATAGACTAAGCCACTCAACTGTCACATATATGCAGATAGCCTACTTTAGTCCCATGTTGTCCTCCTTGTTAGTTCAAACTCTGTAAGTTCTGATAAACCCACTTTCCTGTGGTGCTACTGGTGCCCTTGTTTCTTATAATCCCTCCTCTCTCTCCACAGCAGGACTCCCTGAGCCCTGTCCAGTGATCCTCCTCCTGGTTAATTTCATCCACCACTTCTTACAAACTGACTTAAAGTAGCCTTTAAAATTATTTAATTATGTATTTGCTCTTGATAAAGTTTATTCCTAACTGGTTTCTTTTTTTCTACCCTGATAAAATTTCTGTGATTTTCATAAATTACTTATGATTGTGATTTGAGTGAAATGTTCAATAGATGTCTATTAATCCCAGTTGAGTCATAAGATCTGTTAGTTCTCTTATTTCTCTGCTAATTTTCTGCCTGTTAGACTTGACCATTGTTGAGCGTGGGATGTTAAAGTCTCTTACCATTAGTGTGTGAGAGGTTTGTTGTGTGATTTAAGCATCAGCAATGATTCTTTTACATATTTGGGTTCCCTTGTATATGGGGCATAATAGTTTAGAATTGAGACTTCATCTGTGATGAATGTGAAATGTCCTTCTTTATCTATGTTAACTACCTTTAATCTGGGGTCTATTTGTTAGATATTAGAATAGCAACCAGCTTGCTTCTTAGGTCTATTTGATTGGTAATTCTTTTCTCAACCCTTTTCTCTGAGGTAATATTGTAGGATTCCTCTCCGTATACTATGAATGTGTTTTATTACCATTGGTGTATAAAGAAGCTGTTTTGGCAAGACAGAATAGAAATAGGTAGAAAAACTCTGCTAATGCTGGGAGAAAGAAAGCAGAGTCAGGTAGACACCACATAGCTGCTAGATGAGAAAGATGCTGGAGGATCTTTACAGGTAGGCCACAGCCTCGTGGTGATGCACTGACATATATAAAGTGTAGGCAGAGGCATGGATACATCATGCAACTGTTAAAGGATGCAGAAGTCATGTAGTCACCCAAGAAGCAAGGGATAACAAACTATGAGTTTTGTGGTAAAATGTAAAATAATAGAAATGAACTAATTTAAGGTGTAAGAGTTAGTTAATAAGAAGCCTGAGCTAGTAGGCCAAACAGTTTTGCAATTAATACAGTTTCTATGTGATTATTTGGATCAGGGCAACCAGGAAAAAATGAGCAATCTCCATTTGCAAGGTAATATCTGTCATTGAACTTGATGTGTGTTTCTTGTATGCTTAAAATTTTCAGTGTAGAAATGTGCATGCATCATCTTTATTTAAAAGGATGTTGAGTGTTAAGGAACAGCAGGCTGCGTTCCCACCTGGATCCCCGCTAGCTTACCCCTGAAATAATTACATGGAAACTGTATTCTTTTAAACACTGCCTGGCTCATTACCTCCAGCCTCTTATTGGCTAACTCTCACATATTGATTCAACCCATTTCTAATAATCTGTATTTTACCACGAGATCGGGGCTTACTGGGAAAGATTCAACATGTCTGACCTGGCAGCTTCATGATGGACAGCTCTCTTGACCCTGCTTCTTTCTCCCAGCATTTTGTTCTGTTTACTCCACCCAGCTATGTTCTAACCTATCAGGCCAAGCAGTTTCTTTATTAACCAATGAAAGTAACACATAGACAGATGACCCTCCTACAGTTAAGTACTCTATATCATGTAATATCCTTAACAATCTGTATACTATGTATATCCTAGAGTACTGGAAGAAAGCACATGGCTCTTACTCATTAAAGGTTGTCTTAAATTCTTACTAACTTCTGGAATAATTATATTATAGTGTATTTCATTTTTGTCTCCTTAATATTTTTAGAACCTTAATTATTATTTAATGTATACCATCTATATCACCAAGATACTTTCTACAAAAGTCAAATAAAACTTAGTACTTTTATGAAAATTTCAAATTTATGAGATATACAGACAACTTGTAAGTAAAATCAGCAGTAAAGAAATAATGTGAATTGAAACATTTCCCAAGTCACCTTACCAGTATTACAGATGTATTAAAGTGACTATTTGAACACAGTAACACTTTAACAAGGTTATATTACTTTGTTCTGAATCCAAACACCAGATGAAATTCATTTTATATTAAGTATGCCCAGGCTGATCTTATTCCAAGCTGTATTTAACAAAATCATTAGTGCGTGAATAGCATAGAAATGTCAAAAACTATTAAAATCCCTTTCCAATTTTTGATATTGGAAAAATATATTATGGAAAGATAGGAAAGCTGTTATGTAATATGTAATGAATTTCAACTTTGAGCAAATCAAAGCTAGATCACACTCAACTTTAAACTTACACTAACTGCTCTTGACTTTTGGCAAAGAAAGTTAGTGATTCATATTTCATGGTAAGCCATTATTTGAAAGGGTTTCCTGTAATTTTGCATATATTGCTTT